>NC_091175.1:40030263-40105263 GCF_040958095.1 Procambarus clarkii
CGACTGTAGCTGAGACGTAGGCGACAGCCGTTGCTGGGAGAAGACGACGGCCAGGAGACCGATTCCAACCTTCAAGAAGTCAAGAAGGAGGACGGACCTGCAGTGAGGAGGCACGGAGACGACGCGCTAAACGGTGGGACGACGAGAGGCTCTGGTAGGACTTGACGACGTGTAGTGTGGGGGCGTTCCCGACACGAGGACCAGGAGCTACATCTCGACTCTCATCGGAGGATAGGGTGAAGTAGGTGTTTCTAGTTCCCTCCCCATTCCCCTTTAGTTAGCTATGTTATTCGGCTATATTATCTAGTCTGAGGATTTTATATGTCGTGAGCAAGTCTCACCCATGTCATGGTAAAGCACCAGTGTGCTAGACAGTACTATCAAGGGTACTTGTAATATTCATGTTGATTATTGGTGTGTACAGGCACCAGGAACCAGTGATAAATTTACTGTGTTGTGTATATCTTTCTATAGATTTTGACATGAACATATAGTGGCAAATTATATATAATATTATGCCAGTATTTGGAGGTTAGGCTATGTGCTCAGAAACTATTTATTTTCCATGTATTGATAATTGATTTACATACCATATATATGTCTATGTTCATTCAGTGAATAATCATTTGTGAGTATAGTGAATTATTGCGTTATCGCCCACGAGAGAAAGTATTGAAAACTCCAGTGTTAATAGTTCTTAATATATTGCTGAGTGAAGAACAATGTAAAGCCATTACAGTGAATCATTATAGCATTGATTGTAGAAAAGACTGTGTGAGCCTGAGTACAGTGTAACCAAGTGATATGTGCTATTGTAGCCAATATCGTGTGTGCGAGTTCATGGTAATATTGGAGAATTTAAAGAAACAGCGCGCGAATCTAGAAAACAAGCAAAGCTTTCGCGCGGGAGCCAGGCAATCAGCTGATCTTGACACTTGATGAGGAGGGGAGTGTTGCCACCATAGTGATCGCATACTATCCGTGGGAACTTCCGGCCGCGTCGGGATCAGTTGACTTATTTGTTGTTGTTTGGTCTTTGTGACATCTTTCATACATTTTAAGTAAAGTACAAAACCATCTTTGTGTTTTTTATCATTCCTCCATTGATCTTGTGGCTATATTATACTGGTAAACATAGAGTGATAACAATAAGTACCTGCCTGATTCCTGATCTTTTGAGTGTGACCTTGCCAAGGCTTCCACTGAATACACCAGTCCACTGATGGTGTTACTGGCCACCTAAAAACACCAGTTGGCGACTTTGTGATTAACCGTAGAGCCCGATTGTTGGGGAGGACACACGACAGTCAAGTGCACGAGTCGTGTTCTCACTCTTTCTTAATTAGAGGCCGTTAAGATTGACTGGGAGACTCTCCTGGCGTGCAGTGGCGCAGTGAGGATCGAGTGAAGACCCGCAGGGCTACGGTGAGTGACCGTGAGCATAGCATTTGCTCACCCCAGACTAGAGAGAAGAGACCTAAAAACCCCAACATTGGCGACCTTGCCAGGATAACGATTGAAGTAAAGGTTGCAGTGGTGGTACTTGGCAGTGGTGTTAGAGATCAGGCGCAGGTTATCGTTCATAGCACAAGATGGAGGATGATAAAGTAACCAGGTTTATTGACTCTAGAGACGAACAGGTGCTGGAAGAATGCACCAAGACACAGTTACAGACAATAGCGAATCATTTCGGAATAAAGCTGAAATCTGCCAGAGTGGCAGAAAGAAGACTAGAGATAATGGCTCAGCTCAAGGCTCGAGACGAAGCTTTGGGGGATGAACGGCCCCAAACACCTGCCAGTGAGGGTGAACACTTGAGTATTGGTGGAAGCAGCAGGGGATCCAGCGGCAGCAGGCACAGCATAAAGCTGGAAATAATGAAGCTGCAGCTAGAAGCACAGCAGCGCAGAGAAGAGCGAGAAGCAGAAGCACAGCAGCGCAGAGAAGAGCGAGAAGCAGAAGCGCAGCTGAGGAGAGAAGAAGCACAGCAGCGCAAAGAAGAGCGAGAAGCAGAAGCGCAGCTGAGGAGAGAAGAGGCACAACAGCGCAAAGAAGAGCGAGAAGCACAACAGCGCAAAGAAGAGCAAGAGCGAGAAGCACAACTACGCAGGGAAGAACGAGAGCAAGAAGTTAGGCTGAGACAAATGGAAATAGAAGCCAACCAGGAGGTAGAGCTGAAGCGAGCTGAACTGGGACTAGGTGTCCCTGCCCCGCCACAGGAAGACCGACGAGTGAGGGAACGAGACCTGCCGGTCTTTGTGCCTAGTGAAGCCGAAAGTTTCTTCGATCACTTTGAGAGAGTTGCTGCTATGAAGAGGTGGCCGAGGGCGGAGTGGGTGGAGTTGGTCCAAGGGAGGCTCACAGGTGAAGCTCGTGAAGCCTTCACTATGCTCGACTTCCAAGAATGCACTAACTACGATGTGGTAAAACGAGCTGTGCTCCGTTCCTTTAAGCTCACGCCAGAGTGTTACCGGAAGAGGTTTAGAGAATGTACCCGGTTGCCAGGAAAGTCGTATGCGGAGACGGCGAGGGACATAGAAAGAAAGCTCCTTAAGTGGCTGGACTCTGAAGAAGCAAGGTCGGTCGAAGAGGTCAAGGAACTAATGGCCATGGAAAAGTTTATGTCCGTGCTCTCTCCTGAGATCAGGATGAGGATAAAGGAGGCGGACATAAAGGACCTGAGGGCCGCAGCCGACCGGGCCGACATGTTAGAAGAAGCCCTACGCCCACGCCGAGAGGGACAGCACCGACCACCCGCATACGTCGGAAACGATAGGAATTATAGAAGGACGGATGGATGGAGGACAGGAGCGAGTTCTCCCAAATCCCACCTCTCAAGTTGGAACACCCGAGGATCAAAAGGGTCTGTTGAACCGATCAAGAAGAACCAAGCGGAGAGCTCGGGAGCTGTTGTTGCGACCAAGGGGTCAACTAGCGGTGCGGGAAAGACACAGGGTGCGACGGCCTCTGGAGTCAGTGCTAAGGCGAGCGGTGGCGGATGGTCTCCGCCGAGGGGCCGCTGCTACAACTGCGGAATACCCGGACACGTCGCGCGGGAATGCAGACGCCCTAAGCAGCGGGGACACGTTGCTTTAGTGATGTTCGAGGACCAGAGGGCCGAGGGAGTGCGGGATGGACCCGTGCTGAATGGGGAGAAGAAAATTCACCCATTCATGTGTCAAGGAACCGTAAGGATGGGGGACGCAGACCCCATCCCCGTGAAGATCTTAAGAGACACCGGGGCCGATTTTACCCTGGTAAGTGAGACCCTGTTCCCCGAGGGTTACGAAAGTACCAGTGTGGGGGTGGCGAGTGTGACCACTGTGGGAGGCCCGGTGAGTGTGCCCCTACACCAGGTAACTTTGGATTCCGATTATGGCTGCCAGACCCTTGTGGTGGGAGTCTGTACATCAATGCCCAAGAAGGAGGCGCAGGTCATCTTGGGGAATGACGCGTGTGGAGGATATGTCCTTCCGAATCTTGTGAAAGGCGAAGAATGCCTAGAACAATACAAGGAGACAGGCGGAGAGTGGAACGCCTGTGGGGGCGAGAAGGGAATCGCACCGGTGGCGTTCCCAGTTTGTGCTGTGATACCAAGACGACGCGAAGAACAAGGAGGTTGTGGATCTGATGGGGCTGAGGAGACGACTGACAGCCTGGGAATAGATCACCTCTTCGTAGAACCCGGAGAACGAGCGGAGGGCGGAGACAGCCCAAGTGGTGAGTTGCAGGTGACTCTCACCAGTTCTCTAGGGGTAGACAGCGCTCGTCTTGAACAGTTGCAGCAGGAGGAGTTCCCCGATTTGATTAGTGAGGCCCAAGGAGGACGTGTTGGCCCTGAGAAGGCTACTCATTTTTACCTTCAAGACGGCATGCTGATGAGGCAGTGGAGACCTGTGAGGGTGGAGGCCGGGGAAGAGTCTCTAAGCACGAGGCATCAGGTAGTGTTGCCGGCCCAGTGCAGAGCGGCCGCGTTGGACCTAGCGCACTCCGTGGACTCTGCAGGCTACCTGGGAGTGACTAAGACGCTGCGAAGGATCAGGGATTACTTTTACTGGCCAGGTATGGACGCCGAGGTGAGGCGCTATTGTAAGACGTGCCTACCATGCCAAAGGGCAGGGAAGAGCCAGTCCGCGATACCGAAGGCCCCATTGATCCCTGTTCCAGCGTTTGGGCCTGCTTTCGAGCGTCTGCTAGTTGATGGAGTGGGTCCTTTGCCAAGGACGAAGAAAGGGAACACCTACCTAATGACAATAATGTGCACATCCACCAGGTTTCCGGAAGCCGTCCCGATGCGACGTTTAACATCGCAAGGAGTAGCCAGCCAACTGCAGCGATTTTTCTCGTGGGTGGGGATGCCCAAAGAGATCCAGACAGACTGCGCAAGCATATTTCAGTCGTAGTGGTTCCGACAGACGATGGCAGGATGGGGAGTGACTCAGATTCGATCGTCGCCCTACCGACCGCAGTCGCAGGGGGCGATCGAAAGATTCCACTCCACATTGAAGACTGTGCTGAGAGTGTTCTGCGCAGAACAGGGGGCTGAGTGGGATGAGGCTATATACCCCGCGTTATTTGCCATACGCAACGCGGTGGTAGAATCACTAGGATTCTCGCCATTCCAGCTAGTGTATGGACACGAGGTGAGAAGTCCCCTGTCCATGCTGAGGGAACAATGGACACCGGCAGCGACCGTGGGAACGGTGAACGAATATGTCCAGAAGTTTAAAGAACGTCTCACTCTAGCGAAGGAACTGGCTGGGAAACACCTGAAGGAGGCACAGCGTAAGATGTCGGAGTGGTACGACAAGAGAGCTACACAGAGGGATTTCCAGGTCGGGTCCCAAGTAATGGTCTTGCTTCCTGGTAAAGGTAGGGTGACCGAGTCACGATTCGAGGGACCATACCAAGTGCTGCGACGGTTGGGTCCGGTGTCGTACGAAATTGGGAAGTCGGACAGATCCCGAAAGAAACAGGTGTGTCACGTGGACCGCCTGAAGCCCTTCTTCACTGTGGAAGGAGGAACCGCCAGGCAGGAAGGAACGATGACCCGGGAACCCCAGCAGAAGACAGTTCTATGCGTACAGGTGGACCAAGAACTCCCGGAGGAGGAAGGAAAGTGGTCCAGGGCGGATGGCACCCGTCTCACCAACACTGAGAGTCTGGCAAACATCGAGGACAAGCTGTCGCATCTGGAAGGGCAACAGAGAGCGGACCTGACGGACCTACTGAGAAAGAATGCCTCCCTCTTCACCGACGTGCCCCGACGACACAGGAGTGTGACGCACGAGGTGGAGGTGAGGGACGCCAGGCCCGTCAAACAGAGCGCGTACAGGGTGAGCCCAGAGAAGCGAGAGCTGATGAGAAAGGAGGTGGAGTACCTCCTTGAGAACGACCTTGCGGAGCCCAGTAAAAGTGAGTGGAGTTCCCCGTGCCTGTTGGTGAGGAAAAGCGACGGAACATACCGCTTTTGTACAGATTACAGGAGGGTGAACTCCATCACAGTGGTGGATTCTCACCCCATGCCAAGAGTGAGTGACTGCATTGACCAGGTGGGCAGTGCACGGTATGTATCCAAGGTCGATCTTCTCAAGGGGTACTACCAGATCTCCCTGACTCCTGAGGCCAGGAAGATATCAGCTTTCGCGACTCCTGATGGGCTGTACCAGTACAAGGTGTTGCCCTTCGGCATGAGAAACAGCGGCAGCTGCTTCCAGCGAATGATGAACGAGCTGTTAAGGGGTGCAGCAGGATGCACGGTTTACATCGATGACATCGTCGTGTTCGCCGACGATTGGGGGACGCATCTGGAGAGACTTGGGGAATTATTCAGAAGGTTAGAGGAGGCTAACCTGACTGTAAATTTGGCCAAGAGTGAGTTCGGGAAAGCTCACTTAGAGTACCTCGGTTTTGTCATCGGCCAAGGTGAAGTCACTCCAGTTGATAACAAAGTAGCAGCCATAAAGGAATACCCCGTGCCCAAGACGCACAAGGAGTTGCTCAGGTACCTCGGAATGATAGGGTACTATCGTGGGTTCTGTCGGAATTTCTCCACGGTAGCGCATCCCCTAACCGAGCTACTCTCCAAGAATGTAAGATGGAGATGGGGAGAGGCCTGCCAAGAGTCTTTTGAAAAGACCAAGAAATTGTTGACGGAGGCCCCAGTATTGATATCTCCAGATTTTTCAGCCGGTTTTATCCTGTACGTGGACGCCAGCGACGTTGGAATAGGGGCCATGTTGGCTCAAGAACGGAGTGAAGTACATAGGCCAGTAGCCTTCTACTCGAAGAAGTTCGTAAAATACCAGCGGGCCTACAGCACCGTTGAGAAGGAGGCATTGGCGCTAGTTATGGCCCTGAAGCACTTTGATGTGTACGTGGGAGGAGGGGCGAGACCTGTCCTAGTATTCACCGATCACAACCCTCTCACATTTTTATACAAGATGAAGAATTCCAACCAACGTCTAACGAGGTGGGCGTTGTTACTGCAAGAATACCGGCTGGAAATCAAACACATCAAGGGGAAGGACAACGTAGTAGCGGATGCCCTATCCCGCATTCACTAACGAGACATGACTCTTATTTTAAGGGGAGGGGTATGTGACGGAGTTCCCCCCCCTTATAATTCTCCCATGCCTGCAGTAAGAGTCATGTCTACTTTTCCCAAGCGTTCTCTACGTTGCAGGCTACAATTTGATATATGGGAGAGAGTGAAGTGTTCTCGGAGAGCCGAGAAATTTGTGAAATAGTAATATTTTGGCCTGTGGTTTAGGCCCTTTAGGGAGCCAAGATGGCGCTTGCTTCCCTGATCTCCCGCCAAAACCGTGTGACGTCAGTGGCACCGGATTGGTCACTGACAGCAATGTGGCACCGGGAGCCAATGAAAACCTCCCATGGCAAAAGTGACGTCACGAAGGAAGGGGGTCCGGCCCGCGAGCCGGGCTGGCGCCAGCAGTCAGACACGACACGTCGTAGAGGTCGGACGTGCGACGGATGGTCCTGTCAGTTGGACAGTTGTATCTCGCTCCCGTGGATTTACGCGTCACCTGAAGTCCGCCAGTACTCTGAGAAGTCTTCCCTAGTCCATGTGTTGGACCAGAAGAGGGAATTGACGGTTATTTGAGCAACAAGTGCTCCAGTCAGGTACTGTGCCAGTAGCAGTGAAGCCGTGCAGTGACGTATGTTGACGTCTGTGGCAACTCACCAGTTCGTGACAGCGTAGTGGCTGACAGAGCCACTGGGTAGCTGAGGAAGAGAGGACTATTTGGGGAAACCGGACGACTGTAGCTGAGACGTAGGCGACAGCCGTTGCTGGGAGAAGACGACGGCCAGGAGACCGATTCCAACCTTCAAGAAGTCAAGAAGGAGGACGGACCTGCAGTGAGGAGGCACGGAGACGACGCGCTAAACGGTGGGACGACGAGAGGCTCTGGTAGGACACGACGACGTGTAGTGTGGGGGCGTTCCCGACACGAGGACCAGGAGCTACATCTCGACTCTCATCGGAGGATAGGGTGAAGTAGGTGTTTCTAGTTCCCTCCCCATTCCCCTTTAGTTAGCTATGTTATTCGGCTATATTATCTAGCCTGAGGATTTTATATGTCGTGAGCAAGTCTCACCCATGTCATGGTAAAGCACCAGTGTGCTAGACAGTACTATCAAGGGTACTTGTAATATTCATGTTGATTATTGGTGTGTACAGGCACCAGGAACCAGTGATAAATTTACTGTGTTGTGTATATCTTTCTATAGATTTTGACATGAACATATAGTGGCAAATTATATATAATATTATGTCAGTATTTGGAGGTTAGGCTATGTGCTCAGAAACTATTTATTTTCCATGTATTGATAATTGATTTACATACCATATATATGTCTATGTTCATTCAGTGAATAATCATTTGTGAGTATAGTGAATTATTACGTTATCGCCCACGAGAGAAAGTATTGAAAACTCCAGTGTTAATAGTTCTTAATATATTGCTGAGTGAAGAACAATGTAAAGCCATTACAGTGAATCATTATAGCATTGATTGTAGAAAAGACTGTGTGAGCCTGAGTACAGTGTAACCAAGTGATACGTGCTATTGTAGCCAATATCGTGTGTGCGAGTTCATGGTAATATTGGAGAATTTAAAGAAACAGCGCGCGCGAATCTAGAAAACAAGCAAAGCTTTCGCGCGGGAGCCAGGCAATCAGCTGATCTTGACACTTGATGAGGAGGGGAGTGTTGCCACCATAGTGATCGCATACTATCCGTGGGAACTTCCGGCCGCGTCGGGATCAGTTGACTTATTTGTTGTTGTTTGGTCTTTGTGACATCTTTCATACATTTTAAGTAAAGTACAAAACCATCTTTGTGTTTTTTATCATTCCCTCCATTGATCTTGTGGCTATATTATACTGGTAAACATAGAGTGATAACAATAAGTACCTGCCTGATTCCTGATCTTTTGAGTGTGACCTTGCCAAGGCTTCCACTGAATACACCAGTCCACTGATGGTGTTACTGGCCACCTAAAAACACCAGTTGGCGACTTTGTGATTAACCGTAGAGCCCGATTGTTGGGGAGGGCACACGACAGTCAAGTGCACGAGTCGTGTTCTCACTCTTTCTTAATTAGAGGCCGTTAAGATTGACTGGGAGACTCTCCTGGCATGCAGTGGCGCAGTGAGGATCGAGTGAAGACCCGCAGGGCTACGGTGAGTGACCGTGAGCATAGCATTTGCTCACCCCAGACTAGAGAGAAGAGACCTAAAAACCCCAACACCAGGTTCCTCAGCCTTACTCCTGGGGTCTTTGTGAGCCGTTGGCCGGGTTACTCAGCCTTACCCTGGGGGTCTTTGGGAGCTGCTGGTCGGGTTCCTCAGCCTTACTTCTTGGGTCTTTGTGAGCCGCTGGCCGGGCTCTGCCCCCCTTAGCTATCTGAATTTTGTCTTGCCCACACTTGTCTTGCAGATGTTTCTCTTCCAATAGAGCTAGTGAATTCAAGCCCTTGTCTTTCCCGCTCTTTAATCTTCTCTTCCCTGGCTACTTGACACACAGTTTTAAACAGCTCTTGGTTACTTTCAGTGGGATGTCTCCGGTACTCTCTACTCATGTTCCTTACATTTGCATTGGGCATCTTTATGTAATCGTTCTCATACCATTTTATTTTCTTCCTCTGAGGGTTACTTCGCCCAGTCATACGGCGCGGAACTCTGAGACAGTGTTCAATTTGGTTATTAAAGGCATCAACAAATGTATCAATGTTTTCTGGGATTTGGTATTCCGTGAATAAGCCACTCATCTTAAATATATTTTTTTTAAATTTTGCCCCGAGGGGCGAGTTTATTGGGCAGTGCCACTCAAGTGCTGCCTCATATCCGCTCCTAGTGATAACCTTTCTTATATTCGTCTCTTTCCTTCTCTTGCTCATGTCGACGGTGGTAATCAGTGCCCAGTGGTCACTACATAGACTGTGCACAATGTGTGTACTGGCATCCGTGTCCTGTGCATTCAGCAGGAGAGCATAGTCTGGCCGGGGAGGATTTACTGGGTGCAATTCCTTAACTGTAGCCTCTGTTTAACGCAACAGTAAAATGTGTACTTGGATGAAAAAACGATTCTTCGCTGCAGGGGATCGTATTCCAGGGACCTGCCCGAAACGCTACGCGTACTAGTGGCTGTACATGAATGTAACAACTCTTGTATATATCTCAAAAAAAAAAAAAAAAAAAAAAAATCTTCCTCCTCTGAGGTGAGTTGGCTGTTCATCACCCAGGACCCTAAGGTTTTCACTTCCCCTAACATAGAGGAACAGTTTCCGTCCATTGACATTGGGCTGATGACAGTTGGCACCAAAGTGTGGGTGTCTGGCACTAAGATCACCGACCAGTAGGGCAGGTTCTTCATTAACAAATTCAGGTAGAGTGTCGAGGTCACGTTTACTCTGCGGCACATATAGGTTGATTATATGTAAGGCATTATTGTTTAAGTGAAGGGTTACCCCCAGTGATCCATACTCATCCCCCATGTGGTCATCAATAATCTGCTGCAGGAATGTTGTTACTTACAAAGGTAGTGAGGCCCCGTTTTCTTTCCTCAGCAAGCAGGGAGGACTTATGATAACCGCTGAATCTTTGGTTGAAGTCATCACCCACCAGTGTTTCTTGTAGCACTATGACGTCAGTTTGGTGTTCACGGACATTCTGTATGATGTCATTAATTCTTTTACAAACTCCATTGCAGTATGGTGAGATGTTCTTCACTGTGAGTATATATTTTGAGTTTGTTAGTCATCAGATGCGTTATTTGCATTATGTTCACTTTTGTTATTGTGAATTCTGTGGTGATTAGTGTGTGCACTGGCACTCCTACTCCGCCTGCTCCCCCTCCTGCTCCTCCTGCTGATCCTGCTGATCCTGCTGATCCTGCTCCTCCTGCTCCTCATCGTCCCTCTCTTCTTCCTCCCTTTATTAATTATTCTGCTAAGCTTCTCCTCGCATGTCAATTCAAGTGGCCATAATTGGCAGTAATTGGTGTACGCACTGCCACGACCTCTGCTCCACCCCCCCCCCCCGGGGAACGTGTACTGGCCACCTTCCCCCCCCCTTCCCTTGGGGACTTGTACTGGCAACGTCCCTCGCCTGGGGACGTGTACTGGCCCCTCCTGGGGACGTGTACTGCCCCCCCCCTGGGGATATGCACTGGCCTCCTCTCCTCCCCCCTGGGGACGAGTACTGGCCACCTCTCCCCCTCAAGGGACGTGTACTGGCCACCTCTCCCCCCCCCTGGGGACGAGTACTGGCCACCTCACCCCCCCCCCCCCTCTGTGGATGTGTTCTGGCTACCTCTCCCCCCCTCCACTGGGGGACGTGTTCTGGTCACATCTCCCCCCCCCCCCCACCCTGGAGACGCGTACTGGCCACCTCTCCCCCCCCTGGGGATGTGTTCTGGCCACATCTCCCCCTCCTTCCACCCCTGGGGATATGCACTGGCCTCCTCTCCCCCCCCCCTGGGGACATGTACTGGCCACCTTCCCCTCCCCCCCTGGGGGACGTGTTCTGGCCACATCTCCCCCCCCCACCCTGGAGACGCGTACTGGCCACCTCTCCGTCCCCCCTGGGTACGTGTACAGGCCACCTCTCCCCCCCCTGGGGACGTGTTCTGGCCACCTCCCCCCCCCCTGGGGACGTGTTCTGGCCACCTCTCCCCCCCTGGGGACGTGTTCTGGCCACCTCTCCCCCCCCCCCTGGGGACGTGTTCTGGCCACCTCTCCCCCCCTGGGGACGTGTTCTGGCCACCTCTCCCCCCCTGGGGACGTGTTCTGGCCACCTCTCCCCCCCCTGGGGACGTGTTCTGGCCACCTCTCCCCCCCTGGGGACGTGTACTGGCCACCTCCCCCCCCCTGGGGACGTGTTCTGGCCACCTCTCCCCCCCTGGGGACGTGTTCTGGCCACCTCTCCCCCCCCCCCCCCCTGGGGACGTGTTCTGGCCACCTCTCCCCCCCCCTGGGGACGTGTTCTGGCCACCTCTCCCCCCCCTGGGGACTTGTTCTGGCCACCTCTCCCCCCCCCTGGGGACGTGTTCTGGCCACCTCTCCCCCCCCCTGGGGACGTGTTCTGGCCACCTCTCCCCCCCCCCGGGGACGTGTTCTGGCCACCTCTCCCCCCCTCCTGGGGACGTGTTCTGGCCACCTCACCCCCCACGGGGGACGTGTTCTGGCCACCTCTCCCCCCCCTGGGGACGTGTTCTGGCCACCTCTCCCCCCCTGGGGACGTGTTCTGGCCACCTCTCCCCCCCCCTAGGGACGTGTTCTGGCCACCTCTCCCCCCCCTGGGGACGTGTTCTGGCCACCTCTCCCCCCCCCCTGGGGACGTGTTCTGGCCACCTCTCCCCCCCCCTGGGGACGTGTTCTGGCCACCTCTCCCCCCCCCTGGGGACGTGTACTGGCCACCTCCCCCCCCCCTGGAGACGTGTTCTGGCCACCTCTCCCCCCCTGGGGACGTGTTCTGGCCACCTCTCCCCCCCCCCTGGGGACGTGTTCTGGCCACCTCTCCCCCCCTGGGGACGTGTTCTGGCCACCTCTCCCCCCCCTGGGGACTTGTTCTGGCCACCTCTCCCCCCCCCTGGGGACGTGTTCTGGCCACCTCTCCCCCCCCCTGGGGACGTGTTCTGGCCACCTCTCCCCCCCCCCTGGGGACGTGTTCTGGCCACCTCTCCCCCCCCTCCTGGGGACGTGTTCTGGCCACCTCTCCCCCCACGGGGGACGTGTTCTGGCCACCTCTCCCCCCTGGGGACGTGTTCTGGCCACCTCTCCCCCCCCTGGGGACGTGTTCTGGCCACCTCTCCCTCCCCCCTAGGGACGTGTTCTGGCCACCTCTCCCCCCCCCCTGGGGACGTGTTCTGGCCACCTCTCCCCCCCCTGGGGACGTGTTCTGGCCACCTCTGCCCCCCCCTGGGGACGTGTTCTGGCCACCTCTCCCCCCCCCTCCTGGGGACGTGTTCTGGCCACCTCTCCCCCCCCCCTGGGGACGTGTTCTGGCCACCTCTCCCCCCCCCTCCTGGGGACGTGTTCTGGCCACCTCTCCCCCCCCCTGGGGACGTGTTCTGGCCACCTCTCCCCCCTGGGGACGTGTTCTGGCCACCTCTCCCCCCCCCCTGGGGACGTGTTCTGGCCACCTCTCCCTCCCCCCTAGGGACGTGTTCTGGCCACCTCTCCCCCCCCCTGGGGACGTGTTCTGGCCACCTCTCCCCCCCCTGGGGACGTGTTCTGGCCACCTCTCCCCCCCCTGGGGACGTGTTCTGGCCACCTCTCCCCCCCCTCCTGGGGACGTGTTCTGGCCACCTCTCCCCCCCCCCCTGGGGACGTGTTCTGGCCACCTCTCCCCCCCCCCCTGGGGACGTGTTCTGGCCACCTCTCCCCCCCCCTCCTGGGGACGTGTTCTGGCCACCTCTCCCCCCCCCTGGGGACGTGTTCTGGCCACCTCTCCCCCCCCTGGGGACGTGTTCTGGCCACCTCTCCCCCCCCCTGGGGACGTGTTCTGGCCACATCCCCCCCCCCTGGGGACGTGTTCTGGCCACATCTCCCCTGTTGGAAATAACCAACAGTTTTATACAACCTTGGTATTAACCACAAGTAGTAACTAAAATCACTAACTTGTAGATTTAATCATTATCATGATTTATTTAAACATATTGCCAGATTCTTCCTAGTGAGAGTGACGACGTGAGGAACGACAGGCAGTAACATGAATTCTCTCCACATTTAGATGGATTTATAACAGAGTCCAGTTTATCATTTCCTTTACTAAAAATAGTTACTTACTAATAAGTTTAATTTCGTAGTATACTACTACTTACTGGAACTCCCTTATTTAGTTGATATCAAACATTCCAGAGGAAATTACTTTGATGTAAATGATTTTACTTTAATTTCCTCGATTAGTTGCACAACTTTAATAAACCAATTTATGTTACGAGAAATTATATTTTATCACAGAAGAATTTAATGAGATATTAATACTCGTCACTACCTCTTCCTTCCTTAGTCAATTGAAATTGAAATTGAAATAAGTTTATTGAGGTAAAATACACACAAAGGGATGAGGTAGCTCAAGCTATTCTCACCCCGTTCAGTACAACGTGTTAGTACATACATAGACACACATCACAAACAATAAACCTGTTACCAAACATTCTGAGAGATAAACATGTACATTTCCTCCTTCACAAGTGGTATGGTATCAGACGTACACAAATACTTTTATGACCTAGTTATACGGATAATTCAACAAAATATTACAGTCTTGGTGCAAAATTCTTATATCTCTCAAGAATATCATCAACCTTTCCTTTGTGACACATCCAGGCTATTTGCTCAGGAACAGTCCTTATCTCAGTGTTTCTAAATACATTAATCAACGGACAATCAAGAACATAATGGGCAAGGGTGTGAGACCTTAACATACCACATAGTTTACACTTCGTGTCATTATCATGAACGCCTATCCCATATTCCCAGTAATATTTGTACCCAAGCCTGAGCCGCATGTACACAGAGTCACTCCAAGCATTTCTCCTTTTACCATAAGTGAAAAGGGTGTTTTGACTCACATACATGTAGTGTTGCATGGTTAGACTTCTCTCATACATTATCCCTCTCCTCTCCACTCCTGCCTGTGCCTGAATATTTCTGATTTTGCTTCTTATTTGTCTCATTGTGAATTCACATTCAATGTCAATTTGTGGTTTTGATGTGGCACGTTTGGCCAAGTCATCCGCCACCTCGTTGAGCACTATTCCAACATGAGATGGAATCCACATGAATTTCACACTATGACCTTTCAGCTGTATCTCAGCTATTCTTCTCTTACAATCCTCAACTATAGACATGAAGACTGGGTTTCGACTGTTTAAGGACTCCAGTGCTCCTCGGCTATCGACAAATACAAAAACATTTTTGCCGTCATGATGTACTTCCTCCAAACACGCCAGAATGGCCTGCAGTTCAGCTTGTGTGGATGATATATAATTACTAAGCCGGAGTTCAATTTTCCTGTCCACAGTCCCAAACTCCGTATATTCCCTTATGAGGACACCACACCCTGCCCTGCCATCCTCCGCCACCGACCCGTCGCAATATACATGTAAACTGTTGCCTCTTGGTAACCGGGATATCATGCTTCCATACATACACCGTAATTGTCCCGGTTCATGATGAATCTTTTTCACATTGAGGGGTACAATTTCGACGTCTATTTTCTGTACTTTCCAGGGAGCAGACATATTACCCTGTCGAGAGGGTTTACAGCAGTCAAGTACATCGTATTCCCTGAGGTCATGAGCTAATCCCCTCGTGTAGCGTGTCTCCCTCAGTTTCCTGGAAGTGTGTACGTCACTCAAGCAGGTCTGAACGCTCTCAAACAGCTTATCCCCTCCTTTTCTCCGCATGAAACGAATAGCTACTCTAGTGTTAATGTCACGGACTCTATCACACACACTCTGTAAATTTAATTCCATTCTCATTATTTCAATCATTGCATTTCTTTGACATCCAAGAATAATCCTCATAGCCTCGTTCTGTATCAGCTCTATTTTTTGAATTCTGCCTTGGCCTGTGTAAGACAAAACGGGTGCTGCGTAGTCTATCAGGGACCGAACAGTGCTTATGTATAACATCCGTAAGATAGGTACCCCAACACCTTTACCAGAAAAAGCCAGTGCTTTTAGAGGATGCAGACGGGCTTTACATAAGGTGCTGATATGATTTATTTCAGCATTCTTACTCTCACATGTGTATCCAACATACATGCCCAGATACTTGTACTTCTGAACACGGCTCAGTTCCACACCATTTAGAGTAAGTGTTATATTTCTTCGTTTCCTATACTCATATTTGGTTTTATCTGCATTTATAACTAAGCCTAACTTGTGACAGGTTGTACCAAGTATGTTAAGAGCAGTTTGAATTTTGTTCCCGGAAGTGCCTTGTATAAGAATGTCATCAGCATATATGATCGTCGTGACCCCTGGAGGATACATTTCTGATGCTAATCTGTTCATTAATACATTGAATAAGGTGGGACTTAATACTCCCCCTTGTGGGGTACCTAACTGAAACCTCCGTTCCTCAGACATGTATCCCTGATAATACACCTGACCTTTTCTGCCTTGTAGATAATCCCTTATCCAGTGTAACAATCTCCCTGTTATTCCCAGATTGGCTAATTCGTATAAGATTACTTCCCCACTGGCTTTATCAAATGCTCCTTGTAGATCAACAAAAACTCTACAATTGTCATCCATATTAGACAAACACTTTAAGAGACAATCCGCAGTACTTTTGCCTTTGATAAAACCAAAGAGATTACTGGACATGTTATCACCTACAAGGTAGAGTAGCCTATTTAACAAAATCCTTTCCATCATTTTACAAAAGCAGGATATTAAGGAGACAGGTCTGTAGCCACCGTTTGACTTAGGGATAGGAATGATGACTGCCTCTTTCCATTTTCTTGGTAACTTTCCCTCTCTATAACTCATATTAAACAAATCAAGTAAGGGACTAGGTTTCATACCGGCTAAATAATTAAGAATGTCATACGTTACTCCATCTTTCCCAGGAGCAGTAGAGCTGCCACTTTTTATAGCATCCAGTAGCTCATCGTGAGTTATCTCAGTGCACGCTATAGATCTTGTATTTAAGGCACATAAAGTTACTCCATTTCTAATATTTTCCCATGACTCAATGGTGATTCTCGTGTCTGCAGGTAAGGACTCCATACCAGCAGCACTAGCCCATTTATCTACTAACTCATTAGCAACCTTCCCTGGATCTGAGTGAGCAATGAATTTGGTCTTACAACCCCTGACTTTATTTACTGCTCTCCATATGTCTTTAAGGTTCTTAGTATTACCAATGGACTGAGCAAAGTCTTGCCAGTATCTGTCCCGCGCCTCCTTCCTCACCTGACTGCATTCCCTAGCCACTTCCAACATTGTATTTTTCTCTTCATCCCTCATTCCATTTTTTATCCATTCTTTATGTGCACTCCGTAGCATTCTCTCCCACCCCTTGACTTGCTGATCATTGGAATATTTAAATTTCTTAGGTCCATGCGTCTTGCTTCCCCTGCCCCCGATATTTTCCCTCTGTACTAGTTTCTCTATGTTCTCGACCATATCCTCGTAAAAACTATCAACGCAGAGCGGCGTGTATTGTTGATACCAATCTCCCATATTTTGAATAAAATAATTTTTCATATCTTTATTAATATTTAGCCTTTTCCTTTGAAAGTGGACTTGTTTTTTCCCCAGTGGTAATTCAACGTTCAAGGCAAAGTGGTCACTAAGTAGTTCCCGAACAACCCGAGCCTCCCCCATAATCCCCTGAGAGTTTAAAATGCAGGCATAGTCAAGCCGTCCTCCCCTGATGTGAGTTGGTTCATTGTTTCCCAATAGACAGGTATCTGGATGATCTTGTAGAAACTGTAACCACTTGACCCCATTAGTACTAATGCTACCCACTGTCCCAAGGCTTGTGTGCCGAGCATTAAGGTCCCCAATGACCAGTGAAGGATCAGTATAAATGCAGTCAGGTAGATAGTTGGCGTCGAAGCAGTTCCTGGATACATACAAATTAACTACAATAAATTCCCCTTCCCTTAATGATAATTTAACACAGACACTCTCTATACCTTGCGTTTTTGATGGCGGTTCTACTAACTCTGCTGGTATGGAGTTCTTTACATAAATTGACGTGCCTCTGATGTTATTTGCGGCGAAGAGGTGAAACCCTTTATAACCATTTAATTTCAATAAGCCTTCATTCCTATCCCCTGTCTCCTGGAGAGCTACAACATCAATATCATTTCCCATCACATAACAATGAACATCTGTAACCCTGTTTCTTAAACCATTAACATTCCATGACAAAACTTTCAGTCTAGGGTGATCCATTATTAATCAATTCACTGCCTAAGTCATCCCCTATAAATTCACTAAATGATAGCCATACCTGGCATAACATCTCCCACCTCCTCCCAAGTTCACCAATAAAAGCGACATTGCGATTCTCAAGAGATTTTTTCAGCCCTGAGACGTCCATTATTGGCCCAAATGATTCCTTCATTTTATGTGTAATTATAGGGTTCTTCCTTTCACTACGACTACCATCATTCACACACACTTCACTTTCTTTCATTTCAGCACTCAATATTTCACTATTGCCCTCAACCACTATATCCTGATTTTCTTTCACAGTTTTGTGAATTTCCTTGACCTCCTGACCGTTTAATTTAGCCTCGATGGACTCGATTCTCTGCCCAAGATTTTGGAGGAACTCACCAACTTTTCTTAGTTCAGCCCACACCTCCTTGGCCATATTATTATGACCCTCTTTCTGAGCCACAGTAGCCACTTCACTCACCGTTACATTGTCACTGCCGGAGTCCTGAGTGGTGGCGTGGCTGCTTGTTGCTTGAGCCTGACGAAGTAAAGGAGACTCCTTTACCCATGCATTCGTCCGGTTCACTGGTGCTGTTTGGGGCAGACTGTTTTGCTGTGCTCCCAGTGTCTGGGTAAGAGCTCTTGCTTGCTCTGTAACATTCACCGGCCGGATAACACCCATACTCGGCCTCTTGCTACACACAGCTGAGCTGGCATTGTGAACGCCTCCACAGTTGCAGCATCTGGGAACAATTTTCTCACCCAGATTAAGTCTGTTTCTACACACATTAGAGAGGTGAGACTTTCCGCAGAAACGACATCGTGGATCATTTTGACAGCTCCAGGATTTATGCCCCCATCTGCAGCATTTCAGGCATATTATGGGCTCTTCCACATACTTTGCTACATGCCTGTAGCCAGCCCCGGTGATGAACACTTTCTCGGGAACTTCACCTTTCACTAAAGCCACCACCTGACTCCTAGCTTCACCTTTAATAAGGTGACGCTTGGCCCACACAAATCGTTGGTCGTCGAGGATGAATTCGGGGTCCAGAATCTGAGGGTATTTATAGATAATTACCTTCGTCAGCTTCTCGTTCCCCTCCGGTATTTCCATAACAATTCCATCATATCCTTGCTGGGTAAGATACTCCACTGCCTCCATAGAACCTACCGTTAAGTAAGGTCTGTTTACACCTTCCTTCAGCAGGGGCTCGAACTTGCGGTGTTCTCTTCCAAGTCTGACTGTCCACAGCAGCTTCTGATGATAGGCCAGCGTGCATGAGGCAGGGAAGAGAAGCCTCCATCTCCGCTGATCCTCACCTTCCTGACATCGTTCCGTCCGTTTGTCGACATCAGTCTCGGCGTCGTTCTTCATTCTCTTGTCGTTTCCGTTAAGTGTACCATTACTGTCAGCACTATGCCTTGCATCCTGTCTTAACCGTTTCTTCTGTTGCCTTGTTAGAACGTCTTGATACTCACCCTCCTCGACTGACTGGCTGCTTTCTGAGTCCATGTTAATATTGCCGTGGGAAGTAGCCAGTTCTTCTGGTGACTGAGTCTCCATTGGTGGTGGGGAGGCCTGTGGTTGTGCTAGCCTCCACCCCTCACACACACACACACACACACACACACACACACTAAATATATGAATCAGCAAAATTATAAATTAAATATGCAATCTGGTATGCACATGACTTGAAACTGGAGTTATGTAAATTAATTGGA
Source organism: Procambarus clarkii (assembly GCF_040958095.1). Taxonomy (NCBI): domain Eukaryota; kingdom Metazoa; phylum Arthropoda; class Malacostraca; order Decapoda; family Cambaridae; genus Procambarus; species Procambarus clarkii. The sequence continues at coordinate 40,049,426 of NC_091175.1, forward strand.
TCAGGTAAAGCATAGTAAATTTTATCATAAAACTGAGAAATATCACACACCCACAAAATATATAAATCAGCAAAATTGTAAATTAAATATGCAATCTGGTATGCACATGACTTGAAACTGGAGTTATGTAAATTAATTGGATCAGGTAAAGCATAGTAAATTTTATCATAAAATTGAGAAATGTAAATTTCATGAAAATAATTAAACAAGTATACAACACACAAGTATACAACACCCCTCACACACACAAAATATATGAATCAGCAAAATTATAAATTAAATATGCAATCTGGTATGCACATGACTTGAAACTGGAGTTATGTAAATTAATTGGGTCAGGTAAAGCATAGTAAATTTTTCATAAAACTGAGAAATATCACTGAGAAATATCACACACCCACAAAATATATAAATCAGCAAAATTGTAAATTAAATATGCAATCTGGTATGCACATGACTTGAAACTGGAGTTATGTAAATTAATTGGATCAGGTAAAGCATAGTAAATTTTTTTTTTTCCTGAAACTGAGAGATGTAAATTTCATGAAAATAATTACACAAGTATACAACACTCAACATGTAGTACAATATGATACTTAATAATGGATAAAATGTAGAAAATTTACACAAAAGAATTAACATGTAATGCAGAACATGTAGCAATAAGGCATCAAGAATTAAAACAAATTAACTTTCTGTAAATGTGTAAATAATAATAATAATAATAATAATCACTGTGGAAAGAATACAAGAATATTCTGCAATGTTATAGCAACTGCTGTAATTAGCTTATAATAAAGTTATAGAGTACAGTACTATAAACACATACTGTAACATTTAATATAAAATGCTAAAGGAAACTTCAGATTAAGGTCTGGGGAAAACAAAATTTGTCTATAATGCACTTCAACTGCTGAAAAAAAAACAATATTATTTATACTTAATACACTGCACCAGAATGTACTTGGAATCACTTAACATAACATTACTAATGAACAATGGAACTTGTAGCTCCAAACACCACAAAAAGGAATTGAGTGAGGAATGGGCAGCTAATTCCTCTTATCAAGTCACTGGAGGAAAGAATATTTGATATACAGGGTTATTTCCTTATTAAATCGCAATTATTGTATAGCACAGTGTGTACCAGCTATAGTTTACTTAGCTTCGGGCTGCTGTATCTTCAGAACAACTTTGGCTATCGTGGAATACAATCCACGAGGAGTCGTGTGGGGAGACGTGAGTGGCGGCGTTGTTTACATCCGGAGGCGATCCTGGCGTCGGTTTCCTGAACCTGGGCTGACGTCATGGACTGGCGTGACGTCATGGGCTGCCGTGACGTCATGGGAGGACGAGGGTGACGATTATAGAAACGAAGAGTACAGATGAATGTTGAATTGTAGAAAATACTCCATCCAGTGAATTACACTTCACTTCAAAAGGCGCTGGAGTTGACACTCGGCGGTGTTAACAGTAGCTAGGGAGCACCAACTAAAATCTGGGCGGGTAGGCTGCAGCGTCACTGGACGTTTGAAGTTCAAAATGGCTGGGTGAAAGCTGGCCTTTCCTCCTACCTGGATGAAGTAATGTTCTTGTTGGCAATAACTGGCTTACTTGGAGACGTTGGCCTAGTGCAATAGTTGTCTGGTAGGACCCTGGACTAGTAAAATTATCGATGAAAGCAAGTGCTGCTGTGGTGGGTGGGTTGTGCTTGCTATGGCGTCGTGAGAGGCACACGAGGGGAGGTTTTGCTTGAGAAATATCCCTCCCTGCTCACCAGTATTGTGTGTTCCACTTTCCTTTTTGTTTGTATTGTTACTTCCTTATGTGTAGGTCTTGCTTAGGGTCTTGGAGTAACACTTCTTGATAGTATTACTTGAGGTAGGATAAATATCAGCACACAAGGTCCTGTACGTCCTGCCTCTAGCGTTGTCTGAGAGGAACTGCCTTAGTCAATTGCGATATATACATATCCATTTACGCTCGTGATGTCTATCGAGAGCCGCGCATTGCGCAATAAGGAAGATGAGGAAGACGGGAGAGCGTCACTAGACAGGAGAGAGCACGGCGTGGACGCCATTGACAGCGTGTAGCAGAGCTACGTTTTGATACCAATTATTTCGCTCCAACGACCAGTAGAGCGGTGCCACGTTATCCGGCACAGTAGCCGTGTCCCAGACTAGCATATGAGCAATTCCAAAGTCAACGCCTTTCAAGCAGCAGCTGGAGGACGAGGAATTGCTCAAGTCTCCACATCAACGGACACACGGCTCGGCAGCTAGGTTCACCTTTTTGTTATTATGTGGCCACAATTAAGATTTAGGCTAGTTGTCGTTAGGCCGTAGAACAAACAAACAAATCCCGTACGTGTCTTTAGTAATTTTACCATCTAAATAGATGATTATTTTTATTATTTCTCTATAGAAGAAATATACAGTGCTTGAATATAAATTGTACAGATATTGGCTGAAATTTCCTACAGTTATCCTCATGATTTAGGATTTATTTGTAGTTACTGATTATGTAGAAGATTTCTACAATGTAATTGCCTTTCAGTACCAAGGCGATGCCAACCGAGGTGCTAGGCTTCCCACCGTTCCCTGCAACAGTTTACCCTATGCAACACGTCGTCGGTGGAGCGTAGCAACTGATTACACCTTACTAGATTTACAGCTAAGGTGCCCCTTTTTTATCTGTAGCAATAACTCTGTAATTACAGTAGTGATCTCTCAAAGAGATCAATTATATAAACCCATTGATTTACTGATACTGTTCAACATTTCAGTAGTATATTGAGGAGCATTTACCTCCAATTAATATTATATATTCAACCTTATTTACCTTCATATTTTATTTACTCTGGTGAAGAACCAGCACCAGAATAATGCTAGGGATGTATTAATCTTTTAACATGTAACCCCCAATTTTGTGTAAGTTAATTAATTTGACTCCATTTATATAAGAAATACAGTTTTACTAAGATCCATAGGACACTAGTTCTAGGGATCAGTTTTTCCATTGCTTTATTTTGTTTTCCACTTTTTCTCAAGAAGTGGTGGTCCTTCATAGCTATCGAAGTATATATTTAATTATTATTTATTGGAGTCAGGTTTTCCCCCACATCCCCCCCCCCCTGGCCACCTCTCCTCGTACCGCATGTACGGTAGTTCTCGGGGGAGGGGATGGACGTGTCGTCGTCGCGCTCCGTGAAAACACTGGAATAAACCGGACTTTTTTAGGATTACAACCATGGATTACGGCCCACAGTGATCACCAAGTGCATAGTGACCTGTAGGAATGTTGAATACAGAAATTAACAAGGGAACTTTGAGTTAAATACAAAATAAATGTGGGACCCCGTGGTGAGCCAGTGCAACCAGGCTCATATGTACAGGCATAAGCGATATATATCAAATATAGCGAGCAGTGATACGTACATAGAGAATTGTACAAGAAAGCATAAATGTAAAGTTGTGGAGGAGGCATCACATTAGGCTGTTTACACCACAGCCGCGAGGCCTACACAGTGTAGGGACGTCCCTCAGTGACAGTATACTCCCTCAGTGATAATATACTGGCAATATATACCGTAATACGGGCAAGTGGATCTAGGAACTAGTAATAGAGTAAGTGAATAATATTGCAAGCCGGAAGAAAGCAGAAATTCCCTTAGGATATTACAGGCAAATAATCAGTGTATAAATCAAGTAACTGGCAACCGGTGGCATCCTGCCCCCGACCTGGGACAAACAAGGGTCAACTAGACGGTCCCAAGAGGACCATATTTTCTCCACAAGGCGATAAGTACCCAAACATAAACTTGAACAACTAAACTTTCTTCCTACCCCCTGGGGACGTGTACTGGTCACCTCTACCCCCAGGGGACGTGTACTGGTTAGTTCTCCCCCCCCCCTCTGGGGACGTATACTGGCTACTTCTCCCCGCTCTGGGGATGTGTACTAGCTAACTCCCCCCCTGGGGACGTGCACTGGCCACCTCCCCCTCCTGGGGACGTGTACTGGTCACCTCCTCCCTGGGGACGTGTACTGGTAACCTCCTCCCTGGGGACATATACTGGTCACCTCCTCCCTGGGGATGTGTACTGGCCGCCTCCTCCCTGGGGACGTATACTGGCCACCTCCTCCCTGGGGACGTGTACTGGCCACCTCCTCCCTGGGGACGTGTACTGGTAACCTCCCCCCTGGGGACGTGTACTGGTAACCTCCTCCCTGGGGACGTATACTGGTCACCTCCTCCCTGGGGACGTGTACTGGCCACCTCCTCCCTGGGGACGTGTACTGGTCACCTCCTCCCTGGGGATGTGTACTGGCCACCTTCTCCCTGGGGACGTATACTGGCCACCTCCTACCTGGGGACGTGCACTGGCCACCTCCTCCCTGGGGACGTGTACTGGCCACCTCCTCCCTGGGGACGTGAACTGGCCACCTCCTCCCTGGGGACGTGTACTGGCCACCTCCTCCCTGGGGACGTGTACTGGCCACCTCCTCCCTGGGGACGTGTACTGGCCACCTCCTCCCTGGGGACGTGTACTGGCCACCTCCTCCCTGGGGACGTGTACTGGCCACCTCCTCCCTGGGGACGTGTACTGGCCACCTCCTCCCTGGGGACGTGTACTGGCCACCTCCTCCCTGGGGACGTGCACTGGCCACCTCCTCCCTGGGGACGTGCACTGGCCACCTCCTCCCTGGGGACGTGCACTGGCCACCTCCTCCCTGGGGACGTGTACTGGCCACCTCCTCCCTGGGGACGTGCACTGGCCACCTCCTCCCTGGGGACGTGTACTGGCCACCTCCTCCCTGGAGACGTGTACTGGCCACCTCCTCCTTGGGGACGTGCACTGGCCACCTCCTCCCTGGGGACGTGCACTGGCCACCTCCTCCCTGGGGACGTGTACTGGCCACCTCCTCCCTGGGGACGTGCACTGGCCACCTCCTCCCTGGGGACGTGTACTGGCCACCTCCTCCCTGGAGACGTGTACTGGCCACCTCCTCCCTGGGGACGTGTATTGGCCAGCTCCTCCCTGGGGACGTGTACTGGCCACCTCCTCCCTGGGGACGTGTACTGGCCACCTCCTCCCTGGGGACGTGCACTGGCCACCTCCTCCCTGGGGACGTGCAGTGGCCACCTCCTCCCTGGGGACGTGCACTGGCCACCTCCTCCCTGGGGACGTGCAGTGGCCACCTCCTCCCTGGGGACGTGCACTCGCCACCTCCTCCCTGGGGATGTGCTGTCGGAAAATCCGACACCATTTAATAATCATACAGATAATAGCTGTATTGTATAAACAAGTTACCCATAGAAAACGTAACTTGTAGTGGAATTACCGTTTAAAGAAAACGGGATATCATCACCACATACTATTATAATTCACCACCTATTATGGTGGGAATTATTCTTAAATACATTAGTCTTTGGACTTTACCATCATAAAAAACATCTTATATAAATTAACTTAATTATCAATATTAAAGTAGAGTAAATGTGACCCTTCTATCACTTTCTGAAATCTGGACAATGTAAGCCAGGCGTCAGGGAGGAAGGAGGGAGCCATTGTTGTGTCACCTCCGAGACGTGTGGAGCAAATTCGGCTCCTATCATATCTGGACAATGTCGGCCAGTAGCGTCAATAGTATGGAGTGTTAGACATTGCCATTGTTGATACTAGACCAGAGGCTCACAGGGAGCAAATTCGGCTCCTGTTAAATTTACTTGGACGTAGTGTTATGGAAACCAGAGGTGTACTATTTTCAACACGCTGTCAACAAATTCAAGTTAAGTGTTCTTTCCGAAACCCATGTATCTTCATTTATGGCCATTAATGTCATTATATAGGGTGATCCGGTTAGAGCACGTGGAAGCCTCAAACTAAAGGTAATTAAGCCAGGTCTTTAAGGTTCCATGTATAGTGTTTTCTCTGATATAGCTTGTCATATATAGGATTCTGGCTTCACAGCTAGCGCACTTTTGACAGGTCAAGACGAGGAAGCAAGATTTTGTGCACCAGTTACTGGGTGATGGAAGCTACCTCAAAGAGGATAATTTGGTGTCTACACCCTAGTTATACCTGGTGGACTAACCTGCTGTACTATAAGATAAGGAACCTCTTCAATGTATGTAGTCTATTACTGTAGTTTGATTGGCTGCATATATATTTAATTTATATAAACCCCCCCTAATGTGTAGAGGATCGATTTGTGAGATTAAGAGATTATTGCAGAAATACAGTCCACTTATCATTATACAAATTGCCATCGAAGTATATAAATTAACGTAAATATAAATTCATATAAATTAAATAAATATAAATCTCACAGGTCGGTTCCCACATGTGCACTGGCCACCTCCTCCCTGGGGACGTGTACTGGCGACCTCCTCCCTGGGGACGTGTACTGGCCACCTCCTCCCTGGGGACGTGTACTGGCCCCCTCCTCCCTGGGGACGTGTACTGGCCTCGGAGACACGCTTCATAGGGGCGGGCGACCAGGTGAAGCAGCAGCAGGAAAGAGGAGGATAGGTTTATGGAGAATGTGATAGGGAAATGTGTTGAGAGGAGGAGCGATGATTTAATCCTTGGAGTTTAAAGAGAGATATTCTAACAAATACAGGATGAGACTGAGAGACAAAAACCTGTGTTCGAGCACTATATTAAGGGGGGAATCTGGAAGATGAGGAGAGAATAGGAAACCATGTATACAATGCTTAACAATGAGTTAGACGCAGGAGGCAATAATACGGATGAGGGGGGGGGGGAGTCAGATTAGAGTTGGGATGGATTTGCCAGTATTGGGGGGGGGGGGGCAGGTAACAAATGGGTATAAGACAGTGAAGGTAGACTACGGAACTTGGAGGAGCAACTTCAGAGAACTGTTCTAATATGGGACAATGCAGAAGATACAACAAGGAACAAGTGTGGGAAATGCTACATACTCAGTAAAGGCTGCAACACTGCGGGGTAAGAACCAGCATGAAAGTGGATCACAGAGGAGGAGGACATTTGTCATTGATGGGTCATGTGAAGCCATGGCAACATCAGAACATGAAATGATACAGATTGAAAAGTTTGAACTAAAAGAAATATTGAGGTGTTTAAATGCCGAGGTGACAAGAAACGAGACCCCTTTCCAACCCCTCCGCAACCAATCTCATCTGCTCTATCCCACCCTCCTATCTCCCTCTCCTCCCCTTCATCCCCAAACCCACCAATACCCTCACCCCCATTTGCACCTCGTCTTCAATATGACCCCCTCACTTTGCAAACCCACAGCCTCCTTATCCCTAAACTCTACACTGCCTTTAAACACCCTTTATCGTGCATTAGATACAAAATCCACAGCGACTACAATGATTAGAAAAGCAGTCGAAGAATCGGACACACTAGTGAACACTGCAACTATATTCACCACCATGATAATGTTATTAAACCAACACTAAAAACAGTACACTAAAACAGAAGTGGAAAAGTAATTGGAGAAAAGTAGGAAATCCCGCCTCTATTTCAAAATTTTACCCAAATATCACAGTAACAAGGTTATCGCGAAAACTGAACTCAATTACCAGCTCACTATAGCCTGTGCTACATGGACATTTCGTTCTGAGTAGCTAAATCTAAAACAACAAACAACAAGAACCAAGTCTCTTTCTCCACTTCCATCCTGAGCCCCAGTCTTCCACTTACCCCCCTTCTACCCCAAAACCTATCCCTGCCCCTGCTTCTTTCCTGTCCCTAGCACACCATCTTTCTAGATCCCAACCCTCATTCTACCTCTCAGCACCCCTATGGTTCTCAGACCCTCCCTTCCCCTCAGACCCACTATGCCCTTCAGACTCCCCTAGCTGCCCAGACCCCATCTGCCCCCCAAGTCCCCCCTGGCTTCCAGATCCCCTCAACCTCTCATCCCCCTCCCTATTCTCGGGCACTTCCTACCTCACAACCACTTATTGGAGATACGGCTGCATCCATCTCTCACCTGCAGCACACACTGAAGGAGACAGGTAGGCAGATGAGCTATATGAACTCTTGTAACAGAGTTTCAAAAAAAAAAAGAGTATCAAGGTTTGGTACACCAATGCTGATGGGGTATCGAATAAATCAGAGGAAATAAAAGAATGGGTTAGTGATGCAGATACAGTCATAATTGCAACAGTGGAAACTAAAATAAATGATATGATCTCGGATGCAATCTTCCCTGAGAGATACTAAGTGATAAGGAAAGAAAGGACACAGAGACAGGGAGGAGGAGTAGCACTCCTCATAAAGACGAAGTGAAAATTAGAGGAACTTGAGAATCAGAGGAGTAATGGAAACACAAGTTCCATACTGGGGATTCTGACAGGTGATGGGAAGAGGATTGTGATCTTGATAAAATACAATCCCCAACTAAACAGTAGAAGGCCCAGACAAAAATATGATGATGATAACAAGACATGCATAGATGAACTGCAGAAGGCAGCAACAACAGCTCACAACATGACAGCTCACAGAATGAGAGGGAAACTGTTGGTCATGGGGGACCTCAATCACAGAGAGATCAATTGGGAATCAAGAAATCTCCATTGTGGGGAAGAACAGTGGGGAGCAAAATTAGTGGAAGTTATAGATAGGAATTTCCTAACACAACATGTGAAAGAAGACTCAAGGGAAAGAAGAGAGGATACACCAAGCCTATTAGGACTGATTTTCAGCCAGAATGAGGAAGACATTACGAATATTGAGCATGAAATACCACTAGGAGCCAAGGACCATTGTGTCCTAGACTTTGACTACATGATCGAGCTTAAAATTGTGACCAAGGGACAAGAGATCTGTGAAAGGAGAGTTAACTACAGGAAAGGGGACTACAGGAGGATAACAGATCTGGGAGAAGAGCAGTGGAAAAAATAACTAAGAGGAAAAATTAGTGCAAGATATGATGGATTTAGTCAAGTTGAAATGCAAGGAGACCGAAGAAAGACCGAAAATTTACTGTTTTATACCAACAGTAAAAGAAAAATGTAGGAGGGAATATAATAACCCATGGTTTGATAAACAGTGTCAGGAAGCAAAACATGAGAGGCAGAAGGGAGTGGAGGAAGTACAGGGGAAAAAGGACAGAGGACAATAAGGTTAGATGCAACAGACCTAGGAATAAATATATTAAAGTAAGGAGAGTATCGGAAAGGAATTATGAACACGATATTGCAATGAAAGCGAAAATGCAACCTATATTACAACATAGTCATATAAGAAGGAAAATGTCGGTGAACGACCAAGTGACACGACAAAGGAAAACAAGGAGCATATACGGAAAACGACAAGGAAATCTGTGAGGCACTGAATGCCAGTTTCCATGGAGTGTTCACAACCGAGCCTGAGCAGGTCCCAGTGTTACAAAAGCAGATGACCCAAGATGAAAGACTATCAGATATAGAGGTGAAAGCAGAAGAGGTAATGAAACAGCTGACAACACTGGATGAAACTAAAGCAGATGGACCAGACAAAGTTTCACCGTGGATACTAAAAGAGGCAGCACAGGTACTCAGCATGCCTCTGGCAAGGATCTACAATGAGACATTTACGAAGGGAGAATTGCCCAATTGCTGGAAGCAGGCAAACGTGGTACGTATTTTTCAATAAAGATGGTAGGAAAAAGGCACTTAACTACAGACCAGTATCACTGACAAGCATCCCCTGTAAAGTACTAAAAAGAATAATCAAGTTAAAATTGGTTAAACACCTTGAGAACATTAGGTATGTTAACAAACATCAACATAGGTTCAGAGAAGGGGAAATCGTGCCTAACAAACCTTCTGGAATTATGTGATAAGCTAACAAGAATAAGACAGGACAGAGAAGGATGGGCAGACTGCATATTTCTGGACTGCCAAAAAGCCTTTGGCACAGTACCGCACAGGTATAGTACAGCCTTTTCTCCAGTACCGCACAGGAGAATGCAATTCAATCTTGAGAGGCAGGCGGGAGTAAGCAGAAAAGCTCTAGCTTGGGTAAAGAATTATTTGACAGGCAGGAGCCAGAAGTCAGACTTGCGAATCGTAACGAGTGGAGTACCTCAAGGATCGGCGCTGAGACAAGTTCTATTTCTAAATACGTGAATGACATGTCTATAGGTGTCGAGTCCTATATGTCGATGTTCGCGGATGATTCGAAATTAATGAGACGAGTTGTGACAGATGAGTATTGTAGGATACTCCAAGAGGACGTGAACAAGCTGCAGAGATGGTCAGAAAAATGGCTACTGGAGCAAGTGTAAAGTTATAGAAATGGGACTAGGTGACAGAAGACCAAAGGGTCGCTACATAATGAAGGGAAACTATATTCCTGTGACGACGCGAGATAGTGACCTGGGCGTGGACGTAACATCTAATCTAACTCCTGAAGCACATATAAATAGGATAACGATAGCAGCGTACTCTACACTGGCAAAAGATAAAATATTATTCAGAAACCTAAGTAAGGAGGCATTCAGAGCGCTTTACACTGCCTACGTGAGACCAGTCTTAGAGTAAGCCGCGCCATCATGGGGCCCACCACGTAAAGAAACAAATTAAGAAACTGGAAATAGTTCACAAATTTGTGACGAGGCTCGTCCCAGAGTTGCGAGGGATGGGATATGAAGAGCAACTGAAGGAACTGAATCTAACGACGTTAGAAAAATGGAGGTAGCGGGGAGATATGATAGCAACATACAAAATACTTAGGGGGGATGGACAGAATGGAAATAGACGAAACGTTCACTAGGAATACCAACAGAACAAGGGGACATGGGTGGATGCTGGAAACTCAGATGAGTCACAGAGATGGTAGAAAGTTTACTTTTAGGATGAGAGTAGAGGAAAAATGAAATGAACTAATGGAGCACATTGTGGAAACAAATTATATTTATAGCTTTAAAGCTATGTTTGATAGAGAAGAAGGATAGGAGTCATTGCTTTAAACAACCGAAGGCTAGAAAGGCGGGATCCAAGAGCCAACGCTCGACCCTGCAGGCACAATTAGGTGAGTACACACACCAGCCCATCAGAGATGAACTCTCTGATGGGACCCTCTCACACACGAAAAAAATTCAAATATCAATCAAACAGCCAAAAATATCAACTTGGTAATCAAGGGCTGCGTGTATGGACGGCAGCAGTATTGTGCTCCTCAGCACGCTCTAATTTGGTATGCTTCTGTCGCGCTTCTGTCAGACTGACAGACTAACAGACAGAAAGATGGCTGGACTGACAAGCTGATGGACGGATATCTGTGAGGCTGGACAGACAAGCTGATGGACGTATATCTGAGAGGCTGGACAGACAGGCTGATGGACGTATATCTGAGAGGCTGGACAGACAGGCTGATGGACGTATATCTGAGAGGCTGGACAGACAGGCTGATGGACAGATATCCGTGAGGCTGGACTTGTTACAGGGTCGGGGGTAATGACTCTTTAGACCATTATGCCGCCTTTAGTTAACTATTTCTAGAGTTCCCTCATAGTTCCTACTGCAGCCTCTCCCGTTCAACACCTTGTAACCTCACTATTTGATTACCTTGGGTACTACACAAACAAGGCATTGTACCTGATCAGTTACCAGTAACTGTAGAGACTCTACGCCTTTCCACTGCCACCACCTAATTCAACTCCAACCTTATTAACCCCCTAATTGATGATGAAACAGGAAACTGCCAATTAGACATATTTCCCCCAATATTGATCCCCAGTTATGAATAGGAGAGATGAATTTACTATTAAATGTGACTGACTGAACTAAACCAAGGGAAAATCTATTGAAACGATAAAGAAACCTATAGGGAGCACATGGCGTTATCGCCAAATGAAAGACATTTTGGGGGAACTCACTAAACACGAATAAATGATTAATCAAATTTATTAAAACAGAAATTAGTTATAAATGAATACTCCCTAGCTGACAATATCCCACTTTGGCAATGGCATGAAGTTATTAAAGAATACATTAACACACAGACTTTTACCTTACCCCGTGTAAAGTCCTGAGCCAGAGGTCGTGACCTTGACCACTCCCCCCTCCCAGGGAGAAGACTTCTTTCTCCAGTTTCTTCCAACTGTCTTCCCCACTGTGAGGTTCACCTGGCTAGTTTCCAGACTACTGTCTTCCCCACTGGGAGGTTGACCTGGCTAGTTGCCAGACTACTGCCTTCCCCACTGGGAGGCTGACCTGGCTAGTTACCAGACTACTGCCTTCCCCACTGGGAGGCTGACCTGGCTAGTTACCAGACTACTGCCTTCCCCACTGTGAGGTTCACCTGGCTAGTTACCAGACTACTGTCTTCCCCACTGGGAGGTTGACCTGTCTAGTTACCAGACTACTGCCTTCCCCACTGTGAGGTTCACCTGGCTAGTTACCAGACTACTGTCTTCCCCACTGGGAGGTTGACCTGGCTAGTTGCCAGACTACTTTTCAATAATAATTAACAAAGATTAGTCTTGTACTGATCACCGAAGGTGACTTAATCATCATTACAAAACAACTGTAAAATTACCTAGATACTTGAGCAGGTAAATTATAAAATACAATCTTGAATGATAACTTGAATTTCTCTACATTACTGAATTAACAACAAGATGGAGTCTTGGATTAGAGGGAGGGTGGGGGGGGGGTCAGACTTGGGGGGGGGGGGAGATACCAGGGGCCAGATTCACGAAGCAGTTACGCAAGTACTTACCAACCTGTACATCTTTTCTCAATCTTTGGTGGCTTTATTTATAGTTATTAAACACTTAATGAGCTCCAAAGCACCAGGAGGCTGTTTATAACAATAACAACAGTTGACTGGGAAGTTTTCATGCTTATAAACTGTTTAATGAATGTAACCAAAGCCGTCAAAGATTTAGGAGAGACGTATAGGTTCGTAAGTGCTTGCGTAACTGCCTCTTGAATCTGGCCTCAGCTTCTTGCTGGTGGCCTGACTTACGGCTGGCGTTGCCAGTTCTACACGAGTCATCTGCCCTTGAACGAAAGAGATTTGATTCTTTATTCATAAATGAATTAAAATTAATCTAAGTACTTGACAAAACACGTTATTAATTACAATAACTTTAATACGTGAATTTCTCTAAACTGATAATGTAAATACAAGAAGCTGGTGATCCTTGATTCCGCACCTCTGTTGTAATCCCTCAGAGATGAACCCTTCCCAACTCTCCATGGCAGAACTAGCACTCCACTGCATGTTTTGTACAAGGGCGTATCCTCACTACTATCAATACAGCCACCTATCTTAAACAGCTTACATTATTACAGACTGACGTGGTTGGATGAACGGATACCTGTGAGAGGCGGATGTCAGAGCCTCGACCCTGCTAATAACTAGTAGTAGGCATCCCTCAATCCCGTGGGGTTATTGAGTTGTGCCCTGGGTGTCTAGTTGTTGTAGTTTAGTTGGATGCAGCGCCTGCTGTGGCTGTGAAGGCCAACCCGAGAATGACAGACTCGACTACAGCGAGCGCAGATAAACGCCGAAGCGGGTGCGTCTGACAGTGGTCGAGGCCTCCTCTGAAATCTATTATCCTCCGCCTGCCTCTTCAGTTCATCCTCGAATTGCTGGAGTCCCTTCTGCACTTTACATCTCCAGGCAGATCTGTCCGCAGCTGCTGCCTCCCAAGTGTTGATGTCGATGCTCATCGCTTGAGGTCGCGTTTGCAAGCATCTTTGAAACGCAGCTGAGGTCTTCCGGTGGGTCTCCTTCCTGATGGATGTTCTCCATACCAGAAGAGGTCCTTCGGCATGCGGCCATCGACCATGCGTGTGACATGTCCCAGCCATCGCATGCGTCTCTGTTTCAGGGGAGTGAACATTGAAGGGACTCCTGTTCTCTCGAGTACAGTGTTGTTGGTGACTTGGTCTTTCCACGTGACGTCAAGGATGCGTCTCAGGTTCCGCATGTGAAACGTATTCAGCCGTCTCTCCTGGTGAGAGCGCAGGGTCCAGGATTCCGAGCCGTAGAGAAGTGTACTCACCCCACATGCCATGTAGACTTGTGCCTTGGTGTGTACTGTCAGTTTGGCATTTTCCCAAACGCGCTTTGTGAGCCTGGCCAGTGATGTTGCGGCCTTCGCGATACGCCTGTTAAGCTCAGTGTCCAGGGAAAGGGTGTCTGAGATTGTGGAGCCCAGGTACACAAACTCGTGAACCGCCTCCAGCACATAGTCTGCTATATTTATACAGGGTAGCTCATTGACAGCATGTCCCATCACCTGTGTCAACATAAATTAACCATTGCATCTGCCGATTAATGCTAGAATTCTCATGAAATCGAGTAGCAACATTGCATCAGATAATGTCCAGTTAGACACATTTATTACCAATGGGTTAGAGAATTGAATGTGGTTCTCTAAAAATCATCAGTATTCGGTGTAATAATTACTTACAGATAATATAACTCCCAATAATTTCAAACCGAGAGTTATTAACTAAATTGTTCTGTAGTAACAGTCCTTTCTGTTACGTACGAATGTCATGGAGAAAATAAAATCTTCTCCATTTCTCGTTTAACACCATAAAACGAGAATATGATAATATTTAAAGCCCCATAATTGCAACCCCGTTCTCATTAACGTATTACAGCCATAATTGCACGGAAAAGAATTATTCGTGATTAATAATTTCTGTGGCGAATGCGAGAGACGGGTTGAGGGAGGCGGCGACGCCATTGTGCGAGGGAGGTATCCCTGGCGTGCAGAGTGGCGAGACACGTGGTAGTGACTGGAGAATTTATCGGCAAGAATTACGCTGATACTCGGTCAACAGTTGATAATTACTCATTCACGTGTTCTATAGTGCCCAGCCAGTTAATAACGCGTCAACAATTGAAGCCAAAACCCGTAAATACACGTACACAGCAGTGAAAGTCTGGGACCGGCAGACCTCAGTATTTAATACGTTCACGATAAGTATACGTTTCTCGTTTGATGCATCATCCAAGATTGTATATTTGTGAGTAGTCTGTCGTTATATAGTGAGGAGACCCAATATACAACGTTAGTACCAGTTCGGCAATTAACCTTTTTAATTCAATGTTTTCTGCACTAAGAGTTAGTGATAAATACTTGCATTAATTTTTGTTTGAGCTGTTTTTCTTTCGTTTCTGCTTAATTATTGTAGGAGCACAGCAGGAACAAACTTGCAAACTTACCAATACGTAAGTGAGTCTACAGAGAACTAATAACCCGTGAAACGTTTAGGTTGGGAAAATGTTACAAATTATCTTTGAATAGGATTAATCGTAGCAGTAAATATATTTCCAGCAACCTTAGGTTTCCCTTTGTTTAATGCATTATCATTAAAACATCAGCATTGTTATTTAACCTGCTTAATGAGCTCAATATAGCTCACCTTTGAGTTAACGTAATATTTGAGCACTTTAATGTTCCCCATGCTAATACGAGCACTGCTCGCCATGACAATTGAACGCTACAATGCTCCACCTCGTTAATTCGCGTTCAATATAACTCACCCTGAGTTAACGTAACAATTGAGCCCTTTAATGTTCCTCCATGCTATTAATAGCACTGCTCGCCATGATAATTGAACGATACAATGCTCCCCACGCTAATTCGAGCACTGCTCACCAGAGAATCTGCCTAGATTCCGTGCTTAGCTATTGTTCAACAAGGATCTTGCACTAGTAACCCGAGTTGATCTTACAACTCACTTGTGAATTAACGTAATAATTGAGTTCTTTATTGTTCCCCATGCGAATACGAGCTCAATATTGCTCGCCATGATAATTGAACGCTGCAATACTCCACCTCGTTAGTTCGAGCTCAATATAGCTCACTTTGTTAACTCTGTTAACGAGCTCAATATAGCTCACTCTGTTAACTCTGTTAACGAGCTCAATATAGCTCACCATGTTAACGAGCTCAATATAGCTCACTCTGTTAACTGTTAACGAGCTCAATATAGCTCACCCTGTTAATTCGAGCTCAAAATAGCTCACTCTGTTAACTGTTAACGAGCTCAATATAGCTCACTCTGTTAACTGTTAACGAGCTCAATATAGCTCACTCTGTTAACTGTTAACGAGCTCAATATAGCTCACTCTGTTAACTGTTAATGAGCTCAATATAGCTCACTCTGTTAACTGTTAACGAGCTCAATATAGCTCACTGTTAACTGTTAATGAGCTCAATATAGCTCACTATGTTAACGAGCTCAATATAACAAAACCTGTTAATGAGCTCAATACAGCTCCCAATGTTAATTTGAGTACATTACTGCTCACAATTTAGCTAGAATAACTCCACTATGAATTAGTGAGTTATAACAATTAGCTTAGTCCTCTACTGAGGTAGGTTAGAAATTTAAACCATTTATTTAGGTAGGTTTAGGGACTTTAGTTAGTGTCAACTGAGTACTAGCCTAGTCTGTACTCACAATTAATTACAGTTGACTATACTTAAAGAGACTGATTTAATAAGCTCAATTTTCATTTAAAGATTGAGGATGTATTAATGAGTTTATAGTGTCAAGCCTATGAGCTGCAATTCAATTAGCTCATGAGTCAGAATGACTAGGCTACTAATCTCCCTGTCGACTCAGAATCTTCCTTGATTTTAATGGATAAACCTTTACAGTTCTCTAATATTACACTATTTTAGCTAGTTAGCAACTTAGTTATACCATCAGTCAGAATGACTACTGCACGGCAGTACCTATTAAATCAAATTTCCTCATTTGATTTTGGGGTGATCATGATGCTGCGTAATGTTATTGTCTAGTAACTCAATAGTTACAAGTCACAGCGACCCTAGACAGTGACCTTACTGTAGTGTCAGAGTCTCCTTGATCTTGAATGACCCAATAACACTTTACTGTATAATAATGTAGAATACAATTTATACAATGATATTATCAGTTCTTAGGAACTTTTTCTGAGTTTGCCTACAATTCAGTAACTACGTAATACACCATGACATGTCACTACGACCCTAGTTGTTGAGTTTATTGTAAGCTTTAGAGAGTTCTTGATTACAGATAACTTAATCATTTAATGTTTCAATGTTTAATCCATGTTTTCCATTTAACATGAGTTCCTTTACAAGACTTAAAGTCTTGTATGTCCTTGACAATTACGGGACATCCGTTATGTGTGTACTAACATACTAACATTAATACTAACTTCGGGATAGGTATGTCAGTACTCAACATTGCACTGTGACCCGAGAATTCTCCCCCCAGAGTTATGTTGGAAATTTCCAACACTAATAAACTACTATTGTATTATAATAAATCATTATCATTATATACTAACTACAGTAGTTACTAATTTCACTAACGGTAGTGACAACATAAATTAACCATTGCATCTGCATATTAATGCTAGCATTCTCATGAAATCGAGTAGCAATATTGCGTCAGATAATGTCCAGTTAGACACATTTATTACCAATGGGTTAGAGAATTGAATGTGGTTCTCTAAAAATCATCAGTATTCCGCGTAATAATTACTTACGGATAATACAACTCCCAATAATTTCAAACCGACAGTTATTAACTAAATTGTTCTGTAGTAACAGTCCTTTCTGTTACGTACGAATGTCATGGAGAAAATAAAATCTCCATTTCTCGTTTAACACCATAAAACGAGAATATGATAATATTTAAAGCCCTATAATTGCAACCCCGTTCTCATTAACGTATTACAGCCATAATTGCGCGGAAAAGAATTATTCGTGATTAATAATTTCTGTGGCGAATGCGAGAGACGAGTTGAGGGAGGCGGCGACGCCATTGTGCGAGGGAGGTATCCCTGGCGTGCAGAGTGGCGAGACACGTGGTAGTGACTGGAGAATTTATCGGCAAGAATTACGCTGATACTCGGTCAACAGTTGATAATTACTCATTCACGTGTTCTATAGTGCCCAGCCTGTTAATAACGCCTCAACAATTGAAGCCAAAACCCGTAAATACACGTACACAGCAGTGAACGTCTGGGACCGGCAGACCTCAGTATTTAATACGTTCACGATAAATAAGTATACGTTTCTCGTTTGATGCATCATCCAAGATTTTTATATTTGTGAGTAGTCTGTCGTTATATAGTGAGGAGACCCAATATACAACGTTAGTACCAGTTCGGCAATATCCTCCGTTTTCATGAATATTGAAATTAAAACGTAGCCTATTCAAATGCTACTTAATCTTCTCTAATTTCAGCGTGTATGCGAGGAGTCATCAAGTTGTTTCTCTTCATTCGTGTTATTCACCTCTAGTTCCTTCCTTGTGGAGATCCTGTGAACACGAGGACGACTGACGAAACGATGTTATAGAAATCGTCTTAAAGCTAAGACTTTTTCGTACAAATTTAATTTACATGATTTGATTCTTATATAATTCTTGTAGGATCATTACATTGAATTGATTATTACCAGAAATGATGATTGGTAATTCATGTGTTTGCTCTGACTGTTGCTCAGTAATTATAATCTTTAACATTCACAATTTGAGTTCTCATATTTGAATCTATAGTAGTTTAGATTTATAATATCATTTACTCAGCAATGAACTGGTGACGAACCACACTAGTTCCTAGATATATATGAATTTCTAGAAATACCCCCTCAATGTAGGTGTTTGAGGCTCTGACTTTAATTAATTAATAATACAGTCCATTCATTATTTCAAGTGATTATCCTTTTAATAATTATCCATAGACACTGGTTCTCTAGTGTTATTCTAATGATCACTTTTATTAGTTTTCCCTCTTTTCTCAAAAGTGGGTAGTCCTTCGATTTATTAAATCAAATAAGTAAATACTTGAATATACGAGACAAGCCCCAGATATCCCACAACCTGTCTGTGTGTGCCTTTACCGGTCTGTGTGTGTCTACCTGACTGTGTGTGTCTTTGCCTGTCTGTGTGTGTCTTTGTCTGTGTGTGTGTCTTTACTTGTCTGTGTGTGTGTCTTTACCTGTCTGTGTGTGTCTTTACCTGTCTGTGTGTGTGTGTCTTTACTTGTCTGTGTGTGTCTTTACCTGTCTGTGTGTGTCTTTGCCTGTCTGTGTGTGTGTCTTTGCCTCTCTGTGTGTGCCTTCACCTGTCTGTGTGTGTCTTTACCTGTCTGTGTGTGTGTCTTTATCTGTCTGTGTGTGTCTTTACCTGTCTGTGTGTGCCTTTACCTGTCTGTGTGTGTCTTTACCTGTCTGTGTGTGTCTTTGCCTGTCTGTGTGTCTTTACCTGTCTTTGTGTGTTTGCCTGTCTGTGTGTGTCTTTACCTGTCTGTGTGTGTCTTTACCTTTCTGTGTGTGTGTCTTTGCCTGTTTGTGTGTGTCTTTGCCTGTCTGTGTGTCTTTACCTGTCTTTGTGTGTTTGCCTGTCTGTGTGTGTCTTTACATGTCTGTGTGTGTCTTTACCTGTCTGTGTGTGTCTTTACATGTCTGTGTGTGTGTCTTTACCTGTCTGTGTGTGCCTTTACCTGTCTGTGTGTGTCTTTACCTGTCTGTGTGTACCTTTATCTGTCTGTGTGTGTGTCTTTGCCTGTCTGTGTGTGTATCTTTGCCTCTCTGTGTGTGCCTTTACCTGTCTGTGTGTGTCTTTACCTCTCTGTGTGTGTATTTACCTGTCTGTGTGTGTGTCTTTACCTGTCTGTGTGTGTCTTTGCCTGTCTGTGTGTGTGTCGTTACCTGTCTGTGTGTGCCTTTCCCTGTCTGTGTGTGTGTCTTTACCTGTCTGTGTGTGTCTTTGCCTGTTTGTGTGTGTGTCGTTACCTGTCTGTGTGTGCCTTTACCTGTCTGTGTGTGTCTTTACCTGTCTGGCTGTGTGTGTTTTTACCTGTCTGTGTGTATCTTTGTCTGTCTGTGTGTGTGTCTTTACATGTCTGTGTGTGTCTTTACCTGTCTGTGTGTGTCTTTACCTGTCTGTGTGTGTCTTTGTCTGTCTGTGTGCGTGTCTTTACCTGTCTGTGTGCGTGTCTTTACCTGTCTGTGTGTGCAATTACCTGTCTGTGTGTGCAATTACCTGTCTGTGTGTGTCTTTACCTGTCTGTGTGTACCTTTACCTGACTGTGTGTGTGTCTTTGCCTGTCTGTGTGTGTGTCTTTGCCTGTCTGTGTGTGTGTGTTTACCTGTCTGTGTGTGTCTTTACCTCTGTGTGTGTGTACTCACCTAGTTGTACTCACCTAGTTGTGTCTGCAGGATCGAGCATTGACTCTTGGATCCCGCCTTTCGAGCATCGGTTGTTTACAGCAATGACTCCTGTCCCATTTCCCTATCATACCTGGTTTTAAAATTATGAATAGTATTTGCTTCCACAACCTGTTCCTGAAGTGCATTCCATTTTCCCACTACTCTCACGCTAAAAGAAAACATCCTAACATCTCTGTGACTCATCTGAGTTTCAAGCTTCCATCCATGTCCCCTCGTTCTGTTACTATTCCGGGTGAACATTTCGTCTATGTCCACTCTGTCAATCCCTCTGAGTACCTTATACGTTCCTATCATGTCCCCCCTCTCCCTTCTTCTTTCTAGTGTCGTAAGGCACAGTTCCCTCAGGCGCTCCTCATACCCCATCCCACGTAGCTCTGGGACGAGTCTCGTTGCAAACTTCTGAACCTTTTCCAGTTTCATTACATGCTTTTTTCAGATGGGGACTCCATGATGAGGCGGCATACTCTAAGACTGGCCTTACGTAGGCAGCGTAAAGCGCCCTAAATGCCTCCTTACTTAGGTTTCTGAATGATGTTCTAACTTTTGCCAGTGTAGAGTACGCTGCTGTCGTTATCCTATTAATATGTGCCTCAGGAGATAGATTAGGTGTAACGTCCACCCCCAGGTCTCTTTCACGCGTCGTTACAGGTAGGCTGTTCCCCTTCATTGTGTACTGTCCCTTTGGTCTCCTATCTCCTAGTCCCATTTCCATAACTATACATTTGTGTGTGTCTTTACCTGTCTGTGTGTGCCTTTACCTGTCTGTGTGTGTCTTTGTCTGTGTGTGTGTCTTTACCTGTCTGTGTGTGTGTGTCTTTACCTGTCTGTGTGTGTCTTTACCTGTCTGTGTGTGTGTCTTTCCTGTCTGTGTGTGTCTTTACCTGTCTGTGTGTGTCTTTACCTGTCTGTGCGTGCCTTTACCTGTCTGTGTGTGTCTTTACCTGTCTGTACGTGCCTTTACCTGTCTGTGTGTGTCTTTACCTGTCTGTGCGTGCCTTTACCTGTCTGTGTGTGTCTTTACCTGTCTGTGCGTGCCTTTACCTGTCTGTGTGTACTCACCTAGTTGTGTTTGCGGGGGTTGAGCTCTGGCGCTTTGGTCCTGCCTCTCAACCGTCAATGAACAGGTGTACAGATTCCTGAGCCTACTGGGCTCTATCATATCTACACTTGAAACTGTGTATGGAGTCAGCGTCCACCACATCACTTCCTAATGCATTCCATTTGTCAACCACTCTGACACTAAAAAAGTTCTTTCTAATATCTCAGTGGCTCATTTGGGCGCTCTGTTTCCACCTGTGTCCCCTTGTGCGTGTTCCCCTTGTGGTAAACAGCCTGTCTTTATCAACCCTATCAATTCCCTTGAGAATCTTGAATGTGGTGATCATGTCCCCCCTAACTCTTCTGTCTTCCAGCGAAGTGAGGTTTAATTCCCGTAGTCTCTCCTTGTAGCTCTTACCTCTCAGCTCGGGTACTAGTCTGGTGGCAAATGATTGAACCTTTTCCAGTTTAGTCTTATCCTTGACTAGATATGGACTCCATGCTGGGGCTGCATACTCCAGGATTGGCCTGACATATGTGGTATACAAAGTTCTGAATGATTCTTTACACAAATTTCTGAATGCCGTTCGTATGTTGGCCAGCCTGGCATATGCCGCTGATGTTATCCTCTTGATATGTGCTGCAGGAGACAGGTCTGGCGTGATATCAACTCCCAAGTCTTTTTCTTTCTCTAACTCCTGAAGAATTTCCTCTCCCAGATGATAACTTGTATTTTGCCTCCTGCTCCCTACACCTATCTTCATTATATTACATTTGGTTGGGTTGAACTCTAACAACCACATGTTCGACCATTCCTGCAGTTTGTCTAGGTCTTCTTGAAGCCTCAAACAGTCCTCTTCTGTCTTAATCCTTCTCATAATTTTGGCATCGTCCGCAAACATTGAGAGAAATGAATCTATATCCTCCGGGAGATCATTTACATATATCAGAAACAAGATGGGACCGAGTACAGAGCCCTGTGGGACTCCACTGGTGACTTCACGCCAATCGGAGGTCTCATCCCTCACCGTAACTCTCTGCTTCCTATTGCTTAGGTACTCCCTTATCCACTGGAGCACCTTACCAGCTACACCTGCCTGTCTCTCCAGCTTATGTACCAGCCTCTTATGCGGTACTGTGTCAAAGGCTTTCCGACAATCCAAGAAAATGCAATCCGCCCAGCCCTCTCTTTCTTGCTTAATCTGTGTTACCTGGTCATAGAATTCTATTAAGCCCGTCAGGCAAGATTTACCCTCCCTGAACCCATGTTGTCGATTTGTCACGAAGTCCCTTCTCTCCAGATGTGCTACCAGGTTTTTTCTCACGATCTTCTCCATCACCTTGCATGGTATACAAATCAAGGACACTGGCCTGTAAGTTCAGTGCCTCTTGCCTGTCGCCCTTTTTGTATATTGGGACCACATTCGCCGTCTTCCATATTTCTGGTAGGTCTCCCGTCTCCAGTGACCTACTATACACTATGGAGAGTGGCAAGCAAAGTGCCTCTGCACACTCTTTCAGTACCCATGGCGAGATCCCGTCTGGACCAACAGCCTTTTTAACATCCAGGTCCAGCAAGTGTCTCTTGACCTCCTCTCTCGTAATTTCAAACTCTTCCAAGGCCGCCTGGTTTACTTCCCTTTCTCCTAGCACAGTGACCTCACCGTGTTCTGTTGTGAAGACCTCTTGGAACCTCTTGTTGAGTTCATCACACACCTCTTTGTCATTCTCTGTATACCTGTCCTCGCCTGTTCTAAGTTTCACTACCTGTTCTTTCACTGTTGTTTTCCTTCTGATGTGACTGTGGAGTAGCTTTGGTTCGGTCTTGGCTTTGTTTGCTATATCATTTTCATAACTTTTCTCTGCTTCTCTTCTCACCCTGACATACTCATTCCTGGTTCTCTGGTATCTCTCTCTGCTTTCTGGTGTTCTGTTATTCCAGAAGTTCCTCCATGCCCTTTTGTTCAGTTTCTTTGCTTCCATACATGCCCTATTATACCATGGATTCTTCTATTGCTTCTCGGATTTTTCCTTTTGGGCCGGGATGTATCTGCTTACTGCCTCCTGACACTTTTGGGTGACATAGTCCATCATATCTTGTACAGACTTAGCTCTGAGGTCTGTGTCCCAAGGTATTTCCCTTAGGAAGCTTCTCATCTCCTCATAATTTCCCTTTCGGTATGCCAGCCTTTTGTTTCCTAGTTCTTTTTTTTTGGGGGGGGGGATAATTCCTAGTTCTACCAGGTACTCAAAGTTCAATACACTGTGATCACTCATTCCCAAGGGCGCTTCCATCTTGACTTCCCTTATATCACACTCATTTAGGGTAAATATCAGATCAAGCATTGCTGGTTCATCCTCTCCTCTCATTCTTGTTGGATCCTTGATGTGCTGGCTTAGAAAGTTTCTTGTTGCCACGTCCAGCAGCTTAGCTCTCCCTGTTTCTGGTCCTCCATGCGGGTCTCTGTTCTCCCAATCTATCTTCCCATGGTTGAAGTCTCCCATTAGTAGTCCAGATCCATTCCTGATAGCAACAGAAGCTGTTCTCTCTATTATGTTAATGGTGGCCATATTGTTTCTATCATATTCCTGTCTGGGTCTTCTGTCATTTGGTGGCAGATTATATATGACTACGACTATAATTTTTTGCCCTCCAGTTGTTATTGTTCCTATTATGTAGTCACTGAAACCTTCACATCCCTAAACAACCAACTCCTCAAATTCCCAGCCTTTTCTTACCAGCAGAGCTACACCACCCTCACCTCTTCCTTCTCTCTCTTTCCTCATAACATAATAGTCCTGTGGGAACACTGCATTTGTTATTGTTTTCGTCAGCTTTGTTTCTGTGAGAGCTATTATGTCTGGGTTTTCCTCTAGTACCCACTCTCCAAGTTCATTTGCTTTATTTGTAATACTGTCTATTTTAGTGTACATTGCCTTGAAGCTCACTTTCTTCTGTCCCTTCTCAAATCTCCTCCTTGGTGAATGTTCTGCTGGTGGAGGAAGCTGTGCCATGGGTGTGAGGATTTGTGAGGTGGATGCCAGGGTTGCAGAGGATACTGGGATGAGGGGTGGGGGGTCAAGTGAAGGGGAAGGACAGGGAGGGTATGGGGTGAACGGGGCGGGAGGACAGGAAGGAAAGGGGGGTTTTCTATGCAGAGGAGGGTCTTTACCTGTCTGTGTGTGTCTTTACCTGTCTGTGTGTGTCTTTACCTGTCTGTGTGTGTCTTTGTCTGTACTCACCTAGTTGTACTCACCTAGTTGTGCTTGCAGGGGTTGAGCTCTGGCTCTTTGGTCCCGCCTCTCAACTGTCAATCAACAGGTGTACAGGTTCCTGAGCCTATTGGGCTCTATCATATCTACACTTGAAACTGCGTATGGAGTCAGCCTCCACCACATCACTTCCTAATGCATTCCATTTGTCAACCACCCTGACACTAATAAAGTTCTTTCTAATATCTCTGTGGCTCATTTGGGCACTCAGTTTCCACCTGTGTCCCCTAGTGCGTGTGCCCCTTGTGTTAAACAGCCTGTCTTTATCAACCCTGTCGATTCCCTTGAGGATCTTGAATATGGTGATCATGTCCCCCTAACTCTTCTGTCTTCCAACGAAGTGAGGTTTAATTTCCGTAGTCTCTCCTCGTAGCTCATACCTCTCAGCTCGGGTACTAGTCTGGTGGCAAACCTTTGAACCTTTTCCATTTTAGTCTTATGCTTGACTAGATATGGACTCCATGCTGGTGCCGCATACTCCAGGATTGTTCTGACATATGTGGTATATAATGTTCTGAAAGATTCCTTACACAAGTTTCTAAAGGCCGTTCTTAAGTTAGCCAACCTGGCATATGCTGCTGCTGTTATCCTCTTGATATGAGCTTCAGGGGACAGGTCTGGCGTGATATCAACCCCCAGGTCTTTCTCTCTCTCGGACTCTTGAAGTATTTCATCTCCCAAGTGATACCTTGTATCTGGTCTCCTGCTTCCTCCCCCTATCTTCAGTACATTACATTTGCTTGGATTAAACTATAACAGCCATTTGTTCGACCATTCCTGCAGCTTATCGAGGTCTTCTTGAAGCCTCAAGCTGTCCTCCTCTGTCTTAATCCTTCTCATAATTTTGGCGTCGTCAGCAAACATTGAAAGGAATGAGTCTATACCCTCTGGGAGATCATTTACGTATATCAGAAAAAGGATAGGTCCAAGCACAGAGCCCTGTGGGACTCCACTGGTGACTTCACGCCATTCTGAGGTCTTACCCCTCACTATAACTCTCTGCTTCCTATTGCTTAGGTACTCCCTTATCCACTGGAGCGCCCTACCAGTTACTCCTGCCTGTTTCTCCAGCTTATGCATCAACCTTTTATGGGGTTCTGCGTCAAAGGCTTTCCGACAGTCAAAAAAAATGCAGTCCGCCCATCCTTCTCTTTCTTGCTTAATCTTTGTCACCTGATCGTAGAATTCTATCAAGCCTATAAGGCAAGATTTACCCTCCCTGAACCCATGTTGATGGGTTGTCACGAAGTCTCTTCTCTCCAGAAGTGTTACTAGGTTTTTTCTCACAATCTTCTCCATCACCTTGCATGGTATACAAGTTAAGGACACTGGCCTGTAGTTCAGTGCCTCTTGTCTGTCACCCTTTTTAAATATTGGTACTACATTAGCAGTCTTCCATACTTCTGGTAGGTCTCCCGTTTCCAGTGACCTACTATACACTATGGAGAGTGGCAAGCAAAGTGCTCCTGCACACTCTTTCAATACCCATGGTGAGATTCCATCCGGCCCAACAGCTTTCCTCGCATCCAGCTCCAATAGGTGCTTCTTGACCTCATCTCTTGTAATTTCGAACTTTTCCAAGGTCACCTGGTTTGCTGCTACCTCTCCTACCGCCGTGACTTCTCCCTGTTCTATTGTAAAGACCTCCTGGAACCTTTTGTTGAATTCTTCACACACCTCTTTGTCATTCTCTGTGTACCTGTCCTCGCCCACCCTAAGTTTCATCACCTGTTCCTTCACTGTTGTCTTCCTCCTGATGTGACTGAGTAGTAGCTTTGGTTCGGTCTTGGCTTTATTAGCTATATCATTTTCATACCTTTTCTCAGCTGCTCTTCTCACACTAACATACTCGTTCCTGGTTCTCTGGTATCTCTCTCTATTTTCTGGTGTTCTGTTATTACGGAAGTTCCTCCATGCCTCAAGAAGTTCCTCAAGAAGATGCCCTTTTGTTCAGCTTCTTTGCTTTCATACATTCCCTATTAAACCACGGATTCTTCCTTTGCTTCTCTGTTTTTTCCTGTTGGGCTGGGACATACCTGCTTACAGCCTCCTGACACTTTTGGGTGACATAGTCCATCATGTCTTGTATGGACTTGGTTCCGAGTTCTGTGTCCCAATGTATATCCCATAGGAATTTATTCATCTCCTCATTGTTTCCCTTTCGGTACGCCAGCCCTTTGTTTCCCAGTTCTTTTTTGGGGAGTGATAATTCCTAGCTCAACCAGGTACTCAAAGCTCAATACACTATGATCACTCATTCCCAAGGGGGCTTCCAACTTAACTTTCCTTATATCCGACTCATTTAGTGTAAATATCAGATCAAGCAAGGCTGGTTCATCCCCTCCTCTCGTTCTTGTCGGTCCCTTGACGTGTTGACTTAGAAAGTTTCTTGTTGCCACGTCCAGCAGCTTAGCTCTCCATGTGTCTGGGCCTCCATGTGGGTCTCTGTTCCCCCAATCTATCTTTCCATGGTTGAAGTCTCCCATGATTAGTAGCCTGGATCCGTTCCTGCTAGCCACAGAAGCTGCTCTCTCTATTATATTGATGGTGGCCAAGTTGTTTCTATCATATTCCTGTCTGGGTCTTCTGACATTTGGTAGGGGCTTATATATGACTACTACTATAATTTTCTGTCCTTCAGTTGCTATGGTGCCTGATATGTAGTCACTGAAACCTTCACAGTTCTGAATTACCATCTCTTGGAAACTCCAACCTTCTCTTAGTAGCAAAGCTACACCACCTCCTCCTCTCCCTTCTATCTCTTTCCTCACTACATAGTAGCCCTGTGGAAACACTGCGTTTGTTATGGTGTTTGTGAGCTTTGTTTCTGTGAGTGCTATTATGTCTGGGTTTTCTTCTAGTGCCCATTCTCCGAGTTCACTTGTTTTACTTGTAATTCCAAATATTACACACACACACACACACAATGTGTGTGTGTGTGTTCATATACATGATAATTCCTGAAGGAACACATAATTTTGCTAATCATCCAAAGTATTAACGCCAAAGAGACATTGACTAATGCAAGCTAAAACACACAGTCAACATTAAAGTTGCAACAGACGCTAACACACAGAAAGAGGCTTAACAGACACAGAAATTCAAGGAATCCCCCATGGCGGGAAAGTAACGTGGGTAGCAAAGTTAGTAGACGTTATACACAGGAATTTCCTAACACAACATGTGAAGGAAGACACAATGGAAAGAGGAGGGGATACACCAAGCTAATTAGACCTGATTTTCACCCAGAACGTAGAAGACATCGAGAATTTGGAACATTAAATTTCTCTTAGGAGCCAGTGACACAAACATACAGACAAACCGACAAGAGTGAGAACAAAGAATCAAACACACACAAACTGAACACAAACAAATTGACAGACTAAAGCCGAATTAAAACACCCATAACAACACTAAAATATTTTCTTCTGCCACCAAACATTTCTGTACAAGCATTACTGTGTGGCTGAGGGCACAAAAATGGCACTTGCATATATATTAAAATATTAAACCCAGGAAGAGAAATATAATGGTGAGGGGAGAGGGGAGGGAGAGGAGAGGGGGGATAAGGAGAGGATAATGGGGAGTAGGTGAGGGGCAGGAGAAGAGGGGGGGGGGGGAGATGTGAAAGGGGACGGATAAATATTTATAATATAATGAAGTCCAACCTTAAGCAGCATAACGAGCTCACAACACCTAAATATATGTATATCTTTATATATACTAGCTGTACCTGGCCACGCATTGCTGTGGCTCAGCAAGCGCATGTGCGTTGCTGAGCCACAGCAACCTTCCCCTGTCTCCCAGTCCTCCCCACAAATTTCCCCCCCCCCGTCCCCTCGTCCTCCCAACCATTCCCCATTTCCCCATCCACTCGTCCTTCCCACCATCCCCCCACTCCCCCGTTCCTTTGTCCTTCTAACCCATTCTCACTCCACCGTCCCCTCGTCCTCCCAATCATTCCTCACTCCCTCGTCCCCTCGTCCTCCCAATCATTCCTCACTCCCTCGTCCCCTCGTCCTCCCAATCATTCCCCCCCTCTCCCATTCCTTTCTTCTCCCCACCATCCCCCGCTCCAGCGTCCCCTCGTCCTCCTAACCATTCCTCACTCCCCCGTCCCTTCGTTCTCCCTACCACTCCCCGTCCCCTCGTCTTCCCCACCATCCCCCACTCCCCTCTCCCCTGGTCCCCACCATCCCAACTCCCCCATCCCATCGTCCTCCTCACCCTTACCCCCTCGTCCTCCTCACCATTCCTCACTCTCGTCCCCTCGTCCTCCCCACCATTCCCTACTCACTCGCTCGATGCATTCCCAAATGATCTGATGTTCCCATCAGAAAATTGGGAACATCCAATGATCTGATATTCCCATCACAGAAATATAAGAAAAACACTTATAAAAACGAAATGGAAATATATAAAAATATATATATATATATATATATATATATATATATATATATATATATATATATATATATATATATATATATATATATATGTGTGGGAACCGACCCGTGAGATTTATATTTATTTAATTTATATGAATTTATATTTACGTTAATTTGTATACTTCGATAGCAATTTGTATAATGATAAGTGGACTGTATTTCTGCAATAATCTCACAAATCGATCCTCTACACATTAGGGGGTTTATATTAATTTAATTTATATATATGCAGCCAATCAAACTACAGTATTAGACTACATACATTGAAGAGGTTCCTTATCTTATTTGTACAGCAGGCCTTAGTCCACCAGGTATAACCAGGATATAGACACCACATTTTCCCTCTTTGAGGTAGCTTCCATCGCCCTGGTAACTGATGCACAAAGCATGCTTCCTCGTCTTGACCTGTCAAAAGGGCGCTAGCTGTGAAGCCAGAAACCTGTATATGACAAGTATATCAGAGAAAACACTGTACAAGGAACCATGAAGACCTGGCTTAATTACCTTTAGTATGAGGCTATCTTGTGCTCTAACCGGTTCACCCTATATCCACTGACATTAATGGCCATAAATGAAAGATAAATGGGTTTCGGAAGAACACTTAACTTGAATTTGTTGACAGCGTGTTGAAGATGGTACACCTTTGGTTTCCATAACACTACGTCCAAGTAAAATTAACAGGAGCCGAATTTGCTCCCGTGAGCCTCTGGTCTTAGTCAAACAATGGCTGCCCCTCCTTCCTCACTCCTGACGCCTGGCTTACATTGTCCAGATGACAGAAAGTGATAGAAGGGTCACATTTACTCTACTTTAATATTGATAATTAAGTTAATTTATATGAGATGTTTTTATGATGGTAAAGTCCAAAGACTAATGTATTTAAAAATAATTCCCACCATAATAGGTGGTGAATATATAATAGTGTGGTAATGATATTCCGTTTTCTATAGACGGTAATTCCACTACAAGTTACGTTTTCTATGGGTTAATTTGTTTATACAACACAGCTATTATGTCTGTATGATTATTAAATGGTGTCGGATTTTTCGACAATATATATATATATATATATATATATATATATATATATATATATATATATATATATATATATATATATATATATATATATATATATATATATGTCGTACCTAGTAGCCAGAACTCACTTCTCAGCCTACTATGCAAGGCCCGATTTGCCTAATAAGCCAAGTTTTCCTGAATTAATATATTTTCTCTAATTTTTTTCTTATGAAATGATAAAGCTACCCATTTCATTATGTATGAGGTCAATTGTTTTTAATTGGAGATAAAATTAAAGTAGATATATGACCGAACCTAACCAACCCTACCTAACCTAACCTAACCTATCTTTATAGGTTAGGTTAGGTAGCCGAAAAAGTTAGGTTAGGTTAGGTAGGTTAGGTCGTCGAAAAACAATTAATTCATGAAAACTTGGCTTATTAGGCAAATCAGGCCTTGCATAGTAGGCTGATAAATGAGTTTTGGCTACTAGGTACGACATATATATATATATATATATATATATATACATATATATTAGTATATTTTGGTAGCAGTCTTTCCTGTAGACATATATTATTAAATATGACCGAAAAAGTAAGATTAATAATTCTAACACGAATTTTCTCGATCTTTCGTACGTTTCTTTTCACTGTTGGTGTTAATTCAAAAATCAATTCTCTAAAATTCATTTTTATTTCTAGTCTGATGCGACACTTGAGCGTGTTTCGTAAAACTTATTACATTTTCAAAGACTTTAGCTAACACATACACAACTGAATAGAACTTACACATCTTCGATTTGTTTATATCTACATTTGAGTGAGGTGGATGGGGTGAGGTGGTATTAATAGGGTATTAAATTCCTAAACACAAGACAGAACACGAAACAATGGGTATTGAATGGAAGTGATTTGTAGAAAGCCATATGGACAAATATGGTCCATATTTCTTGATGCTTCTATATTGGAGCGGAGTCTTGAGGTGGGTAGAATATAGTTGTGCATTAATTGGCTGTTGATTACTGGTGTTGACTTCTTGATGTGTAGAGCCTCGCAGACGTCAAGCCGCCTGCTATCGCTGTATCTATCGATGATTTCTGTGTTGTTTACTAGGATTTCTCTGGCGATGGTTTGGTTGTGGGAAGAGATTATATGTTCCTTAATGGAGCCCTGTTGCTTATGCATCGTTAAACTGCCTAGAAAGAGATGTTGTTGCCTTGCCTATATACTGTTTTTTTTTGGAGCTTACAGTCCCCAAGAGGGAATTTGAAGGCATAGACGACGTTGGTCTCTTTTTAAAGACTTCTGCTTTGTGTCTGGAGAGTTTGGAGAATAAAAATGAAAATAAATCGAAATCTATAACATTCAAATTATCAATGAAATTGGAAACATTGGAATGGAATCGTATAATATTTAGTATAGCGTGTGTTACTTTTACGTGCAACAGATGGCGTTGTTTAAAAACAAAGCACGTTTTTACCTGTTACAGGTGTGGCATCTATACTTGTAATATCGAAATGAGTGGTACGGTAAACAACACAGCTCAATTTCAAAGCAATGTCACACAAAAAAATAAAATAAAAATGAAAATAAATCGAAATCTATAAGAATTTAATTTATCAGTGTAATTGGAAACATTAAAATGGTATTGTAACATAATTAGTATAGCATGTGTTGCTATTACATGCAACACAGTGCTGTTGCACTGTGTTGCATGTTCAAAAAAAATATATTTTTACCTGTCACAGGTGTGGCATTTATATAGTAGGTATATAAAAACACCCGTGTATTCGAATGGAATGTTGTGTCAAAATTTCCAAGCATGTTGTTGTTTATGATTTGCTACCTGGAACAAGAAGTTCCAAGTAGCACGGGCTATGGTGAGCCCGTAGTGGACTCATTTCAAAGCAATCGGTGAAGAACTTATGGAGATTACAGTGTGTGTTGCTCTTACGTGCAACAGTTGGCGCTGTTTTTCAAAAAAACATGTTTTTTTCTTCTCACAGGTTAGGCATGTATACAGTAGTTATATATATAAAAAATGGGCCTACTCGAATGCAACATTGTGTCAAAATTTCAAAGCAATCTATAAAGAGGTTTTGGAGATTTCCCTCACATGAAAATCACATTTTTTTTTTAAAGAAGCATGTTTTTACCGTCACAGACGTGACATCTATATAGTATTTAAATAAAAATCCGCTCGGATGCGAATGGAACGCTGTGTGAAAATTTCTAAGCAATCGGTCAAGAACTTTCGGAGATCTGCAGTTTTGAACAAACGAACATTTCCATTTATATATATATATATATATATATATATATATATATATATATATATATATATATATATATATATATATATATATATATATATATATATATGTATATAAATAATATATATATATATATATATATATATATATATATATATATATATATATATATATATATATATATATATATATATATATATATATATATAAATAATTGGAACTGTCCGTCCGTCTGTCTGTTCGAGATAGGACTAGTGATTCGAGATTGTGGCTAGTCTTACCCAGTCTTGATTATTATTATTATTATTATTATTATTATTATTATTATTTGTATTATTATTATTATTATTATTATTATTATTATTATTATTTGTATTATTATTATTTGTATTATTATTATTATTATTATTATTATTTGTATTATTATTACTGTTATAATTATTATTATTATTATTTTATTCAAGATGATAAAAATATAAGTAATAATACTTATATGTTTGTTATTTTATTATATTGTTTTGTACACATCGTGATAAAGTGATAAGACGGGCGAAGTTGTTGTGTTTGTGTCCAGGGAACAACCATGTGGTTGTGTAACAACCGGTTACTTCAGGAGCAGGTGGACAGAACCTGGACCACAACCGGTTACTTCAGGAACAGGTGGACAGAACCTGGACCACAACCGGTTACTTCAGGAACAGGTGGACAGAACCTGGACCACAACCGGTTACTTCAGGAACAGGTGGACAGAACCTGGACCACAACCGGTTACTTCAGGAGCAGGTGGACAGAACCTGGACCACAACCGGTTACTTCAGGAGCAGGTGGACAGAACCTGGACCACAACCGGTTACTTCAGGAGCAGGTGGACAGAACCTGGACCACAACCGGTTACTTCAGGAACAGGTGGACAGAACCTGGACCACAACCGGTTACTTCAGGAACAGGTGGACAGAACCTGGACCACAACCGGTTACTTCAGGAACAGGTGGACAGAACCTGGACCACAACCGGTTACTTCAGGAGCAGGTGGACAGAACCTGGACCACAACCGGTTACTTCAGGAACAGGTGGACAGAACCTGGACCACAACCGGTTACTTCAGGAACAGGTGGACAGAACCTGGACCACAACCGGTTACTTTTAATGTCCAACAATGCCCAAGACTAAGGGGGCGTGATTATTCTCTACAGAGTTGAGACTGTTCCATCGTGTCGTCAGATTCTTTAACAGTAAGTTGGTAAGTTGTAAATTGATAAGTTGTAAGTTGTAAATTGATAAGTTGTAAGTTGGTAAGTTGTAAATTGATAAGTTGTAAGTTGTAAATTCTTAAGTTGAAAGTTGGTAAGTTGTAAATTGATAAGTTGTAAGTAGTAAATTCTTAAGTTGTAAGTTGGTAAGTTGTAAATTGATAAATTGTAAGTTGGTAAGTTGTAAATTACGGACTGCATTTTTTTTGACTGTCGGAAAGCCTTTGACACAGTACCCCATAAAAGGTTGATGCATAAGCTGGAGAAACAGGCAGGAGTAACTGGTAGGGCGCTCCAGTGGATAAGGGAGTACCTAAGCAATAGGAAGCAGAGAGTTATAGTGAGGGGTGAGACCTCAGAATGGCGTGAAGTCACCAGTGGAGTCCCACAGGGCTCAGTGCTTGGACCTATCCTTTTTCTGATATACGTAAATGATCTCCCAGAGGGTATAGACTCATTCCTCTCAATGTTTGCTGACGACGCCAAAATTATGAGAAGGATTAAGACAGAGGAGGACAGCTTGAGGCTTCAAGAAGACCTGGACAAGCTGCAGGAATGGTCGAACAAATGGCTGTTAGAGTTTAATCCAAGCAAATGTAATGTAATGAAGATAGGGGGAGGAAGCAGGAGACCAGATACAAGGTATCACTTGGGAGATTAAATACTTCAAGAGTCCGAGAGAGAGAAAGACCTGGGGGTTGATATCACGCCAGACCTGTCCCCTGAAGCTCATATCAAGAGGATAACAGCAGCAGCATATGCCAGGTTGGCTAACATAAGAACGGCCTTTAGAAACTTGCGTAAGGAATCTTTCAGAACATTATATACCACATATGTCAGACCAATCCTGGAGTATGCGGCACCAGCATGGAGTCCATATCTAGTCAAGCATAAGACTAAAATGGAAAAGGTTCAAAGGTTTGCCACCAGACTAGTACCCGAGCTGAGAGGTATGAGCTACGAGGAGAGACTACGGGAATTAAACCTCACTTCGTTGGAAGACAGAAGAGTTAGTGGGACATGATCACCATATTCAAGATCCTCAAGGGAATCGACAGGGTTGATAAAGACAGGCTGTTTAACACAAGGGGCACACGCACTAGGGGACACAGGTGGAAACTGAGTGCCCAAATGAGCCACAGAGATATTAGAAAGAACTTTATTAGTGTCAGGGTGGTTGACAAATGGAATGCATTAGGAAGTGATGTGGTGGAGGCTGACTCCATACGCAGTTTCAAGTGTAGATATGATAGAGCCCAATAGGCTCAGGAACCTGTACACCTGTTGATTGACAGTTGAGAGGCGGGACCAAAGAGCCAGAGCTCAACCCCTGCAAGCACAACTAGGTGAGTACAACTAGGTGAGTACAGACAAAGACACACACAGACAGGTAAAGACACACACAGACAGGTAAAGACCCTCCTCTGCATAGAAAACCCTCCTTTCCTTCCTGTCCTCCCGCCCCGTTCACCCCATACCCTCCCTGTCCTTCCCCTTCACTTGACCCCCCACCCCTCATTCCAGTATCCTCTGCAACCCTGGCATCCACGTCACAAATCCTCACACCCATGGCACAGCTTCCTCCACCAGCAGAACATTCACCAAGGAGGAGATTTGAGAAGGGACAGAAGAAAGTGAGCTTCAAGGCAATGTACACTAAAATAGACAGTATTACAAATAAAGCAAATGAACTTGGAGAGTGGGTACTAGAGGAAAACCCAGACATAATAGCTCTCACAGAAACAAAGCTGACGAAAACAATAACAAATGCAGTGTTCCCACAGGACTATTATGTTATGAGGAAAGAGAGAGAAGGAAGAGGTGAGGGTGGTGTAGCTCTGCTGGTAAGAAAAGGCTGGGAATTTGAGGAGTTGGTTGTTTAGGGATGTGAAGGTTTCAGTGACTACATAATAGGAACAATAACAACTGGAGGGCAAAAAATTATAGTCGTAGTCATATATAATCTGCCACCAAATGACAGAAGACCCAGACAGGAATATGATAGAAACAATATGGCCACCATTAACATAATAGAGAGAGCAGCTTCTGTTGCTAGCAGGAATGGATCTGGACTACTAATGGGAGGCTTCAACCATGGGAAGATAGATTGGGAGAACAGAGACCCGCATGGAGGACCAGAAACAGGGAGAGCTAAGCTGCTGGACGTGGCAACAAGAAACTTTCTAAGCCAGTACATCAAGGATCCAACAAGAATGAGAGGAGAGGATGAACCAGCAATGCTTGATCTGATATTTACCCTAAATGAGTGTGATATAAGGGAAGTCAAGATGGAAGCGCCCTTGGGAATGAGTGATCACAGTGTATTGAACTTTGAGTACCTGGTAGAACTAGGAATTATCCCCCCCCCCCCAAAAAAAAAAAGAACTAGGAAACAAAAGGCTGGCATACCGAAAGGGAAATTATGAGGAGATGAGAAGCTTCCTAAGGGAAATACCTTGGGACACAGACCTCAGAGCTAAGTCTGTACAAGATATGATGGACTATGTCACCCAAAAGTGTCAGGAGGCAGTAAGCAGATACATCCCGGCCCAAAAGGAAAAATCCGAGAAGCAAAAGAAGAATCCATGGTATAATAGGGCATGTATGGAAGCAAAGAAACTGAACAAAAGGGCGTGGAGGAACTTCCGGAATAACAGAACACCAGAAAGCAGAGAGAAATACCAGAGAACCAGGAATGAGTATGTCAGGGTGAGAAGAGAAGCAGAGAAAAGTTATGAAAATGATATAGCAAACAAAGCCAAGACCGAACCAAAGCTACTCCACAGTCACATCAGAAGGAAAACAACAGAGAAAGAACAGGTAGTGAAACTTAGAACAGGCGAGGACAGGTATACAGAGAATGACAAAGAGGTGTGTGATGAACTCAACAAGAGGTTCCAAGAGGTCTTCACAACAGAACACGGTGAGGTCACTGTGCTAGGAGAAAGGGAAGTAAACCAGGCGGCCTTGGAAGAGTTTGAAATTACGAGAGAGGAGGTCAAGAGACACTTGCTGGACCTGGATGTTAAAAAGGCTGTTGGTCCAGACGGGATCTCGCCATGGGTACTGAAAGAGTGTGCAGAGGCACTTTGCTTGCCACTCTCCATAGTGTATAGTAGGTCACTGGAGACGGGAGACCTACCAGAAATATGGAAGACGGCGAATGTGGTCCCAATATACAAAAAGGGCGACAGGCAAGAGGCACTGAACTTACAGGCCAGTGTCCTTGATTTGTATACCATGCAAGGTGATGGAGAAGATCGTGAGAAAAAACCTGGTAGCACATCTGGAGAGAAGGGACTTCGTGACAAATCGACAACATGGGTTCAGGGAGGGTAAATCTTGCCTGACGGGCTTAATAGAATTCTATGACCAGGTAACACAGATTAAGCAAGAAAGAGAGGGCTGGGCGGATTGCATTTTCTTGGATTGTCGGAAAGCCTTTGACACAGTACCGCATAAGAGGCTGGTACATAAGCTGGAGAAACAGGCAGGTGTAGCTGGTAAGGTGCTCCAGTGGATAAGGGAGTACCTAAGCAATAGGAAGCAGAGAGTTACGGTGAGGGATGAGACCTCCGATTGGCGTGAAGTCACCAGTGGAGTCCCACAGGGCTCTGTACTCGGTCCCATCTTGTTTCTGATATATGTAAATGATCTCCCGGAGGATATAGATTCATTTCTCTCAATGTTTGCGGACGATGCCAAAATTATGAGAAGGATTAAGACAGAAGAGGACTGTTTGAGGCTTCAAGAAGACCTAGACAAACTGCAGGAATGGTCGAACAAGTGGTTGTTAGAGTTCAACCCAACCAAATTTAATATAATGAAGATAGGTGTAGGGAGCAGGAGGCAAAATACAAGTTATCATCTGGGAGAGGAAATTCTTCAGGAGTCAGAGAAAGAAAAAGACTTGGGAGTTGATATCACGCCAGACCTGTCTCCTGCAGCACATATCAAGAGGATAACATCAGCGGCATATGCCAGGCTGGCCAACATACGAACGGCATTCAGAAATTTGTGTAAAGAATCATTCAGAACTTTGTATACCACATATGTCAGGCCAATCCTGGAGTATGCAGCCCCAGCATGGAGTCCATATCTAGTCAAGGATAAGACTAAACTGGAAAAGGTTCAATCATTTGCCACCAGACTAGTACCCGAGCTGAGAGGTAAGAGCTACAAGGAAAGACTACGGGAATTAAACCTCACTTTGCTGGAAGACAGAAGAGTTAGGGGGGACATGATCACCACATTCAAGATTCTCAAGGGAATTGATAGGGTAGATAAAGACAGGCTATTTACCACAAGGGGAACACGCACTAGGGGACACAGGTGGAAACAGAGCGCCCAAATGAGCCACAGAGATATTAGAAAGAACTTTTTTAGTGTCAGAGTGGTTGACAAATGGAATGCATTAGGAAGTGATGTGGTGGACGCTGACTCCATACACAGTTTCAAGTGTAGATATGATAGAGCCCAGTAGGCTCAGGAATCTGTACACCTGTTCATTGACGGTTGAGAGGCAGGACCAAAGAGCCAGAGCTCAACCCCCGCAAGCACAACTAGGTGAGTACACACAGACAGGTAAAGGCACACACAGACAGGTAAAGACACACACAGACAGGTAAAGGCACGTACAGACAGGTAAAGACACACACAGACAGATAAAGGCACGCACAGACAGGTAAAGACACACACAGACAGGTGAAGGCACACACAGACAGGAAAGACACACACACAGACAGGTAAAGACATACACAGACAGGTAAAGACACACACACAGACAAAGACACACACAGACAGGTAAAGGCACACACAGACAGGAAAGACACACACACAGACAGGTAAAGACACACACACAGACAGGTAAAGACACACACACAGACAAAGGCACACACAGACAGGAAAGACACAGACACAGACAGGTAAAGACACACAAATGTAAAGTTATGGAAATGGGACTAGGAGATAGGAGACCAAAGGGACAGTACACAATGAAGGGGAACAGCCTACCTGTAACGACGCGTGAAAGAGACCTGGGGGTGGACGTTACACCTAATCTATCTCCTGAGGCACATATTAATAGGATAACGACAGCAGCGTACTCTACACTGGCAAAAGTTAGAACATCATTCAGAAACCTAAGTAAGGAGGCATTTAGGGCGCTTTACACTGCCTACGTAAGGCCAGTCTTAGAGTATGCCGCCTCATCATGGAGTCCCCATCTGAAGAAGCATATAATGAAACTGGAAAAGGTTCAGAGGTTTGCAACGAGACTCGTCCCAGAGCTACGAGGGATGGGGTATGAGGAGCGCCTGAGGGAACTGTGCCTTACGACACTAGAAAGAAGAAGGGAGAGGGGGGACATGATAGGAACGTATAAGATACTCAGAGGGATTGACAGAGTGGACATAGACGAAATGTTCACACGGAATAGTAGCAGAACGAGAGGACATGGATGGAAGCTTGAAACTCAGATGAGTCACAGAGATGTTAGGAAGTTTTCTTTTAGCGTGAGAGTAGTGGGGAAATGGAATGCACTTCAGGAACAGGTTGTGGAAGCAAATACTATTCATAATTTTAAAACCAGGTATGATAGGGAAATGGGACAAGAGTCATTGCTGTAAACAACCGATGCTCGAAAGGCGGGATCCAAGAGTCAATGCTCGATCCTGCAGACACAACTAGGTGAGTACAACTAGGTGAGTACACAGACAAAGACACACACAGACAGGTAAAGGCACACACAGACAGGTAAAGACACACACACAGACGTATAAAGACACACACACAGACATATAAAGACACACACACAGACAGGGAAAGACACACACACAGACAGACAAAGACACACACAGACAGGTTAAGACACACACAGACAGGTAAAGGCACACACACACAGACATAAAGACACACACACAGACAGGTAAAGACACACACAGACAGGCAAAGACACACACAGACATATAAAGACACACACACAGACAGGTAAAGACACACACAGACAGGTAAAGACACAGACAGACAGGTAAAGGCACACACAGACAGGTAAAGACACACACAGACAGGTAAAGACACACACAGACAGGTAAAGGCACACACAGACAGGTAAAGACACACACAGACAGGTAAAGGCACACACAGACAGGTAAAGACACACACACAGACAGTTAAAGACACACACACACAGACAGGTAAAGGCACACACAGACAGGTAAAGATACACACACAGACAGTTAAAGACACACACACACAGACAGGTAAAGACACACACAGAGAGGTAAAGGCACACACAGACAGGCAAAGACACACACACAGACAGGTAAAGACACACACACAGACAGGTAAAGGCACACACAGACAGGTAAAGGCACACACAGACAGGTAAAGACACACACAGACAGGCAAAGACACACACACAGACGTATAAAGACACACACACAGACATATAAAGACACACACACAGACAGGGAAAGACACACACACAGACAGACAAAGACACACACAGACAGGTTAAGACACACACAGACATAAAGACACACACACAGACAGGTAAAGACACACACAGACAGGCAAAGACACACACAGACATATAAAGACACACACAGACAGGTAAAGACACACACAGACAGGTAAAGACACAGACAGACAGGTAAAGGCACACACAGACAGGTAAAGACACACACAGACAGGTAAAGACACACACAGACAGGTAAAGACACACACACACAGACAAAGACTCACACACTTAGAAGTAAAGACAGACACAGACAGGTAAAGGCACACACACAAAGACACACACAGACAGGCAAAGACACACACACAGACAGTTAAAGACACACATACACAGACAGGTAAAGGCACACACAGACAGGTAAAGATACACACACAGACAGTTAAAGACACACACACACAGACAGGTAAAGACACACACAGAGAGGTAAAGACACACACAGACAGGCAAAGACACACACAGACAGGGAAAGGCACACACACAGACAGGTAAAGACACACACAGACAGGTAAAGACACACACACACAGACAAAGACTCACACACTTAGAAGTAAAGACAGACACAGACAGGTAAAGGCACACACACAAAGACACACACAGACAGGCAAAGACACACACACAGACAGTTAAAGACACACACACACAGACAGGTAAAGACACACACAGAGGTAAAGACACACACAGACAGTTAAAGACACACACACACAGACAGGTAAAGACACACACAGACAGGTAAAGACACACACAGACAGGCAAAGGCACACACAGACAGGTAAAGATACACACACAGACAGTTAAAGACACACACACACAGACAGGTAAAGACACACACAGAGAGGTAAAGACACACACAGACAGGCAAAGACACACACAGACAGGTAAAGGCACACACACAAAGACACACACAGACAGGCAAAGACACACACAGACAGGTAAAGACACACACAGACAGACAAAGACACACACCGACAGGTAAAGACACACACAGACAGGTAAAGACACACACCGATAGACAAAGACACACACAGACAGGTAAAGACACACACAGACAGGTAAAGACACACACAGACAGACAAAGACACACACCGACAGGTAAAGACACACACAGACAGGTAAAGACACACACCGATAGACAAAGACACACACAGACAGGTAAAGACACACACAGACAGGTAAAGACACACACAGGCAGACAAAGACACACACAGACAGGTAAAGACACTCACAGACAGGTAACGACACACACACAGACAGGTAAAGACACACACAGACACGCAAAGACACACACAGACAGGTAAAGACACAAACACAGATAGGTAAATACACATGATTGACTACATGATGGAATTCAAACTTATGACCATGGGACAAGAGATCTGGGAAAGGAGAGCTGACTACAGGAAAGGGGACTATATGAGGATAAGGGACTATCTGGGTGAAGTGCAGTGGGAGGAAGAAATTAGAGGAAAAACAGTCCAAGATATGATGGACCTAGTCATACAGAAATGCCAGGAGGCCGAAGAGAGATTTATGCCAACGGTAAAGGGAAAAAATAAGAAGGAATATAATAACCCATGGTTTAATAGACAGTGTCAGGAAGCAAAAATGGCCAGCAGGCGGGAGTGGAGGAAGTACAGAAGACAAAGAACAGAGGACAACAGGATCAGATACAACAGAGCTAGGAACGATTACATTAACATAAGACGAACATCGGAAAGGGACTATGAGAACGATATTGCAATCAAAGCGAAAAAACAACCTAAGTTACTACACAGTCATATAAGAAGAAAAATGTCGGTGAACGACCAAGTGACAAGACTAAGGAAGACAGAGGGGGCATATACTGAAAGTGACAAGGAAATTTGCGAGGCACTGAATGCCAGTTTCCATGGAGTGTTCACTACCGAGCCTGAGCAGCTCCCATTGTTGGAAGGGGTTATCCTAGATGAAAGACCATCAGATATAGAGGTGACAGCAGAGGAGGTAATGAAGCAGTTGACAACTCTAGATGCAACTAAAGCAGTTGGACCAGACAAAGTATCACCGTGGATACTAAAAGAAGCAGCACAGGCCCTCAGCGTGCCTCTGGCAATGATCTTTAATGAGTCACTTATGTCAGGAGAATTGCCCAGTTGCTGGAAGAAGGCAAATGTCGTGCCGATCTTCAAGAAAGGTGATAGGGAGGAGGCACTTAACTATAGACCTGTATCACTGACAAGCATCCCCTGTAAAATACTGGAAAGAATAATTAGGCTACGACTGGTTGCACACCTGGAGAACATTAAGTTTGTGAACAAACATCAACATGGGTTCTGGACAGGGAAATCGTGCCTAACAAACCTTCTGGAATTCTATGATAAAGTAACGAGGATAAGACAGGACAGAGATGGTTGGGCAGATTGCATATTTCTGGACTGCCAAAAAGCCTTTGATACAGTACCGCACATGAGACTGCTGTTCAAGCTCGAGAGCCAGGCGGGGGTGGGGGGAAAGGTCCTAGCATAGATAAGGAACTACCTAACAGGAAGGAGCCAAAGAGTTACGGTAAGGGGCGAGAAGTCGGACTGGCGAACAGTAACAAGTGGAGTACCACAAGGATCGGTGCTGGGACCAATTCTATTTCTTGTATATGTTAACGACATGTTTACAGGCGTAGAGTCCTACATGTCGATGTTTGCGGATGACGCAAAGTTGATGAGAAGAGTTGTGACAGATGAGAATTGCAGGATCCTCCAAGAGGACCTGAACAGGTTGCAGATATGGTCAGAGAAATGGCTACTGGAATTCAACACGAGCAAATGTAAAGTTATGGAAATGGGACTAGGAGATAGGAGACCAAAGGGACAGTACACAATGAAGGGGAACAGCCTACCTGTAACGACGCGTGAAAGAGACCTGGGGGTGGACGTAACACCTAATCTATCTCCTGAGGCACATATAAATAGGATAACAACAGCAGCGTACTCTACACTGGCAAAAGTTAGAACATCATTCAGAAACCAAAGTAAGGAGGCATTTAGGGCGCTTTACACTGCCTACGTAAGGCCAGTCTTAGAGTATGCCGCCTCATCATGGAGTCCCCATCTGAAAAAGCATATAATGAAACTGGAAAAGGTTCAGAAGTTTGCAACGAGACTCGTCCCAGAGCTACGAGGGATGGGGTATGAGGAGCGCCTGAGGGAACTGTGCCTTACGACACTAGAAAGAAGAAGGGAGAGGGGGGACATGATAGGAACGTATAAGATACTCAGAGGGATTGACAGAGTGGACATAGACGAAATGTTCACACGGAATAGTAACAGAACGAAAGGACATGGATGGAAGCTTGAAACTCAGATGAGTCACAGAGATGTTAGGAAGTTTTCTTTTAGCGTGAGAGTAGTGGGGAAATGGAATGCACTTCAGGAACAGGTTGTGGAAGCAAATACTATTCATAATTTTAAAACCAGGTATGATAGGGAAATGGGACAGGAGTCATTGCTGTAAACAACCGATGCTCGAAAGGCGGGATCCAAGAGTCAATGCTCGATCCTGCAGACACAACTAGGTGAGTACAACTAGGTGAGTACACACACACAGAGGTAAAGACACACACAGACAGGTAAAGACACACACACAGACAGGCAAAGACACACACACAGACAGGCAAAGACACACACACAGTCAGGTAAAGGTACACACAGACAGGTAAAGACACACACAGACAGGTAAAGACACGCACACAGACAGGTAAAGACACGCACACAGACAAAGACACACACAGACAGGTAAAGACACACACAGACAGGTAAAGACACACACAGACAGGTAAAGACACACACACAGACAGACAAAGACACACACAGACAGGTAAAAACACACACAGCCAGACAGGTAAAGACACACACAGACAGGTAAAGGCACACACAGACAGGTAACGACACACACACAAACAGGCAAAGACACACACAGACAGGTAAAGACACACACACAGACAGGGAAAGGCACACACAGACAGGTAACGACACACACACAGACAGGCAAAGACACACACAGACAGGTAAAGACACACACACAGACAGGTAAATACACACAGAGAGGTAAAGACACACACAGACAGGTAAAGGCACACACAGAGAGGCAAAG
Source organism: Procambarus clarkii (assembly GCF_040958095.1). Taxonomy (NCBI): domain Eukaryota; kingdom Metazoa; phylum Arthropoda; class Malacostraca; order Decapoda; family Cambaridae; genus Procambarus; species Procambarus clarkii. The sequence goes on from NC_091175.1 coordinate 40,093,564, forward strand.
ACACACACACAGACAGGCAAAGACACACACACACACAGATAAAGGTACACACAGACAGGTAAAGACACACAGACAGGTAAAGGCACACACAGACAGGTAAAGACACACACACAGACAAGTAAAGACACACACACAGACAAATACACACACAGACAGGTAAAGACACACACAGACATGTAAAGACACACACAGACAGGCAAGGACACACACAAACAGGCAAAGACACACACACAGAAAGGTAAAGACACACACAGACAGGTAAAGACACACACAGACAGGCAAACACACAAAGACAGGTAAAGACACACAGACAGGCAAAGACACACACAGACAGGTAAAGACACACACAGACAGGTAAAGGCACACAGACAGGCAAAGACACACACAGACAGGTAAAGACACACACAGACAGATAAAGACACACACACAGACAGGTAAAGACACACACAGACAGGTAAAGGCACACACAGAGAGGCAAAGACACACACACAGACAGGCAAAGACACACAGACAGGTAAAGACACACACAGACAGGTAAAGACACACACACACAGACAGGTAAAGACACACACAGACAGATAAAGACACACACACAGACAGGTAAAGACACACACAGACAGGTAAAGACACACACAGAGACAAGTAAAGACACACACACAGACAAAGACACACACAGACAGGCAAAGACACACACAGTTAGGTAAAGACACACACAGACCGGTAAAGGCACACACAGACAGGTTGTGGGATATCTGGGGCTTGTCTCGTATATTCAATTATTTACTTATTTGATTTAATAAATCGAAGGACTACCCACTTTTGAGAAAAGAGGGAAAACTAATAAAAGTGATCATTAGAATAACACTAGAGAACCAGTGTCTATGGATAATTATTAAAAGGATAATCACTTGAAATAATGAATGGACTGTATTATTAATTAATTAAAGTCAGAGCCTCAAACACCTACATTGAGGGGGTATTTCTAGAAATTCATATATATCTAGGAACTAGTGTGGTTCGTCACCAGTTCATTGCTGAGTAAATGATATTATAAATCTAAACTACTATAGATTCAAATATGAGTACTCAAATTGTGAATGTTAAAGATTATAATTACTGAGCAACAGTCAGAGCAAACACATGAATTACCAATCATCATTTCTGGTAATAATCTATTCAATGTAATGATCCTACAAGAATTATATAAGAATCAAATCATGTAAATTAAATTTGTACGAAAAAGTCTTAGCTTTAAGACGATTTCTATAACATCGTTTCGTCATTCGTCCTCGTGTTCACAGGATCTCCACAAGGAAGGAACTAGAGGTGAATAACACGAATGAAGAGAAACAACTTGATGACTCCTCGCATACACGCTGAAATTAGAGAAGATTAAGTAGCATTTGAATAGGTTACGTTTTAATTTCAATATTCATGAAAACGGAGGAAATTGCCGAACTGGTACTAACGTTGTATATTGGGTCTCCTCACTATATAACGACAGACTACTCACAAATATACAACCTTGTATGATGCATCAAACGAGAAACCTATACTTATCGTGAGCGTATTAAATACTGAGGTCTGCCGGTCCCAGACGTTCACTGCTGTGTACGTGTATTTACGGGTTTTGGCTTCAATTGTTGACGCGTTATTAACTGGCTGGGCACTATAGAACACGTGGATGAGTAATTATCAACTGTTGACCGAGTATCAGCGTAATTCTTGCCGACAAATTCTCCAGTCACTACCACGTGTCTCGCCACTCTGCACGCCAGGGATACCTCCCTCGCACAATGGCGTCGCCGCCTCCCTCAACCCGTCTCTCGCATTCACCACAGAAATTATTAATCACGAATAATTCTTTTCCGCGCAATTATGGCTGTAATACGTTAATGAGAACGGGGTTGCAATTATAGGGCTTTAAATATTATCATATTCTCGTTTTATGGTGTTAAACGAGAAATGGAGATTTTATTTTCTCCATGACATTCGTACGTAACAGAAAGGACTGTTACTACAGAACAATTTAGTTAATAACTGTCGGTTTGAAATTATTGGGAGTTGTATTATCCGTAAGTAATTATTACGCGGAATACTGATGATTTTTAGAGAACCACATTCAATTCTCTAACCCATTGGTAATAAATGTGTCTAACTAGACATTATCTGACGCAATGTTGCTACTCGATTTCATGAGAATTCTAGCATTAATATGCAGATGCAATGGTTAATTTATGTTGACACTACCGTTAGTGAAATTAGTAACTACTGTAGTTAGTATATAATGATAATGATTTATTATAATACAATAGTAGTTTATTAGTGTTGGAAATTTCCAACATAACTCCAGGGGGAGAATTCTCGGGTCGCAGTGCAATGTTGAGTACTGACATACCTATCCCGAAGTTAGTATTAATGTTACTATGTTAGTACACACATAACGGATGTCCCGTAATTGTCAAGGACATACAAGACTTTAAGTCTTGTAAAGGAACTCATGTTAAATGGAAAACATGGATTAAACATTGAAACATTAAATGATTAAGTTATCTGTAATCAAGAACTCTCTAAAGCTTACAATAAACTCAACAACTATGGTCGTAGTGACATGTAATGGTGTATTACGTAGTTACTGAATTGTAGGCAAACTCAGAAAAAGTTCCTAAGAACTGATAATATCATTGTATAAATTGTATTCTACATTATTATACAGTAAAGTGTTATTGGGTCATTCAAGATCAAGGAGACTCTGACACTACAGTAAGGTCACTGTCTAGGGTCGCTGTGACTTGTAACTATTGAGTTACTAGACAATAACATTACGCAGCATCATGATCACCCCAAAATCAAATGAGGAAATTTGATTTAATAGGTACTGCCGTGCAGTAGTCATTCTGACTGATGGTATAACTAAGTTGCTAACTAGCTAAAATAGTGTAATATTAGAGAACTGTAAAGGTTTATCCATTAAAATCAAGGAAGATTCTGAGTCGACAGGGAGATTAGTAGCCTAGTCATTCTGACTCATGAGCTAATTGAATTGCAGCTCATAGGCTTGACACTATAAACTCATTAATACATCCTCAATCTTTAAATGAAAATTGAGTTTATTAAATCAGTCTCTTTAAGTATAGTCAACTGTAATTAATTGTGAGTACAGACTAGGCTAGTACTCAGTTGACACTAACTAAAGTCCCTAAACCTACCTAAATAAATGGTTTAAATTTCTAACCTACCTCAGTAGAGGACTAAGCTAATTGTTATAACTCACTAATTCTTAGTGGAGTTATTCTAGCTAAATTGTGAGCAGTAATGTACTCAAATTAACATTGGGAGCTGTATTGAGCTCGTTAACAGGTTTTGTTATATTGAGCTCGTTAACATAGTGAGCTATATTGAGCTCATTAACAGTTAACAGAGTGAGCTATATTGAGCTCGTTAACAGTTAACAGAGTGAGCTATATTGAGCTCATTAACAGTTAACAGAGTGAGCTATATTGAGCTCGTTAACAGTTAACAGAGTGAGCTATATTGAGCTCGTTAACAGTTAACAGAGTGAGCTATATTGAGCTCGTTAACAGTTAACAGAGTGAGCTATTTTGAGCTCGAATTAACAGGGTGAGCTATATTGAGCTCGTTAACAGTTAACAGAGTGAGCTATATTGAGCTCCTTAACATGGTGAGCAATATTGAGCTCGTTAACAGTTAACAGAGTGAGCTATATTGAGCTCGTTAACAGAGTTAACAGAGTGAGCTATATTGAGCTCGAACTAACGAGGTGGAGTATTGCAGCGTTCAATTATCATGGCGAGCAATATTGAGCTCTTATTCGCATGGGGAACAATAAAGAACTCAATTATTACGTTAATTCACAAGTGAGTTGTAAGATCAACTCGGGTTACTAGTGCAAGATCCTTGTTGAACAATAGCTAAGCACGGAATCTAGGCAGATTCTCTGGTGAGCAGTGCTCGAATTAGCGTGGGGAGCATTGTATCGTTCAATTATCATGGCGAGCAGTGCTATTAATAGCATGGAGGAACATTAAAGGGCTCAATTGTTACGCTAACTCAGGGTGAGTTATATTGAACTCGAATTAACGAGGTGGAGCATTGTAGCGTTCAATTGTCATGGCGAGCACTGCTCGTATTAGCATGGGGAACATTAAAGTGCTCAAATATTACGTTAACTCAAAGGTGAGCTATATTGAGCTCATTAAGCAGGTTAAATAACAATGCTGATGTTTTAATGATAATGCATTAAACAAAGGGAAACCTAAGGTTGCTGGAAATATATTTACTGCTACGATTAATCCTATTCAAAGATAATTTGTAACATTTTCCCAACCTAAACGTTTCATGGGTTATTAGTTCTCTGTAGACTCACTTACGTATTGGTAAGTTTGCAAGTTTGTTCGTGCTGTGCTCCTACAATAATTAAGCAGAAACGAAAGAAAAACAGCTCAAACAAAAATTAATGCAAGTATTTATCACTAACTCTTAGTGCAGAAAACATTGAATTAAAAAGGTTAATTGCCGAACTGGTACTAACGTTGTATATTGGGTCTCCTCACTATATAACGACAGACTACTCACAAATATAAAAATCTTGGATGATGCATCAAAGGAGAAACGTATACTTATCGTGAACGTATTAAATACTGAGGTCTGCCGGTCCCAGACGTTCACTGCTGTGTACGTGTATTTACGGGTTTTGGCTTCAATTGTTGACGCGTTATTAACTGGCTGGGCACTATAGAACACGTGGATGAGTAATTATCAACTGTTGACCGAGTATCAGCGTAATTCTTGCCGATAAATTCTCCAGTCACTACCACGTGTCTCGCCACTCTGCACGCCAGGGATACCTCCCTCGCACAATGGCGTCGCCGCCTCCCTCAACCCGTCTCTCGCATTCGCCACAGAAATTATTAATCACGAATAATTCTTTTCTGCGGAATTATGGCTGTAATACGTTAATGAGAACGGGGTTGCAATTATAGGGCTTTAAATATTATCATATTCTCGTTTTATGGTGTTAAACGAGAAATGGAGAAGATTTTATTTTCTCCATGACATTCGTACGTAACAGAAAGGACTGTTACTACAGAACAATTTAGTTAATAACTCTCGGTTTGAAATTATTGGGAGTTATATTATCCGTAAGTAATTATTACACGGAATACTAATGATTTTTAGAGAACCACAATCAATTCTCTAATCCATTGGTAATAAATGTGTCTAACTGGACATTATCTGACGCAATGTTGCTACTCGATTTCATGAGAATTCTAGCATTAATACGCAGATGTAATGGTTAATTTATGTTGACACTACCGTTAGTAAAATTAGTAACTACTGTAGTTAGTATATAATGACAGTGATTTATTATAATACAATAGTAGTTTATTAGTGTTGGAAATTTCCAACACAGGTAAAGACACACACAGACAGGTAAAGGCGCACACACAGACAGGTAAAGGTACACACAGACAGGTAAAGACACACACAGACAGGTAAAGACACACACAGACAGGTAACGACACACACAGACAGGTAAAGACACACACTGACAGGTAAAGACACATATAGACAGGTAACGACACACACAGACAGGTAAAGGTTCACACAGACAAGTAAAGGCACACACACAGACAGGCAAAGACACACACAGACAGGTAAAGACACACTGACAGGTAAAGACACATATAGACAGGTAAAGACACACACAGACAGGTAAAGGCACACACAGACAGGTAAAGACACACACAGAAAGGTAAAGACACACACACACAGACAGGTAAAGACACACACAGACAGGTAAAGACACACACAGACAGGTAAAGACACACACAGACAGGTAAAGGTACACACAGACAGGTAAAGACACATACAGACAGGTAAAGACACACACAGACAGGCAAAGACACATACAGACAGGTAAAGACACACACAGACAGGTAAAGACACACACACAGACAGGTAAAGACACACACAGACAGGTAAAGACACACACAGACAGGTAAAGACACACACAGACAGGTAAAGACACACACACACAGACAGGTAGAGACACACACACAGACAAGTAAAGACACACACACAGACAAAGACACACACAGATAGGCAAAGACACACACAGACAGGTAAAGACACACACAGACGGGTAAAGACACACACAGACAGGTAAAGACACACACACAGACAGGTAAAGACACACACACAGACGGGTAAAGACACACACAGACAGGTAAAGACACACACACAGACAGGTAAAGACACACACACAGACAAAGACACACAGACAGGCAAAGACACACACAGACAGGCAAAGACACACACATACAGGCAAAGACACAGACAGGTAAAGACACACACAGACAGGTAAAGACACAAACAGACAGGCAAAGACACACACGGACAGGCAAAGACACACACGGACAGGCAAAGACACACACAGACAGGTAAAGACACACACGGACAGGCAAAGACACACACAGACAGGTAAAGACACACACGGACAGGTAAAGACACACACAGACAGGTAAAGACACACACGGACAGGTAAAGACACACACAGACAGGTAAAGACACACACGGACAGGCAAAGACACACACGGACAGGCAAAGACACACACGGACAGGTAAAGACACACACAGACAGGTAAAGACAAACATAGACAGGTAAAGACACACACAGACAGGTAAAGACAAACATAGACAGGTAAAGACACACACAGACAGGTAAAGACAAACATAGACAGGTAAAGACACACACAGACAGGTAAAGACAAACATAGACAGGTAAAGACACACAAAGACACTCTCAATGTTTGATGACGACGCCAAAATTATGAGAAATATATAGACAGAGAAGGACAGCTTGAGGCTTCAAGAAGACCTGGACAAGCTGCAGGAATGGTCTAACAAATGGCTGTTAGAGTTTAATCCAAGCAAATGTAATGTAATGAAGATAGGGGGAGGAAGCAGGAGACCAGATACAAGGTATCACTTGGGAGATGAAATCCTTCAAGAGTCCGAGAGAGAGAAAGACCTGGGGGTTGATATCACGCCAGACCTGTCACCTGATGCTCACATCAAGAGGATAACAGCAGCAGCATATGCCAGGTTGGCTAACATAAGAACGGCCTTTAGAAACTTGTGTAAGGAATCTTTCAGAACATTATATACCACATATGTCAGACCAATCCTGGAGTATGCGGCACCAGCATGGAGTCCATATCTAGTCAAGCATAAGACTAAAATGGAAAAGGTTCAAAGGCTTGCCACCAGAGTAGTACCCGAGCTGAGAGGTATGAGCTACGAGGAGAGACTACGGGAATTAAACCTCACTTCGTTGGAAGACAGAAGAGTTAGGGGGGACATGATCACCACATTCAAGATCCTCAAGGGAATCGACAGGGTTGATAAAGACAGGCTGTTTACCACAAGGGGCACACGCACTAGGAGACACAGGTGGAAACTGAGTGCCCAAATGAGCCACAGAGATATTAGAAAGAACTTTTTTAGTGTCAGAGTGGTTGACAAATGGAATGTATTAGGAAGTTATGTGGTGGAGGCTGACTCCATACGCAGTTTCAAGTGTAGATATGATAGAGCCCAGAAGGCTCAGGAACCTGTACACCTGTTGATTGACAATTGAGAGGCGGGACCAAAGAGCCTGAGCTCCACCCCCGCAAGCACAACTAGGTGAGTACAACTAGGTGAGTACAGACAAAGACACACACACAGACAAAGACACACACAGACAGGTAAAGACACACACAGACAGGTAAAGACACACACAGACAGGTAAAGACCCTCCTCTGCATAGAAAACCCTCCTTTCCTTCCTGTCCTCCCGCCCCGTTCACCCCATACCCTCCCTGTCCTTCCCCTTCACTTGACCCCCCACCCCTCATCCCAGTATCCTCTGCAACCCTGGCATCCACCTCACAAATCCTCACACCCATGGCACAGCTTCCTCCACCAGCAGAACATTCACCAAGGAGGAGATTTGAGAAGGGACAGAAGAAAGTGAGCCTCAAGGCAATGTACACTAAAATAGACAGTATTACAAATAAAGCAAATGAACTTGGAGAATGGGTACTAGAGGAAAACCCAGACATAATAGCTCTCACAGAAACAAAGCTGACAAAAACAATAACAAATGCAGTGTTCCCACAGGACTATTATGTTATGAGGAAAGACAGAAAAGGAAGAGGTGGGGGTGGTGTAGCTCTGCTGGTAAGAAAAGGCTGGGATTTTGAGGAGTTGGTTGTTTAGGGATGTGAAGGTTTCAGTGACTACATAATAGGAACAATAACAACTGGAGGGCAAAAAATTATAGTCGTAGTCATATATAATCCGCCACCAAATGACAGAAGACCCAGACAGGAATATGATAGAAACAATATGGCCACCATTAACATAATAGAGAGAGCAGCTTCTGTTGCTTGCAGGAATGGATCTGGACTACTAATCATGGGAGACTTCAACCATTGGAAGATAGGTTGGGAGAACAGAGGCCCGCAGGGAGGACCAGAAACATGGAGAGCTAAGCTGCTGGACGTGGCAACAAGAAACTTTCTAAGCCAGCGCATCAAGGATCCAACAAGAATGAGAGGAGAGGATGAACCAGCAATGCTTGATCTGATATTTACCCTAAATGAGTGGGATATAAGGGAAGTCAAGATGGAAGCGCCCTTGGGAATGAGTGATCACAGTGTATTGAACTTTGAGTACCTGGTAGAGCTAGGAATTATCCCCCCCCAAAAAAGAACTAGGAAACAAAAGGCTGGCATACCGAAAGGGAAATTATGAGGAGATGAGAAGCTTCCTATGGGAAATACCTTGGGACACAGACCTCAGAGCTAAGTCTGTACAAGATATGATGGACTATGTCACCCAAAAGTGTCAGGAGGCAGTAAACAGGTTCATCTCGGCCCAAAAGGAAAAATCCGAGAAACAAAAGAAGAATCCATGGTATAATAGGGCATGTATGGAAGCAAAGAAACTGAACAAAAGGGCGTGGAGGAACTTCCGGAATAACAGAACACCAGAAAGCAGAGAGAGATACCAGAGAACCAGGAATGAGTACGTCAGGGTGAGAAGAGAAGCAGAGAAAAGTTATGAAAATGATATAGCAAACAAATCCAAGACCGAACCAAAGCTACTCCACAGTCACATCAGAAGGAAAACAACAGTGAAAGAACAGGTATTGAAACTTCGAACAGGCGAGGACAGGTATACAGAGAATGACAGAGAGGTGTGTGAAGAACTCAACAAGAGGTTCCAGGAGGTCTTCACAATAGAAGAAGGTGAGGTCACTGTGCTAGGAGAAAGGGAGGTAAACCAGGCGGCCTTAGAAGAGTTCGAAATTACGAGAGAGGAGGTCAAGAGACACCTGCTGGATCTGGATGTTAGAAAGGCTGTTGGTCCAGATGGGATCTCACCATGGATACTGAAAGAGTGTGCAGAGGCACTTTGCTTGCCACTCTCCATAGTGTATAGTAAGTCACTGGAGACGGGAGACCTACCAGAAATATGGAAGACGGCGAATGTGGTCCCAATATACAAAAAGGGCGACAGGCAAGAGGCACTGAACACCAGGCCAGTGTCCTTGACTTGTATACCATGCAAGGTGATGGAGAAGATCGTGAGAAAACACCTGGTAACACATGTGGAGAGAAGAGACTTCGTGACAAATCGCCAACATGGGTTCAGGGAGGGTAAATCTTGCCTTACAGGCTTGATAGAATTCTACGATCAGGTGACAAAGATTAAGCAAGAAAGAGAGGGCTGGACGGACTGCATTTTCTTGGATTGTCGGAAAGCCTTTGACACAGTACCGCATAAGAGGCTGGTACATAAGCTGGAGAGACAGGCACGTGTAGCTGGTAAGGTGCTCCAGTGGATAAGGGAGTATCTAAGCAATAGGAAGCAGAGAGTTACGGTGAGGGGTGAGACCTCCGATTGGCGTGAAGTCACCAGTGGAGTCCCACAGGGCTCTGTACTCGGTCCTATCTTGTTTCTGATATATGTAAATGATCTCCCAGAGGGTATCGATTCATTTCTCTCAATGTTTGCGGACGATGCTAAAATTATGAGAAGGATTAAAACAGAAGAGAACTGTTTGAGGCTTCAAGAAGACCTAGACAAGCTGAAGGAATGGTCGAACAAATGGTTGTTAGAGTTTAACCCAACCAAATGTAATGTAATGAAGATAGGTGTAGGGAGCAGGAGGCCAGATACAAGGTATCATCTGGGAGAGGAAATTCTTCAGGAGTCAGAGAAGGAAAAAGACTTGGGGTTGATATCACGCCAGACCTGTCTCCTGCAGCACATATCAAGCGGATAACATCAGCGGCATATGCCAGGCTGGCCAACATACGAACGGCATTCAGAAACTTGTGTAAAGAATCATTCAGAACTTTGTATACTACATATGTCAGGCCAATCCTGGAGTATGCAGCCCCAGCATGGAGTCCATATCTAGTCAAGGATAAGACTAAACTGGAAAAGGTTCAAAGGTTTGCCACCAGACTAATACCCGAGCTGAGAGGTATGAGCTACGAGGAGAGACTACGGGAATTAAACCTCACTTCGCTGGAAGACAGAAGAGTTAGGGGGGACATGATCACCACATTCAAGATTTTGAAAGGAATTGATAGGGTAGATAAAGACAGTCTATTTAACACAAGGGGAACACGCACAAGGGGACACAGGTGGAAACTGAGTTTCCAAAAGAGCCACAGAGATATTAGAAGGAACTTTTTTAGTGTCAGAGTGGTTGACAAATGGAATGTATTAGGAAGTGATGTGGTGGAGGCTGACTCCATACGCAGTTTCAAGTGTAGATATGATAGAGCCCAGTAGGCTCAGGAATCTGTACACCTGTTGATTGACGGTTGAGAGGCGGGACCGAAGAGCCAGAGCTCAACCCCCGCAAACACAACTAGGTGAGTACAACCAGGTGAGTACACAGACAGACAAAGACTCACACACTTACAGGTAAAGACACACACAGACAGGTAAAGGCACACACAGACAGGTAAAGACACACACAGACAGGTAAAGACACACACAGACAGGTAAAGACACACACACAGACAGGTAAAGACACACACAGACAGGTAAAGACACACACCGACAGGTAAAGATACACACAGACAGGTAAAGACACACACCGACAGGTAAAGACACACACAGACAGGTAAAGACACACACAGACAGGTAAAGACACACACAGACAGGTAAAGACACACACACAAACAGGTAAAGACACACACAGACAGGTAAAGACACACACAGACAGGCAAAGACACACACACAGACAGACAAATACACACACAGACAGGTAAAGACACACACAGACAGGCAAGGACACACACAGACAGGTACACACACACAGACAGGCAAAGACACACACAGACAGGTAAAGACACACACAGACAGGTAAAGACACACACAGACAGGTACACACACACAGACAGGCAAGGACACACACAGACAGGTAAAGACACACACAGACAGGCAAAGACACACACAGACAGGTAAAGACACACACACACAGACAGGTAATGACACACACAGACAGGTAAAGACACACACAGACAGGCAAAGACACACACGAGGCAGAAACAAATGGGCAAAGTTTCTTTCACCCTAAGTGCCCCTGTTACCTAGCAGTAAATAGGTA
>NC_091175.1:40110263-40175263 GCF_040958095.1 Procambarus clarkii
CTCTGAATCCTGAAGAATTTCCTCTCTCAGATGATACCTTGTATTTGGCTTCCTGCTCCCTACACCTATCTTCATTATATTACATTTGTTTGGGTTAAACTCTAACAACCACTTATTCGACCATTCCTGCAGTTTGTCTAGGTCGGCCGAGCGAGGGAGCCGGTCGGCCGAGCGGACAGCACGCTGGACTGTGATCCTGTGGTCCCGGGTTCGATCCCGGGCGCCGGCGAGAAACAATGGGCAGAGTTTCTTTCACCCTATGCCTCCTGTTACCTAGCAGTAAATAGGTACCTGGGTGTTAGTCAGCTGTCACGGGCTGCTTCCTGGGGGTGGAGGCCTGGTCGAGGACCGGGCCGCGGGGACACTAAAGCCCCGAAATCCTCTCAAGATAACCTCAAGATAACCTCAAGGTCTTCTTGAAGCCTCAAACAGTCCTCTTCTGTCTTAATCCTTCTCATAATTTTGGCATCGTCCGCAAACATTGAGAGAAATGAATCGATACCCTCCGGGAGATCATTTACAGATATCAGAAACAAGATAGGACCGAGTACAGAGCCCTGTGGGACTCCACTGGTGACTTCACGCCAATCGGAGGTCTCACCCCTCACTGTAACTCTCTGCTTCCTATTGCTTAGATACTCCCTGTCTTCGGCCTGGTGCAGCTGGTTGTGTGCCCTCGGCCTGGTGCAGCTGGTTGTGTGCCCTCGGCCTGGTGCAGCTGGTTGTGTGTCTTCGGCCTGGTGCAGCTGGTTGTGTGTCCTCGGCCTGGTGCTGCTGGTTGTGTGTCCTCGGCCTGGTGCAGCTGGTTGTGTGTCCTCGGCCTGGTGCTGCTGGTTGTGTGTCCTCGGTCTGGTGCAGCTGGTTGTGTCCCCTCGGCCTGGTGCAGCTGGTTGTGTCCCCTCGGCCTGGTGCAGCTGGTTGTGTGTCCTCGGCCTGGTGCAGCTGGTTGTGTGTCCTCGGCCTGGTGCGGCTGGTTGTGTGTCCTCGGCCTGGTGCTCCTGGTTGTGTGCCCTCGGCCTGGTGCAGCTGGTTGTGTATCCTCGGTCTGGTGCTGCTGGTTGTGTGTCCTCGGCCTGGTGCAGCTGGTTGTGTGACCTCGGCCTGGTGCAGCTGGTTGTGTGTCCTCGGCCTGGTGCTCCTGGTTGTGTGTCCTCGGCCTGCTGCAGCTGGTTGTGTGGCCTCGGCCTGGTGCTGCTGGTTGTGTGTCTTCGGTCTGGTGCTGCTGGTTGTGTGACCTCGGCCTGGTGCAGCTGGTTGTGTGTCCTCGGCCTGGTGCTCCTGGTTGTGTGTCCTCGGCCTGGTGCAGCTGGTTGTGTATCCTCGGTCTGGTGCTGCTGGTTGTGTGTCCTCGGCCTGGTGCAGCTGGTTGTGTGACCTCGGCCTGGTGCAGCTGGTTGTGTGTCCTCGGCCTGGTGCAGCTGGTTGTGTGACCTCGGCCTGGTGCAGCTGGTTGTGTGTCCTCGGCCTGGTGCAGCTGGTTGTGTCCCCTCGGCCTGGTGCAGCTGGTTGTGTGTCCTCGGCCTGGTGCAGCTGGTTGTGTGTCCTCGGCCTGGTGCAGCTGGTTGTGTGTCCTCGGCCTGGTGCAGCTGGTTGTGTGTCCTCGGCCTGGTGCTGCTGGTTGTGTCCCCTCGGCCTGGTGCTGCTGGTTGTGTGTCCTCGGCCTGGTGCAGCTGGTTGTGTGACCTCGGCCTGGTGCTCCTGGTTGTGTGACCTCGGCCTGGTGCTGCTGGTTGTGTGTCCTCGGCCTGGTGCAGCTGGTTGTGTGACCTCGGCCTGGTGCTCCTGGTTGTGTGACCTCGGCCTGGTGCAGCTGGTTGTGTGTCCTCGGCCTGGTGCTGCTGGTTGTGTGTCCTCGGCCTTGTGCAGCTGGTTGTGTCCCCTCAGCCTGGTGCAGCTGGCTGTGTCCTCGCCCTGGTGCAGCTGGTTGTGTGTCCTCGGCCTGGTGCAGCTGGTTGTGTCTTCGGCCGGGTGCAGCTGGTTGTGTCCCCTCGGCCTGGTGCAGCTGGTTGTGTGTCCTCGGCCTGGTGCAGCTGGTTGTGTCCTCGGCCTGGTGCAGCTAGTCGTGTGTCTTCGGCCTGGTGCAGCTGGTTGTGTCTTCGGCTTGGTGCTGCTGGTTGTGTGCCCTCGGCCTGGTGCAGCTGGTTGTGTGTCCTCGGCCTGGTGCTCCTGGTTGTGTGTCCTCCGCCTGGTGCTCCTGGTTGTGTGACCTCGGCCCGGTGCTCCTGGTTGTGTGACCTCGGCCTGGTGCAGCTGGTTGTGTGACCTTGGCCTGGTGCTGCTGGTTGTGTGGACTCGGCCTGGTGCTGCTGGTTGTGTGTCCTCGGCCTGGTGCAGCTGGTTGTGTGTCCTCGGCCTGGTGCTGCTGGTTGTGTCCCCTCGGCCTGGTGCTGCTGGTTGTGTGTCCTCGGCCTGGTGCAGCTGGTTGTGTGACCTCGGCCTGGTGCTCCTGGTTGTGTGACCTCGGCCTGGTGCAGCTGGTTGTGTGTCCTCGGCCTGGTGCTGCTGGTTGTGTGTCCTCGGCCTTGTGCAGCTGGTTGTGTCCCCTCGGCCTGGTGCAGCTGGCTGTGTCCTCGCCCTGGTGCAGCTGGTTGTGTGTCCTCGGCCTGGTGCAGCTGGTTGTGTCTTCGGCCGGGTGCAGCTGGTTGTGTCCCCTCGGCCTGGTGCAGCTGGTTGTGTGTCCTCGGCCTGGTGCAGCTGGTTGTGTCCTCGGCCTGGTGCAGCTAGTCGTGTGTCTTCGGCCTGGTGCAGCTGGTTGTGTCTTCGGCTTGGTGCTGCTGGTTGTGTGCCCTCGGCCTGGTGCAGCTGGTTGTGTGTCCTCGGCCTGGTGCTCCTGGTTGTGTGTCCTCCGCCTGGTGCTCCTGGTTGTGTGACCTCGGCCTGGTGCTCCTGGTTGTGTGACCTCGGCCTGGTGCAGCTGGTTGTGTGACCTTGGCCTGGTGCTGCTGGTTGTGTGTCCTCGGCCTGGTGCTGCTGGTTGTGTGTCCTCGGCCTGGTGCAGCTGGTTGTGTGACCTCCGCCTGGTGCAGCTGGTTGTGTGTCCTCGGCCTGGTGCTCCTGGTTGTATGTCCTCGGCCTGGTGCAGCTGGTTGTGTGGCCTCGGCCTGGTGCTGCTGGTTGTGTGTCCTCGGTCTGGTGCAGCTGGTTGTGTGTCCTCGGCCTGGTGCTGCTGGTTGTGTGTCCTCGGTCTGGTGCAGCTGGTTGTGTATCCTCGGTCTGGTGCAGCTGGTTGTGTGTCCTCGGCTTGGTGCTGCTGGTTGTGTGCCCTCGGCCTGGTGCAGCTGGTTGTGTGTCCTCGGCCTGGTGCTCCTGGTTGTGTGTCCTCCGCCTGGTGCTCCTGGTTGTGTGACCTCGGCCTGGTGCTCCTGGTTGTGTGACCTCGGCCTGGTGCAGCTGTTTGTGTGTCCTCGGCCTGGTGCTTCTGGTTGTGTGTCCTCGGCCTGGTGCAGCTGGTTGTGTATCCTCGGTCTGGTGCTGCTGGTTGTGTGTCCTCGGCCTGGTGCAGCTGGTTGTGTGTCCTCGGCCTGGTGCTCTTGGTTGTGTGTCCTCGGCTTGGTGCAGCTGGTTGTGTGACCTCGGCCTGGTGCTGCTGGTTGTGTGTCCTCGGTCTGGTGCTGCTGGTTGTGTGTCCTCGGCCTGGTGCTGCTGGTTGTGTGACCTCGGCCTGGTGCTCCTGGTTGTGTGACCTCGGCCTGGTGCTGCTGGTTGTGTGTCCTCGGCCTGGTGCAGCTGGTTGTGTGTCCTCGGCCTGGTGCTGCTGGTTGTGTGTCCTCGGTCTGGTGCAGCTGGTTGTGTCCCCTCGGCCTGGTGCAGCTGGTTGTGTCCCCTCGGCCTGGTGCTGCTGGTTGTGTGTCCTCGGCCTGGTGCAGCTGGTTGTGTGTCCTCGGCCTGGTGCAGCTGGTTGTGTGTCCTCAGCCTGGTGCAGCTGGTTGTGTCCCCTCGGCCTGGTGCAGCTGGTTGTGTGTTCTCGGCCTGGTGCAACTGGTTGTGTGTCCTCGGCCTCGTGCTGCTGGTTGTGTGTCCTCGGCCTGGTGCAGCTGGTTGTGTCCCCTCGGCCTGGTGCAGCTGGTTCTGTGTCCTCGGTCTGGTGCAGCTGGTTGTGTGACCTAGGCCTGGTGCTCCTGGTTGTGTGACCTCGGCCTGGTGCAGCTGGTTGTGTGTCCTCGGTCTGGTGCTGCTGGTTGTGTGTCCTCGGCCTGGTGTTGCTGGTTGTGTGTCCTCAGCCTGGTGCAGCTGGTTGTGTGTCCTCGGTCTAGTGCAGCTGGTTGTGTGACCTCGGCCTGGTGCTCCTGGTTGTGTGACCTCGGCCTGGTTCAGCTGGTTGTGTGACCTCGGCCTGATGCTCCTGGTTGTGTGACCTCGGCCTGGTGCAGCTGGTTGTGTCCCCTCGGCCTGGTGCAGCTGGTTGTGTGGCCTCGGCCTGGTGCTGCTGGTTGTGTGTCCTCGGTCTGGTGCAGCTGGTTGTGTGACCTCGGCCTGGTGCAGCTGGTTGTGTGTCCTCGGCCTGGTGCTCCTGGTTGTGTGTCCTCGGCCTAGTGCAGCTAGTTGTGTGACCTCGGCCTGGTGCAGCTGGTTGTGTGTCCTCGGCCTGGTGCAGCTGGTTGTGTGTCCTCGGCCTGGTGCTGCTGGTTGTGTGTCCTCGGCCTGGTGCTCCTGGTTGTGTGTCCTCGGCTTGGTGCAGCTGGTTGTGTGACCTCGGCCTGGTGCTGCTGGTTGTGTGTCCTCGGTCTGGTGCTGCTGGTTGTGTGTCCTCGGCCTGGTGCAGCTGGTTGTGTCCCCTCGGCCTGGTGCAGCTGGTTGTGTGTCCTCGGCCTGGTGCAGCTGGTTGTGTGACCTCGGCCTGGTGCAGCTGGTTGTGTGTCCTCGGCCTGGTGCAGCTGGTTGTGTCCCCTCGGCCTGGTGCAGCTAGTTGTGTGTCCTCGGCCTGGTGCAGCTGGTTGTGTGTCCTCGGCCTGGTGCAGCTGGTTGTGTGACCTCGGCCTGGTGCAGCTGGTTGTGTGACCTCGGCCTGGTGCAGCTGGTTGTGTGTCCTCGGCCTGGTGCAGCTGGTTGTGTCCCCTCGGCCTGGTGCAGCTGGTTGTGTGTCCTCGGCCTGGTGCAGCTGGTTGTGTGTCCTCGGCCTGGTGCTCCTGGTTGTGTGTCCTCGGCCTGGTGCAGCTGGTTATGTGTCCTCGGCCTGGTGCAGCTGGTTGTGTGACCTCGGCCTGGTGCAGCTGGTTGTGTCCCCTCGGCCTGGTGCTGCTGGTTGTGTGTCCTCGGCCTGGTGCAGCTGGTTGTGTGACCTCGGCCTGGTGCTCCTGGTTGTGTGACCTCGGCCTGGTGCTGCTGGTTGTGTGTCCTCGGCCTTGTGCAGCTGGTTGTGTCCCCTCGGCCTGGTGCAGCTGGCAGTGTCCTCGCCCTGGTGCAGCTGGTTGTGTGTCCTCGGCCTGGTGCAGCTGGTTGTGTCTTCGGCCTGGTGCAGCTGGTTGTGTGTCCTCGGCCTGGTGCAGCTGGTCGTGTGTCTTCGGCCTGGTGCAGCTGGTTGTGTCTTCGGCTAGGTGCTGCTGGTTGTGTGCCCTCGGCCTGGTGCAGCTGGTTGTGTGTCCTCGGCCTGGTGCTCCTGGTTGTGTGTCCTCGGCCTGGTGCTGCTGGTTGTGTGTCCTCGGCCTGGTGCTGCTGGTTGTGTGTCCTCGGCCTGGTGCAGCTGGTTGTATGTCCTCGGCCTGGTGCTCCTGGTTGTGTGTCCTCGGCCTGGTGCAGCTGATTGTGTCCCCTCGGCCTGGTGCTCCTGGTTGTGTGACCTCGGCCTGGTGCAGCTGGTTGTGTGACCTTGGCCTGGTGCTCCTGGTTGTGTGTCCTCGGCCTGGTGCAGCTGGTTGTGTGACCTCGGCCTGGTGCAGCTGGTTTTGTGTCCTCGGCCTGGTGCAGCTGGTTGTGTGTCCTCGGCCTGGTGCAGCTGGTTGTGTGTCCTCGGCCTGGTGCTGCTGGTTGTGTATCCTCGGCCTGGTGCTCCTGGTTGTGTGTCCTCGGCCTGGTGCAGCTGGTTGTGTGACCTCGGCCTGGTGCATCTGGTTGTGTGACCTCGGCCTGGTGCAGCTGGTTGTGTGGCCTCGGCCTGGTGTTGCTGGTTGTGTTTCCTTAGTCTGGTGCTGCTGGTTGTGTGACCTCGGCCTGGTGCAGCTGGTTGTGTGTCCTCGGCCTGGTGCTCCTGGTTGTGTGTCCTCGGCCTGGTGCAGCTAGTTGTGTATCCTCGGTCTGGTGCTGCTGGTTGTGTGTCCTCGGCCTGGTGCAGCTGGTTGTGTGTCCTCGGCCTGGTGCTGCTGGTTGTGTGTCCTCGGTCTGGTGCAGCTGGTTGTGTCCCCTCGGCCTGGTGCAGCTGGTTGTGTCCCCTCGGCCTGGTGCTGCTGGTTGTGTGTCCTCGGCCTGGTGCAGCTGGTTGTGTGTCCTCGGCCTGGTGCAGCTGGTTGTGTGTCCTCAGCCTGGTGCAGCTGGTTGTGTCCCCTCGGCCTGGTGCAGCTGGTTGTGTGTTCTCGGCCTGGTGCAACTGGTTGTGTGTCCTCGGCCTCGTGCTGCTGGTTGTGTGTCCTCGGCCTGGTGCAGCTGGTTGTGTCCCCTCGGCCTGGTGCAGCTGGTTGTGTGTCCTCGGTCTGGTGCAGCTGGTTGTGTGACCTCGGCCTGGGGCAGCTGGTTGTGTGTCCTCGGCCTGGTGCAGCTGGTTGTGTGTCCTCGGCCTGGTGCAGCTGGTTGTGTGACCTCGGCCTGGTGCAGCTGGTTGTGTGACCTCGGCCTGGGGCAGCTGGTTGTGTGTCCTCGGCCTGGTGCAGCTGGTTGTGTCCCCTCGGCCTGGTGCTCCTGGTTGTGTGACCTCGGCCTGGTGCAGCTGGTTGTGTGACCTTGGCCTGGTGCTCCTGGTTGTGTGTCCTCGGCCTGGTGCAGCTGGTTGTGTGACCTCGGCCTGGTGCAGCTGGTTGTGTGTCCTCGGCCTGGTGCAGCTGGTTGTGTGTCCTCGGCCTGTTGCAGCTGGTTGTGTGTCCTCGGCCTGGTGCTGCTGGTTGTGTATCCTCGGCCTGGTGCTCCTGGTTGTGTGTCCTCGGCCTGATGCAGCTGGTTGTGTGACCTCTGCCTGGTGCATCTGGTTGTGTGACCTCGGCCTGGTGCAGCTGGTTGTGTGGCCTCGGCCTGGTGTTGCTGGTTGTGTTTCCTTAGTCTGGTGCTGCTGGTTGTGTGACCTCGGCCTGGTGCAGCTGGTTGTGTGTCCTCGGCCTGGTGCTCCTGGTTGTGTGTCCTCGGCCTGGTGCAGCTAGTTGTGTATCCTCGGTCTGGTGCTGCTGGTTGTGTGTCCTCGGCCTGGTGCAGCTGGTTGTGTGACCTCGGCCTGGTGCAGCTGGTTGTGTGTCCTCGACCTGGTGCATCTGGTTGTGTGACCTCGGCCTGGTGCAGCTGGTTGTGTGTCCTCGGCCTGGTGCTCCTGGTTGTGTGACCTCGGCCTGGTGCTGCTGGTTGTGTGTCTTCGGCCTGGTGCAGCTGGTTGTGTCCCCTCGGCCTGGTGCTGCTGGTTGTGTGTCCTCGGCCTGGTGCTCCTGGTTGTGTGACCTCGGCCTGGTGCAGCTGGTTGTGTGTCCTCGGCCTGGTGCAGCTGGTTGTGTGTCCTCGGCCTGGTGCTGCTGGTTGTGTATCCTCGGCCTGGTGCTCCTGGTTGTGTGTCCTCGGCCTGGTGCAGCTGGTTGTGTGACCTCGGCCTGGTGCATCTGGTTGTGTGACCTCGGCCTGGTGCAGCTGGTTGTGTGGCCTCGGCGTGGTATTGCTGGTTGTGTTTCCTTAGTCTGGTGCTGCTGGTTGTGTGAGCTCGGCCTGGTGCAGCTGGTTGTGTGTCCTCGGCCTGGTGCTCCTGGTTGTGTGTCCTCGGCCTGGTGCAGCTAGTTGTGTATCCTCGGTCTGGTGCTGCTGGTTGTGTGTCCTCGGCCTGGTGCAGCTGGTTGTGTGACCTCGGCCTGGTGCAGCTGGTTGTGTGTCCTCGACCTGGTGCATCTGGTTGTGTGACCTCGGTCTGGTGCAGCTGGTTGTGTGTCCTCGGCCTGGTGCTCCTGGTTGTGTGACCTCGGCCTGGTGCTGCTGGTTGTGTGTCTTCGGCCTGGTGCAGCTGGTTGTGTCCCCTCGGCCTGGTGCTGCTGGTTGTGTCCTCGGCCTGGTGCTCCTGGTTGTGTGACCTCGGCCTGGTGCAGCTGGTTGTGTGACCTCGGCCTGGTGCTCCTGGTTGTGTGACCTCGGCCTGGTGCAGCTGGTTGTGTGTCCTCGGCCTGGTGCTGCTGGTTGTGTGTCCTCGGCCTTGTGCAGCTGGTTGTGTCCCCTCGGCCTGGTGCAGCTGGTTGTGTGTCCTCGGCCGGGTGCAGCTGGTTGTGTGACCTCGGCCTGGTGCTGCTGGTTGTGTGTCCTCGGCCTGGTGCAGCTGGTTGTGTGTCCTCGGTCTGGTTCAGCTGGTTGTGTGTCCTCGGCCTGGTGCAGTTGGTTGTGTGTCCTCGGCCTGGTGCAGCTGGTTGTGTGTCCTCGGCCTGGTGCTGCTGGTTGTGTGACCTCGGCCTGGTGTAGCTGGTTGTGTGTCCTCGGCCTGGTGCTGCTGGTTGTGTGTCCTTGGCCTGGTGCAGCTGGTTGTGTGTCCTCGGCCTGGTGCAGCTGGTTGTGTGTCCTCGGCCTGGTGCAGCTGGTTGTGTGTCCTCGGCCTGGTGCAGCTGGTTGTGTGTCCTCGGCCTGGTGCAGCTGGTTGTGTGTCCTCGGCCTGGTCCAGCTGGTTGTGTGTTTTCGGAATGGTGCAGCTGGTTGTGTGACCTCGGCCTGGTGCTGCTGGATGTGTGTCCTCGGCCTGGTGCTGCTGGTTGTGTGTCCTCGGCCTGGTGCAGCTGGTTGTGTGTCCTCGGCCTGGTCCAGCTGGTTGTGTGTCCTCGGCCTGGTGCAGCTGGTTGTGTGTCCTCGGCCTGGTGCAGCTGGTTGTGTGTCCTCGGCCTGGTGCAACTGGTTGTGTGTCCTCGGCCTGGTGCTGCTGGTTGTGTGTCCTCGGCCTGGTGCAGCTGGTTGTGTGTCCTCGGCCTGGTCCAGCTGGTTGTGTGTCCTCGGCCTGGTGCAGCTGGTTGTGTGTCCTCGGCCTGGTGCAGCTGGTTGTGTGTCCTCGGCCTGGTGCAACTGGTTGTGTGTCCTCGGCCTGGTGCTCCTGGTTGTGTGTCCTCGGCCTGGTGCAGCTAGTTGTGTATCCTCGGTCTGGTGCTGCTGGTTGTGTGTCCTCGGCCTGGTGCAGCTGGTTGTGTGACATCGGCCTGGTGCAGCTGGTTGTGTGTCCTCGACCTGGTGCATCTGGTTGTGTGACCTCGGCCTGGTGCAGCTGGTTGTGTGTCCTCGGCCTGGTGCTCCTGGTTGTGTGACCTCGGCCTGGTGCTGCTGGTTGTGTGTCTTCGGCCTGGTGCAGCTGGTTGTGCCCCCTCGGCCTGGTGCTGCTGGTTGTGTGTCCTCGGCCTGGTGCTCCTGGTTGTGTGACCTCGGCCTGGTGCAGCTGGTTGTGTGTCCTCGGCCTGGTGCAGCTGGTTGTGTGTCCTCGGCCTGGTGCTGCTGGTTGTGTATCCTCGGCCTGGTGCTCCTGGTTGTGTGTCCTCGGCCTGGTGCAGCTGGTTGTGTGACCTCGGCCTGGTGCATCTGGTTGTGTGACCTCGGCCTGGTGCAGCTGGTTGTGTGGCCTCGGCCTGGTGTTGCTGGTTGTGTTTCCTTAGTCTGGTGCTGCTGGTTGTGTGAGCTCGGCCTGGTGCAGCTGGTTGTGTGTCCTCGGCCTGGTGCTCCTGGTTGTGTGTCCTCGGCCTGGTGCAGCTAGTTGTGTATCCTCGGTCTGGTGCTGCTGGTTGTGTGTCCTCGGCCTGGTGCAGCTGGTTGTGTGACCTCGGCCTGGTGCAGCTGGTTGTGTGTCCTCGACCTGGTGCATCTGGTTGTGTGACCTCGGCCTGGTGCAGCTGGTTGTGTGTCCTCGGCCTGGTGCTCCTGGTTGTGTGACCTCGGCCTGGTGCTGCTGGTTGTGTGTCTTCGGCCTGGTGCAGCTGGTTGTGTCCCCTCGGCCTGGTGCTGCTGGTTGTGTGTCCTCGGCCTGGTGCTCCTGGTTGTGTGACCTCGGCCTGGTGCAGCTGGTTGTGTGACCTCGGCCTGGTGCTCCTGGTTGTGTGACCTCGGCCTGGTGCAGCTGGTTGTGTGTCCTCGGCCTGGTGCTGCTGGTTGTGTGTCCTCGGCCTTGTGCAGCTGGTTGTGTCCCCTCGGCCTGGTGCAGCTGGTTGTGTGTCCTCGGCCGGGTGCAGCTGGTTGTGTGTCCTCGGCCTGGTGCTGCTGGTTGTGTGTCCTCGGTCTGGTGCAGCTGGTTGTGTCCCTTCGGCCTGGCGCAGCTGGTTGTGTCCCCTCGGCCTGGTGCTGCTGGTTGTGTGTCCTCGGCCTGATGCAGCTGGTTGTGTCCCCTCGGCCTGGTGCAGCTGGTTGTGTGTCCTCGGCCTGGTGCAGCTGGTTATGTGTCCTCGGCCTGGTGCTCCTGGTTGTGTGTCCTCGGCCTGGTGCAGCTGGTTGTGTGTCCTCGGCCTGGTGCTGCTGGTTGTGTATCCTCGGTCTGGTGCTCCTGGTTGTGTGTCCTCGGCCTGGTGCAGCTGGTTGTGTGACCTCGGCCTGGTGCAGCTGGGTGTGTGTCCTAGGCCTGGTGCAGCTGGTTGTGTGACCTCGGCCTGGTGCAGCTGGTTGTGTGTCCTCGGCCTGGTGCTGCTGGTTGTGTGTCCTCGGCCTGGTGCTCCTGGTTGTGTGTACTCGGCTTGGTGCAGCTGGTTGTGTGACCTCGGCCTGGTGCTGCTGGTTGTGTGTCCTCGGCCTGGTGCAGCTGGTTGTGTGTCCTCGGTCTGGTGCTGCTGGTTGTGTGTCCTCGGCCTGGTGCAGCTGGTTGTGTCCCCTCGGCCTGGTGCAGCTGGTTGTGTGTCCTCGGCCTGGTGCAGCTGGTTGTGTGACCTCGGCCTGGTGCAGCTGGTTGTGTGTCCTCGGCCTGGTGCAGCTGGTTGTGTCTCCTCGGCCTGGTGCAGCTGGTTGTGTGTCCTCGGCCTGGTGCAGCTGGTTGTGTGTCCTCGGCCTGGTGCAGCTGGTTATGTGACCTCGGCCTGGTGCAGCTGGTTGTGTGACCTCGGCCTGGTGCAGCTGGTTGTGTGTCCTCGGCCTGGTGCAGCTGGTTGTGTCCCCTCGGCCTGGTGCAGCTGGTTGTGTGTCCTCGGCCTGGTGCAGCTGGTTGTGTGTCCTCGGCCTGGTGCTCCTGGTTGTGTGTCCTCGGCCTGGTGCAGCTGGTTGTGTTCCCTCGGCCTAGTGCTGCTGGTTGTGTGTCCTCGGCCTGGTGCAGCTGGTTGTGTGTCCTCGGCCTGGTGCAGCTGGTTGTGTGACCTCGGCCTGGTGCAGCTGGTTGTGTGACTTCGGCCTGGTGCAGCTGGTTGTGTGTCCTTGGCCTGGTGCTGCTGGTTGTGTGTCCTCGGCCTGGTGCAGCTGGTTGTGTGTCTTTGGCATGGTGCAGCTGGTTGTGTGTCCTCGGCCTGGTGCAGCTGGTTGTGTGTCCTCGGCCTGGTGCAGCTGGTTGTGTGACCTCGGCCTGGTGCAGCTGGTTGTGTGTCCTCGACCTGGTGCAGCTTGTTGTGTGTCCTCGGTCTGGTGCAGCTGGTTGTGTGTCCTCGGCCTGGTGCAGCTGGTCGTGTGTCCTCGGCCTGGTCCAGCTGGTTGTGAGACCTCGGCCTGGTGCAGCTGGTTGTGTGTCCTTGTCCTGGTGCAGCTGGTTGTGTGTCCTCGGCCTGGTGCAGCTGGTTGTGTGTCTTTGGCATGGTGCAGCTGGTTGTGTGTCCTCGGCCTGGTGCAGCTGGTTGTGTGTCCTTGTCCTGGTGCAGCTGCTTGTGAGACCTCGGCCTGGTGCAGCTGGTTGAGTGTCCTCGGCCTGGTGCAGCTGGTTGAGTGTCCTCGGCCTGGTGCAGCTGGTTGTGTGTCCTCTGCCTGGTGCAGCTGGTTGTGTTCCCTCGGCCTAGTGCTGCTGGTTGTGTGTCCTCTGCCTGGTGCAGCTGGTTGTGTTCCCTCGGTCTAGTGCTGCTGGTTGAGTGTCCTCGGCCTGGTGCAGCTGGTTGTGTGTCCTCTGCCTGGTGCAGCTGGTTGTGTTCCCTCGGCCTAGTTCTGCTGGTTGTGTGTCCTCAGCCTGGTGCAGCTGGTTGTGTGTCCTCGGCCTGGTGCAGCTGGTTGTGTGTCCTCGGCCTGGTGCAGCTGGTTGTGTGTCCTCGGCCTGGTGCTGCTGGTTGTGTGTCCTCGGCCTGGTGCAGCTGGTTGTGTGTCCTCGGTCTGGTTCAGCTGGTTGTGTGTCCTCGGCCTGGTGCAGCTGGTTGTGTGTCCTCGGCCTGGTGCTGCTGGTTGTGTGTCCTCGGCCTGGTGCAGCTGGTTGTGTGTCCTCGGTCTGGTTCAGCTGGTTGTGTGTCCTCGGCCTGGTGCAGCTGGTTGTGTGTCCTCGGCCTGGTGCAGCTGGTTGTGTGTCCTCGGCCTGGTGCTGCTGGTTGTGTGACCTCGGCCTGGTGTAGCTGGTTGTGTGTCCTCGGCCTGGTGCTGCTGGTTGTGTGTCCTTGGCCTGGTGCAGCTGGTTGTGTGTCCTCGGCCTGGTGCAGCTGGTTGTGTGTCCTCGGCCTGGTGCAGCTGGTTGTGTGTCCTCGGCCTGGTGCAGCTGGTTGTGTGTCCTCGGCCTGGTGCAGCTGGTTGTGTCTCCTCGGCCTGGTCCAGCTGGTTGTGTGTTTTCGGAATGGTGCAGCTGGTTGTGTGACCTCGGCCTGGTGCTGCTGGATGTGTGTCCTCGGCCTGGTGCTGCTGGTTGTGTGTCCTCGGCCTGGTGCAGCTGGTTGTGTGTCCTCGGCCTGGTCCAGCTGGTTGTGTGTCCTCGGCCTGGTGCAGCTGGTTGTGTGTCCTCGGCCTGGTGCAGCTGGTTGTGTGTCCTCGGCCTGGTGCAACTGGTTGTGTGTCCTCGGCCTGGTGCTGCTGGTTGTGTGTCCTCGGCCTGGTGCAGCTGGTTGTGTGTCCTCGGCCTGGTCCAGCTGGTTGTGTGTCCTCGGCCTGGTGCAGCTGGTTGTGTGTCCTCGGCCTGGTGCAGCTGGTTGTGTGTCCTCGGCCTGGTGCAACTGGTTGTGTGTCCTCGGCCTGGTGCTGCTGGTTGTGTGTCCTCGGCCTGGTGCAGCTGGTTGTGTGTCCTCGGCCTGGTCCAGCTGGTTGTGTGTCCTCGGCCTGGTTCAGCTGGTTGTGTGTCCTCGGCCTGGTGCCGCTGGTTGTGTGTCCTCGGCCTGGTGCTGCTGGATGTGTGTCCTCGGCGTGGTGCAGCTGGTTGTGTGTCCTCTGCCTCGTGCAGCTGGTTGTGTGTCTTCGGCGTGGTGCTTCTGGTTGTGTGTCCTCGGCCTGGTGCAGCTGGTTGTGTCCCCTCGGCCTGGTGCAGCTGGTTGTGTGTCCTCGGCCTGGTGCAGCTGGTTGTGTCCCCTCGGCCTGGTTGAGCTGGTTGTGTGTCCTCGGCCTGGTGCAGGTGCTTGTGTGTCCTCGGCCTGGTGCAGCTGATTGTGTGTTTTCGGCCTGGTGCTGCTGGATGTGTGTCCTCGGCCTGGTGCAGCTGGTTGTGTGTCTTCGGCCTGGTGCTGCTGGATGTGTGTCCTCGGCCTGGTGCTGCTGGATGTGTGTCCTCGGCCTGGTGCTGCTGGTTGTGTGTCCTCTGCCTCGTGCAGCTGGTTGTGTGTCTTCGGCCTGGTGCAGCTGGTTGTGTGTCCTCGGCGTGGTGCTTCTGGTTGTGTGTCCTCGGCCTGGTGGAGCTGGTTGTGTGTCCTCGGCCTGGTGCTGCTGGATGTGTGTCCTCGGCCTGGTGCTGCTGGATGTGTGTCCTCGGCCTGGTGCTGCTAGTTGTGTGTCCTCTGCCTCGTGCAGCTGGTTGTGTGTCTTCGGCCTGGTGCAGCTGGTTGTGTGTCCTCGGCGTAGTGCAGCTGGTTGTGTCCCCTCGGCCTGGTGCAGCTGGTTGTGTGTCCTCGACCTGGTGCAGCTGGTTGTGTCCCCTCGGCCTGGTGCAGCTGGTTGTGTGTTCTCGGACTGGTGCAGCTGGTTGTGTCCCCTCGGCCTGGTGCAGCTGGTTGTGTGTCCTCGACCTGGTGCAGCTGGTTGTGTCCCCTCGGACTGGTGCAGCTGGTTGTGTGTTCTCGGACTGGTGCAGCTGGTTGTGTGTCCTCGGCCTGGTTTTGCTGGCTGTGTCCCCTCGGCCTGGTGCAGCTGGTTGTGTGTCCTCGGCCTGGTGCAGCTGGTTGTGTGTCCTCGGCCTGGTTCTCCTGGTTGTGTGTCCTCGGCCTGGTGGAGCTGGTTGTGTCCCCCCGGCCTGGTGCAGCTGGTTGTGTGTCCTCGGCCTGGTGCAGCTGGTTGTGTGTCCTCGGCCTGGTGCAGCTGGTTGTGTGTCCTCGGCCTGGTGCAGCTGGTTGTGTCCCCCCGGCCTGGTGCAGCTGGTTGTGTGTCCTCGGCCTGGTGCAGCTGGTTGTGTGTCCTCGGCCTGGTGCAGCTGGTTGTGTGTCCTCGGCCTGGTGCAGCTGGTTGTGTGTCCTCGGCCTGGTGCAGCTGGTTGAGTCCCCTCGGCCTGGTACAGCTGGTTGAGTCCCCTCGGCCTGGTGCAGCTGGTTGAGTCCCCTCGGCCTGGTGCTGCTGGTTGTGTGTCCTCGGCCTGGTGCAGCTGGTTGTGTGTCCTCGGCCTGGTGCAGCTGGTTGTGTGTCCTCGGCCTGGTGCAGCTGGTTTAGTCCCCTCGGCCTGGTGCAGCTTTTTGAGTCCCCTCGGCCTGGTGCAGCTGGTTGAGTCCCCTCGGCCTGGTGCTGCTGGTTGTGTGTCCTCGGCCTGGTGCAGCTGGTTGTGTGTCCTCGGCCTGGTACAGCTAGTTGTGTGTCCTCGGCCTGGTGCAGCTGGTTGAGTCCCCTCGGCCTGGTGCAGCTGGTTGAGTACTCACCAAGTTGTACTCACCTAGTTGTGCTTGCGGGGGTTGAGCTTTGGCTCTTTGGTTCCGCCTCTCAACCGTCAATCTACTGATGTACAGATGGTTGAGCCTACTGGGCTCTGTCATATCTACATTTGAAACTGTGTATGGAGTCAGCCTCCACCACATCACTTCCTAGTGCATTCCATTTACTAACTACTCTGAAACTGAAAAAGTTCTTTCTAACGTCTCTGTGGCTTATTTGGGTACTCAACTTCCACCTGTGTCCCCTTGTGCGTTTGCCACCCGTGTTAAATAATCCATCCTTGTCCACCCTGTCAATTCCCCTGAGATGTTTGTATGTGGTGATCATGTCTTCCCTAGCTCTTCTGTCTTCCAGCGACGTGAGGTGCAATTCACGTAGTCTGTCCTCATAAATCATGCCTCTTAGTTCTGGGACTAACCTTGTGGCATACCTCTGAACTTTTTCCAGCTTCGTCTTGTGCTTGACTAGGTACGGACTCCATGCTGGAGCTGCATACTCCAGGATTGGCCTTACATATGTGGTATACAAGGTTCTGAAGTATTCCTTACACAGGTTTCTGAAAGCAGTTCTGATGTTAGCCAGCCTCGCATAGGCTGCTGATGTTATTCTTTTGATGTGGGCTTCGGGAGACAGGTTTGGCGTGATATCAACTCCCAGATCTTTCTCTCTGTCCGTTTCGTGAAGGACTTCATCTCCCATTCGGTATCGAGTGACTGGCCTCCTAGTTCCTCCTCCTAGTTTCATTACCTTACATTTACTTGGGTTGAACTTGTGTAGCCATTTGTCGGACCATTCCTTCAGTTTGTCTACGTCATCTTGTAGCCTCATACTATCCTCTTCTGTCCTGATCCTCCTCATAATTTTCGCGTCATCAGCAAACATCGAGAGGAACGAGTCAATTCCTTCTGGAAGATCATTTACGTATATCAGAAACGTTATAGACCAAGGACTGATCCCTGTAGCTCTTTGGTCCCGCCTCTCAGCTGTCAATCAACTGATGTTCTGATTTTTAGGCCTACTGGGCTCTTTCATATCTACATTTGAAACGAAACTGTGTATGGAGTCAGCCTCCATCACATCACTGCCTAATGCATTCCATATACTCACTACTCTGACAATATAAAAGTTCTTTCTAATATCTCCATGGCTCATTCGTGTACTCAGTTACTACCTGTGTCTCCTTTTGCATGCGCCCTCTTTGTTAAATAAACAGTCTTTACCTATCTTATCAATTCCTCTAAGGATCTTGAATGTCGTGATCATGTCTCCCCTATCTCTTATTTCTTCCTGC
Organism: Procambarus clarkii; assembly: GCF_040958095.1. Classification (NCBI taxonomy): domain Eukaryota; kingdom Metazoa; phylum Arthropoda; class Malacostraca; order Decapoda; family Cambaridae; genus Procambarus; species Procambarus clarkii. Next base: position 40,126,558 of record NC_091175.1, read on the forward strand.
GATGTGAGGTTCAGTTCCCGTAATCTCTTTTCGTAGCTCATGCCCCTCAGCTCTAGTACTAATCTGGTGGCATGCCTCTGAACCTTCCCCAATTTAGTCTTGTGCTAGACGAGATGCGGACTCCATGCTTGAGCTACAAACTCCAGTATAGGTGTGACATATGTGGCATTAAAGGTTCTGAACGATTCCTGACACAAGTATGTAAGGAATCTGGGGTCCCACTCTTCCATCCGTGCCTCTTTGTTCAATTGATATTCATTGTAAACATTTCCTCTGTTTCAACCATGTCAATCCCTCTAAGTATTTTAGACATCTGTATCAAGTACCCATCCCCTCCCTCCCTCTTCCTTTCTGACGTCGTCAGGGATAGTTCCTTCGGTCTGTCTTTGTACCTCATCCCTCGGAGCTCTGGGACGAGTCTTGTTGCAAACTTCTGCACCTTTTCGAGCTTCTTTAAGTGCTTTTTAAGATGGGGCTACACGATGGGGCGGAATACTTTAACACTGGCCTCACATAGGTGGTATACAGCGATATAAAAGCCTCCTTATTCAGGTTTCTAAAGGATATTTTGACTTTGCCAGAGTAGAGCATGCGGCTGACGTTATTCTATATGAGCCTCTGGAGTTAGGTTTGGTGTTATGTCCACTCCCAGGTATTTTTCTCTAGTCGTTACAGGGAGGTAGTTTCCCTTCATAATGTATTGGCTTTTCGGTCTCCTGGCTCCGGATTCCACTTCCATAACCTTACACTTAATGGTATTGAATTCAAGCAGGCATTTCTTGGACCAGCTTTGCAACCTGTTCAAGTCATCCTGGAGAATCTTACAATCCTCATCTGTCTCAACCCTCCTCATTAGTTGTGCATCATCTGCAAACATTGCCATAAAAGACTCAACTCATGCAATCAAGTCGTTTACATAAATGAGGAGTAGTCTGGGACCCAGGAGTGATCCTTGAGGCAGCCCCGCTTGTTGCTCTACGCCAGTCCGACTCCTCACCCCTCACTGTCTCTCTCTGACACCTGTCTGTTAGGTAATTCCTTACCCATGACAGTGCGTTGCCGCCTACTCCCGCCTGACTCTCAAGTTTGTATAGTAACTTTCTGTGTGGTACTGTATCAAAGGCTCTTTGGCAGTCCAGACATATGCAATCTGCCCATCCTTCTCTGTCTTGCCTTATTTTCGTCACCTTATCATAAAAGTCCAGAAGGTTCGTCAGGCATGATTTCCCTGCTCTAAAGAAGAGTTGATGTTTACTTACGAACCTAATTCTGTCTAGGTGTGCAACTAGTCTTAACCTTATTATTCTTTCACGTCCTTTGCAAGGGATGCTTGTGAGCGACACTGGTCTGTAGTTAAGTGCCTCTTATCTATCTCCTTTCTTGTAGATTGGCGCCATATTTGCCTTCTTCCAGCAGCTGGGCAATATACCCCTGTGTAAGTGACTCATTAAAGATTAGTGCTAGAGGTATGCTGAGGGTCTGTGCTGCCTCTTTCAACATCCATGGTGATACTCTATCTGGCCCAGTAGCTTTAGTTACATCCAGTGATGCTAGCTGTATTCTTACTTCCTCTGTTGTTACATCAATATTTAGTAGTTACTCGTCTGGTGCTACTTCCTCATCTAGCTCTGGGAGCTGTTCAGGTTCAGTACTGAACACTACATGGAAGCTGGCACTGAGTTCCTCACATATCTCTTTATCATTTTCTGTGTACTGGCCTCCACCTTTTTGGTAACCTGGTTACTTGGTCATTCACTGTATTTTTCCTTCGTATATGGCTATGTAGGAGTTTCAGTTGACTCTTTGCTTTGGAGGCAATATTATCTTCATAGTTTCTTTCTGGCAATCTTCTTATGTTTGTGTTGTCATTCCTGGCCCTCTTGCATCTGTTCCGGGTTTCTGGAATATATGTGTGAGTATGTAATTACATTTATATGTTAAGGAGACGTTAAGCCCCGAAATCATCACAAGGTAAGGTGTGTGTGTGTGTGTGTGTGTGTGTGTGTGTGTACTCACCTAATTGTACTCACCTAATTGTGCTTGCGGGGGTTGAGCTCTGGCTCTTTGGTCCCGCCTCTCAACCGTCAATCAACTGGTGTACAGATTCCTGAGCCTACTGGGCTCTATCATATCTACATTTGAAACTGTGAATGGAGTCAGCCTCCACCACATCACTTCCTAGTGCATTCCATTTGTCAACCACTCTGACACTAAAAAAGTTCTTTCTAATATCTCTGTGGCTCATTTGGGCACTCAGTTTCCACCTGTGTCCCCTTGTGCGTGTTCCCCTTGTGTTAAATAGACTGTCTTTATCTACCCTATCAATCCCCTTCAGAATCTTGAATGTGGTGATCATGTCCCCCCTAACTCTTCTGTCTTCCAGCGAAGTGAGGTTTAATTCCCGTAGTCTCTCCTCGTAGCTCATACCTCTCAGCTCGGGTACTAGTCTGGTGGCAAACCTTTGAACCTTTTCCAGTTTAGTCTTATCCTTGACTAGATATGGACTCCATGCTGGGGCTGCATACTCCAGGATTGGCCTGACATATGTGGTATACAAAGTTCTGAATGATTCTTTACACAAGTTTCTGAATGCCGTTCGTATGTTGGCCAGCCTGGCATATGCCGCTGATGTTATCCGCTTGATATGTGCTGCAGGAGACAGGTCTGGCGTGATATCAACCCCCAAGTCTTTTTCCTTCTCTGACTCCTGAAGAATTTCCTCTCCCAGATGATACCTTGTATCTGGCCTCCTGCTCCCTACACCTATCTTCATTACATTACATTTGGTTGGGTTAAACTCTAACAACCATTTGTTCGACCATTCCTTCAGCTTGTCTAGGTCTTCTTGAAGCCTCAAACAGTCCTCTTCTGTTTTAATCCTTCTCATAATTTTAGCATCGTCCGCAAACATTGAGAGAAATGAATCGATACCCTCCGGGAGATCATTTACATATATCAGAAACAAGATAGGACCGAGTACAGAGCCCTGTGGGACTCCACTGGTGACTTCACGCCAATCGGAGGTCTCACCCCTCACCGTAACTCTCTGCTTCCTATTGCTTAGATACTCCCTTATCCACTGGAGCACCTTACCAGCTACACCTGCCTGTCTCTCCAGCTTATGTACCAGCCTCTTATGCGGTACTGTGTCAAAGGCTTTCCGACAATCCAAGAAAATGCAGTCCGCCCAGCCCTCTCTTTCTTGCTTAATCTGTGTCACCTGATCGTAGAATTCTATCAAGCCTGTAAGGCAAGATTTACCCTCCCTGAATCCATGTTGGCGATTTGTCACGAAGTCCCTTCTCTCCAGATGTGTTACCAGGTTTTTTCTCACGATCTTCTCCATCACCTTGCATGGTATACAAGTCAAGGACACTGGCCTGTAGTTCAGTGCCTCTTGTCTGTCGCCCTTTTTGTATATTGGGACCACATTCGCCGTCTTCCATATTTCTGGTAGGTCTCCCGTCTCTAGTGATTTACTATACACTATGGAGAGTGGCAAGCAAAGTGCCTCTGCACACTCTTTCAGTACCCATGGTGAGATCCCATCTGGACCAACCGCCTTTCTAACATCCAGATCCAGCAGGTGTCTCTTGACCTCCTCTCTCGTAATTTCGAACTCCTCCAAGGCCGCCTGGTTTACCTCCCTTTCTCCTAGCACAGTGACCTCACCCTGTTCTATTGTGAAGACCTCCTGGAACCTCTTGTTGAGTTCCTCACACACCTCTCTGTCATTCTCTGTATACCTGTCCTCGCCTGTTCTAAGTTTCAATACCTGTTCTTTCACTGTTGTTTTCCTTCTGATGTGACTGTGGAGTAGCTTTGGTTCGGTCTTGGCTTTGTTTGCTATATCATTTTCAAAATTTTTCTCTGCTTCTCTTCTCACCCTGACGTACTCATTCCTGGTTCTCTGGTATCTCTCCCTGCTTTCTGGTGTTCTGTTATTCCGGAAGTTCCTCCACGCCTTTTTGTTCAGTTTCTTCGCTTCCATACATGCCCTATTATACCATGGATTCTTCTGTTGCTTCTCGGATTTTTCCCTTTGGGCCGGGATGAACCTGTTTACTGCCTCCTGACACTTTTGGGTAACATAGTCCATCATACCCTGTACAGACTTGTCTCTGAGGTCTGTGTCCCAAGGTATTTCACTTAGGAAACTTCTCATCTGTTCATAATTCCCCTTTCGGTATGCCAGCCTTTTGATTCCTAGTTCTTTTTGGGGGGAGATAAGTCCTAGCTCTACCAGGTACTCAAAGTTCAATACACTGTGGTCACTCATTCCCAAGGGCGCTTCCATCTTAACTTCCCTTATATCCCATTCATTCAGGGTAAATATCAAATCAAGCATTGCTGGTTCATCTTCTCCTCTCATTCTTGTTGGCTCTTTGGTATGCTGGCTTAGAAAGTTTCTTGTTGCCACGTCCAGCAGCTTAGCTCTCCATGTTTCTGGTCCTCCATGCGGGTCTCTGTTCTTCCAATCTATCTTCCCATGGTTGAAGTCTCCCATAATTAGTAGTCCAGATCCATTCCTGCTAGCAACAGAAGCTGCTCTTTCTATTATGTTAATGGTGGCCATGTTGTTTCTATCATATTCCTGTCTAGGTCTTCTGTCATTTGGTGGTGGATTATATATGACTGCGACTATAATTTTTTTCCCTCCATTTGTTACAGTTCCTGCTATGTAGTCACTGAAACCTTCACAGCCCTGAATATCCATCTCCTCAAAATCCCAGCCTTTTCTTACCAGCAGAGCTAGACCACCCCCACCTCTTCCTTCCCTCTCTTTCCGCATAACATAATAGTCCTGTGGAAACACTGCATTTGTTATTGTTTTCGTGATCTTTGTTTCTGTGAGGGCTATTATGTCTGGGTTTTCCTCTAGTACCAGTTCTCCAAGCTCATTTGCTTTATTTGTAATTCCATCTATGTGTGTGTGTGTGTGTGTGTGTGTGTGTGTGTGTGTGTGTGTGTGTGTGTGTGTGTGTGTGTGTGTGTGTGTGTGTGTGTGTGTGTGTGACCACATAGTTGAGCTTACAAGGTCGGGCATCGGCTCTTGAGCCCCGCCTTTCGACCATCATTAGTAGTGATCATGTAGTGATAATTTTCACTCGTTTTTCTTACCATATTTACAGAGAAACTTGTGTACCAAACTGGCTACGTCTACTTCATCATACTTGCCACTCTTAGACTGGAACAGTTCCTTCTCATCTCTTTGTTGTTCATTTATGTTCGCATTTTCATGGTCTCTCGTTCTAAGCTCCCATATTTTGAACACTTCTTTTATACCTACATTGTCAGTCTCCTTAGTATCTTGAACGTCCTTATCATGTCAGCTCTATTCCTTCTCAGGCTTTAGAAAATTCCTTCTAATGTCTTTATGTCTCGTCTGAGTACTCAGTGTCCACCTGTGTCCCCTTGCGCGAGTACCACCCTGGCTAAATAAACTGTCCTTATCTACCATATCAATTCTTCTGAGAATCCTGTATATGGTGATCGTGTATCTCTGAAGTCATCTATCTTCTAGCGACGTGAGGTTTACCTCTCTCTTTCTTACTCATTTGTTTCTCATCACCAAGTTGTTGTTGTTGTTGTTGTTGTTGTTGTTGTGTGTGAGTGCATCCTCACCTTGTTTGTGCCTGCAGAATCGATCTCTAGTTCTTGGGCCTGGCTTTTCCAGTCGCCAGTCGTATATTGCAATAAGGCTCATGACCTATTTCCCTCTCATACCTGCTTCATAAGCAACCTATCCTCCTGCTTAGACAGTACCTATTGTGACGGTCGTCAACAGTCACGAATTCGTACGTTCTTAGCTTTTAGACATGTTGTTGTTAAAGATTCGCTACCTGGAACAAAGTTCCAACTAGCACGGGCTATGGTGATCCCGTAGCTTTTAGATACTTGTATACTGACTAGTAAGGAATTATTTTAACACAAATGAAGCTAACACAAAAACTAAAATATTGCTAGGCCTTGTATAGCATACACATGTAGTATATTAAGCCCATCCTCCGAATAGACCGTTATAATACTAAATGTAATAAGCACAATCCTGACTATCGGTACAGTACATAAATATACTTAATCGCCAGCATCGCACCAAAATATTGTGAAAGTAGAGTTTACCTGAAAAGCTGCATAGAAAACCACGACCTAACCTAACCTAACCTAACCTAACCTAACCTAACCTAACCTAACCTAACCTAACCTAACCTAACCTAACCTAACCTAACCTAACCTAACCTAACCTTGGGAGTCTAGGAGGACAAGCATGTAAATATCATTTATTGTTTTTTAATTACAATTAGTACTTAACTAATAGTAGTATTGATATTACAATTTTATAAAACTAATAAAAGAAAATTAAAGTCTTACAATAAATTATAAAGTAACTCAGGATATTTTCAAATTTTGTATAAAATCCCTATTGTTTAATAAAACTTATAAATAAATTCTTGTAACTATATGTAACAGCACATTTAGGTGTATTTATGTACTATGCAGTCAGGAATGTGCTTATTACATTTAGTATTGAAACGTACTGTCTATTCAGAGGAAGGGTTGACTATAATTAGGCCTAGGAAGGTTAGGATAGGTTAGTTTAGGTTAGGTTAGGTTAGGATAGGTTAGGTTAGTTTAGGTTAGGTTAGGATAGGTTAGTTTAGTTTGTCAAAGCAACGCAAGTAACAAATAGTTTTCCTATTTGTCAAACACAATAGTTCAGATTTCTACTTTCTAATTTCGTTGTACGTCGGTATACACACTATGGTCCTCATTGTTACTATGAGTACTGCAATAACAGGAGGATGGCCGGGTTTAAAGTTGCGAACGGGAGTTTGCGTCAGCAACCTGCTCCTTTAGGTCGTTCTATTTCCCCCACTTCTCTAACGCTAAAAGAAACCTTTCTATCATCTCTTTGACTCATCTCCGTCTGTGTCCCCTTGTTTTACACCCATGCCCCCCCCCTTTGTTTTACACCCATGGCCACCCCCCTTGTTTTACACCCGTGTTCCCTTGTTTTACACCCGTGTTCCCTTGTTTTACACCCGTGCCCCACTTGTTTTACACCCATGCCCTCCCTCGTTTTACACCCGTGCTCCCTTGTTTTACCCCCGTGTTCCCCTTGTTTTACACCTGCGCCCTCTTGTTTTACCCCCGTGTCCCCCTTGTTTTACACCCGTGCCCCCTTGTTTTAGACACGTGCCCCTTTGTTTTACACCCGTGACCCCTTATTTTACACCCGTGCCCCCCCTTGTTTTACACCCGTGCCCCCTTGTTTTACACCCGTGCCCCCTTGTTTTACACCCGTGCCCCCTTGTTTTACACCCGTGCCCCCTTGTTTTACGCCCGTGCCCCCTTGTTTTACACCCGTGCCCCCTTGTTTTACGCCCGTGCCCCCCTTGTTTTACACCCGTGCCCCCCTTGTTTTACACACGTGCCCCCTTGTTTTACACCCGTGCCCCCTTGTTTTACACCCGTGCCCCCTTGTTTTACACCCGTGCCCCCTTGTTTTACACCCGTGCCCCCTTGTTTTACACCCGTGACCCCTTGTTTTACACCCATGCCCCCTTGTTTTACACCCGTGCCCCCTTGTTTTACCCCCGTGCCCCCCTTGTTTTACCCCCATGCCCCCCCTTGTTTTACACCCGTGCCCCCTTGTTTTACCCCCGTGCCCCCTTGTTTTACACCCGTGCCCCCTTGTTTTACACTCGTGCCCCCCTTATTTTACACCCGTGCCCCCTTGTTTTACACCCGTGCCCCCTTGTTTTACACTCGTGCCCCCCTTATTTTACACCCGTGCCCCCTTGTTTTACACCCGTGCCCCCTTGTTTTACACCCGTGCCCTCTTGTTTTACACCCGTGCCCCCTTGTTTTACACCCGTGCCCCCTTGTTTTACACCCGTGACCCCTTGTTTTACACCCATGCCCCCCTTGTTTTACACCCGTGCCCCCTTGTTTTACCCCCGTGCCCCCCTTGTTTTACCCCCATGCCCCCCCTTGTTTTACACCCGTGCCCCCTTGTTTTACCCCCGTGCCCCCTTGTTTTACACCCGTGCCCCCTTGTTTTACACTCGTGCCCCCCTTATTTTACACCCGTGCCCCCTTGTTTTAGACACGTGCCCCTTTGTTTTACACCCGTGACCCCTTATTTTACACCCGTGCCCCCCTTGTTTTACACCCGTGCCCCCTTGTTTTACACCCGTGCCCCCTTGTTTTACACCCATGCCCCCCTTGTTTTACACCCGTGCCCCCTTGTTTTACACCCGTGCCCCCTTGTTTTACACCCGTGCCCCCTTGTTTTACACCCGTGCCCCCCTTGTTTTACACCCGTGCCCCCTTGTTTTACCCCCGTGCCTCCCCTCATATTTTACAGGTATTCATTGTGAACTTTTTCTCGTTTCCACATCTTACCCAATTCTGGGACGAGTCTCGCTGGAAACTTCTGATCCATTTCCAGGTTCGTCGTGTGTTTTACCACTGCGCTTCACGATGGCAGAGTTTAAACTGCTCTCCCATAGACGATGCTTGCTTCCCTACATGGTATTCTGACTTGCGCTAGTGTAGAGTATTATGCTGATGCTGTCTTGTATAAGTAGGCCTCCCTAGTTAGGTTTGGATAATAGGTCTATTGCCTGTGTGATGGAAAAAAGAAGTGTAGGTGTTCGGCAGTCCTCCCAATGGCTGGTGTCAATGCCTATCGCACTTAAAAAAAAAAGATGACTGCGTAGCTGTTGTGTCCTGTGGTAAAGTAAGGCAAAACAAGCAAAACAAATAGTATGAACAATGAAACTTTAATTAGATTGAAAACAAATATGAGTAAGACAATTCCTTGGCTATGTACAGTGCAAACAAACAAGATTATAAAGTCAAAAAATAACATAAAGCAAAATAGTGGTGACGTTACTTTAAAATGGATAAATACAACAATGAAATTAACAGGTGCTGAGAATAAAGCGCTGGCTGAGAACATCCACTAATAGACAGAGCGTATATCAGATGGTTGTGTCAGCTTTGAGAGCACAGGATATTCTGAATTCAATGGCTGGTACAGGCTCCGTCATCGGCTATGTAGATGGCGCTGAAGTGCAGGGGTGCAGAGGTGCAGATGTCGATTCACCTATCAGAAGCGGGCTGGCTGGAAGTGGTGGTTTGATGATCGATGAGGGGGGGGAGGATTAAATTTTAAATTTTGCCCCGAGGGGCGAGTTTATTGGGCAGCGCCACTCATCTTGTGAGTGAACATACCGCCATAGCAGCATGTACAACACTCGGGGGAGGATGTGGAGAGCGAGTGTCGGATAAGTATGCGTCTGGCAAAACGTATTTTACTCAATATGTACCACACTTGCTTGTAGTAGCTAGATGTTGTAGATGTACTGAAGTAACATGACGATAGGAAAGAGCTGGCCAAATCTCTCTTGAAGGAGATTATCGTAACACCTGGTTTAGGGAGCCGGTCGGCCGAGCGGACAGCACGCTGGACTTGTGATCCTATAGTCCCGGGTTCGATCCCAGGCGCCGGCGAGAAACAATGGGCAGAGTTTCTTTCACCCTATGCGCCTGTTACCTAGCAGTAAAATAGGTACCTGGGTGTTAGCCAGCTGTCACGGGCAGCTTCCTGGGGGTGGAGGCCTGGTCGAGGACCGGGCCGCGGGGACACTAAAGCCCCGAAATCATCTCAAGATAACCTCAATATAAGATGGTCATTTTATTTAGTCGTCATAGGGAGGCAGGTTCCCTTCATGCAGTGTTTGTACTGTCTTTTTCTTCTCCTAGTATCTGTTCCTATTTCCATTATCTTACACTTGCTGGTGTTGAACTCCAGCAGCCATTTCTCAAACTAGATCTGCAGCTTGTTTAAATCATCCAGGAGACTCTTACATGCCTCATGTGCCAAAACTCTTCACGTTAGTTTTGCATCGTGAGCAAACATCAACATATAAAACTCAACTTCTGTTGGTAAGTTATTTACATAAGTGAAAAATTGTAATGGTGCCCAAGACTGGCACCATCCAGATACTCCTCACTCTTCCCTTCTCCAGTAGATTTATCAGCGCTTCTTCCAAACTCCCTCCAACCTCTCAAGTGCCTGTAGTACTTGTAAGTACTTGTCAGTACTTGTCAGTACTTGTAATTGTAAGTACTTGTAAGTTCTGCTCTTGTAAGATACTGTATCAAAAGATATTCTGGCATGCCAGAAACACGCAATCTTCTCTATCTTGCCTTATTCCTTGTCTTGCCTACTTCATCATAGAGCTGTGTATGCTCCAGTATGGGTAAGGTTACCTTAGCGCAAAGGAAGGTAAGGGAGGGGTTGAGCTTCAACTCTTTGGACCAGCCTTTCAACCTTCAGATTCATGGTGAAAAGGTTTCCAAGCCTATTGCGCTGTCATAGTTACATGTGAAGCTGTGTAACGAGTCTGCCTCCACCATTTGAAGCTGTGTATGGTGTCTGTCTCCACCACTTGAAGCTGTGTAACGAGTCTGTCTCCACCACTTGAAGCTGTGTAACGAGTCTGCCTCCACCACTTGAAGCTGTGTATGGTGTCTGTCTCCACCACTTGAAGCTGTGTATGGTGTCTGTCTCCACCACTTGAAGCTGTGTAACGAGTCTGTCTCCACCACTTGAAGCTGTGTAACAAGTCTGTCTCCAACACTTGAAGCTGTGTAACGAGTCTGTCTCCACCACTTGAAGCTGTGTAACGAGTCTGTCTCCACCACTAGAAGATAGACTTCCATTACACAGTCTTTGTGTACTCGGATATAGCCCCATAGACCACTACACCACAACACGGTCCGTGTGTCGTGGTGCAGTGGTTTAGGGCGCTAGCTGAAGTGTCCTAAGTGCGCGGGTTCGAATCCTCATAACGGCTTCTCTGATGTTTCCCTCGATACTTGATGGTAATGTGACTTCATTGTGTATATCCACACCAGTTTTTATACATAACTTCTCACTCTTTAGATAATTTTCTGCATAAACCTTCACTACACAAAATATATCTTACCGGAGATAAAGTTCATAACAATCGCTATAACAGAAACGAAACTGTCAAGCGTTATGGGAAATACAATCTTCCCACGCGGGTATCTTCCCCATACGGGTATCTTCCCACGTGGGTATCTTCCCCATACGGGTATCTTCCCACGTGGGTATCTTCCCCATACGGGTATCTTCCCACGTGGGTATCAAGTAATAGGGAAATACAAGGGTACGCAAAGGAGGAGTGGGTGTAGCTCTGTGGTTACACTACACTGGAGCTTTGAAGAACTAATAATAGCAGAGGGAGCTGACCAACAAGAGTATATATTAGTAATAACAAGAGCGGGAGGCGTGAAGACAGAGGTGGCAGTAGTCTATAGTCCCCCACCAAACAACAGGAGGCCTAGGCAAGAATACGACACGCAGCGAGAACTTGTTAAAGGTGATAGTAAGAGCAGCCACAATAGCAACGTGGAACAAGAGTTAAAACCTTAGTATTGGGGGACTTCAATCACAAGGAAATAGACAAGATATAAAAGAATCCCCACAGAGGTGATGACCCATACAGAGCTAAACTGGCAGACATGACAGACAAACACTTCTTAAAGCCACCTGTCACAGAACCAACAAGAGTGAGAGGAGACGACCCATCAGCGACACTAGACTTAGTGTCCCAAAGTGAAGCAGACGATGAACAGAGTATGAGATGCTTCGAGGAACTATAGCGACCACCACATTGTCATGCTTCAACACATAGTGGAGCTGAAGGCATTTGTCACACAAAGAAACCATTGAAGAAGGAGAGGAGGAGATTACAGACGTGGGGACTACAACACGACAAGGGACTTTCTGCGGGAAATCCAGAGGGACAGAGAAATGGAAGACACAGCGAGGTGATGGAAGTCGCTGCTGGGAAGTGTGCCGAGGCAGCGGAACAGTTGCTACCACTTAAGAAGGAAGTGGATGAAAAATGTAAAGTAAACACCGGGTTCAACAGACAATGCAGGGAAGCTAAAGAAAGAGCAAATAAAAACTGGAAAAAATACAGAAATTGGAAACAGAGGACAATAGAGTGGCAATACGTCTACAGCATACTGGAGAAAACTACAAAGCAACACCATACTGGAGAAAACTACAAAGCAACACCATACAAACAGCTACACCATACTGGAGAAAACTACAAAGCAACACCATACTGGCAGCTACACCATACTGGAGAAAACTACAAAGCAACACCATACTGGCAGCTACACCATACTGGAGAAAACTACAAAGCAACACCATACTGGAGAAAACTACAAAGCAACACCATACAAACAGCTACACCATACTGGAGAAAACTACAAAGCAACACCATACTGGCAGCTACACCATACTGGAGAAAACTACAAAGCAACACCATACTGGCAGCTACACCATACTGGAGAAAACTACAAAGCAACACCATACTGGCAGCTACACCATACTGGAGAAAACTACAAAGCAACACCATACTGGCAGGTACACCATACTGGAGAAAACTACAAAGCAACACCATACTGGCAGCTACACCATACTGGAGAAAACTACAAAGCAACACCATACTGGCAGCTACACCATACTGGAGAAAACTACAAAGCTACACCATACTGGCAGCTACACCATACTGGAGAAAACTACAAAGCTACACCATACTGGCAGCTACACCATACTGGAGAAAACTACAAAGCTACACCATACTGGCAGCTACACCATACTGGCAGCTACACCATACTGGCAGCTACACCATACTGGCAGCTACACCATACTGGCAGTTACACCATACTGGAGAAAACAATGAATACACACTAATTAGGAAAGCAGCGGAGAAGCAATATGAAAATGATATTACTGCAAAAGCTAGGGAACAACCAAAGCTGTTCTATGGCTATATAAGGAGAAAATTCGACAGTGAGAGACCACATACTTAGACTGAGGAAGCAAAAGAAAGCTCTCAGAGAATGACAAGGAGGTATGCAATGAACTCAACGAAAGGTATCAGGTCATTACGATAGCACGAGCGTGGAGACAAAGGTTGCAAGATGAAAGTCCGGAGGAAATACGGGATGGCATTGTAGTCACTGTGGAAGAGGTGAGACAATTACTGAGGCCAGACCCAGTCTGACAATGGCTGCTGAAGGAGGCCCCACAACTAATCTTTCACCTGATGTCTAAAATTTGAAATAATTAAGAGCCTCCAGGCAGGAAGTCTCCCGTATGTCTGGAAAAAGGCAAACGTAGCCCCAAGATTCAAACAAGGGGATATAAAGGAGGCACTAAACTCCAGATCAGAGTCATTCACAAGTATTCCTAGTAAAGGTGCTAGATAAAGTAATCAGGTCGAGAATGGTGGCACATCTGGAGAGGATCAACTATGTAACAAAAAACCAACGTGGCTTTAGAAATGGAAAATCGTGTATGACAAACTTGATTGAGTTTTATGGACTAGCAAAAGGCATTTGACACTGTTCCCTATGAAAGACTGTTATACAAGATGAAGAACCAATCTGGGATAACTGGGAGAACACTGAACTGGGTAAGGGAGTACCTGAAGGACAGAAACCAAAGAGTCACAGTCAGAGAGGAGGCGTCAAGCTGGAGGAATGTAACAAGTGGGGTCAGGGTTATCTTGAGGTTATCTTGAGTTGATTTCGGGGCTTTGTTTTTAGTGTCCCCGCGGCCCGGTCCTTGACCAGGCCTCCACCCCCAGGAAGCAGCCCGTGACACCTGACTAACACCCAGGTACCTATTTACTGCTAGGTAACAGGGGCATAGGGCGAAAGAAACTCTGCCCATTCGATCCCGGGATCCTGTGGTCACGGGATCGAACCCGGGACCACAGGATCACAAGTCCAGTGTGCTGTCCGCTCGGCCGAAGAGCTCCCTCTAAGGCTCACAGGGTCCCACAAGGCTCTGTCCTGGAACCACTGCTGTTCCTGGCTCATGTGACCGACCTGCCAGAGGGAGTGAGCTCAGGCATGTCAATGTTGTTGATGATGCAAGGTTGATGAGCAACGTGAAACAGATGAAGACTGCCAAAAGTTATAGAACTTTGACAAACTCCAGGAGTGGTCAGACAAATGGCTGCTGGAACTCAGTTTCTTTAAGTGTAAGGTAATGAAGATAGAAAGAAAGAGAGGAGACCAGAGGGCAGCTACACTATATGGGGAAGGCGGCTAAACTATACGGGGAAGGCAGCTACCTCATACATGGAAGGCAGCTACACCATATGCGGAAGGGAGCTACACCATACAGGAAAGGCAACTACACCATACGGGGAAGGCAGCTACACCATACTGGGAAGGCAGCTACACCATACGCGGAAGTCAGCTACAAAATACGAGGAAGGCAGCTACACTACACTGGAGAAGGCAGCAACACCATACTGGGAAGGCAGCTACACCATACGGGGAAGGCAGCTATACCCTACATGGAAGGGAGCTACGACATACGCGAAAGGCAGCTACACCATAATAGGAAGGCAGCTACACCATACAGGGAAGGCAGCTACACGATATACGGAAGGTACCTACACTATACAGGGAAAGCAGCTACACCATACTGGGATGGCAGTTACACCACACTGGGAAGGTAGCTACACCATACTGGAGAAGGCAGCTACACGATACATGGAAGGTAGCTACACTATACAGGGAAGGCAGCTAAACCATACTGGGATGGCAGATACACCATACTGAGAAGGTAACTACACCGTACTAGGAAGGCAGCTACACCATACAGGAAAGACAGCAACATAATACTGGGAAGGCAGCTACACCATATGCGGAAGGGAGCTACACCATACAGGAAAGGCAACTACACCATACGGGGAAGGCAGCTACACCATACAGGGAAGGCAGCTACACCATACAGTGAAGGCAGCTACACCATACAGTGAAGGCAGCTACACCATACAGGGAAGGCAGCTATACCATACAGAGGAAGGCAGCTGCACCATACAGGGAAGGAAGCTACAACATACAGAGGAAGGCAGCTGCACCATACGGGGATGGCAGCTACACCATACAGGGAAGGCAGCTACACCATACAGAGGAAGGAAGCTGCACCATACGGGGAAGGCAGCTACAGAACACAGGGAAGGTAGCTACACCATACAGGGTAGACAGCTACACCATACAGGGAAGGCAGCTGCACCATACGGGGAAGGCAGCTACATAATAAGGGGAAGGCAGCTACATCATAAGTGGAAGGCAGCATACATAATACGGGGAAGGCAGCTACATCATAAATGGAAGGCAGCTACATCATAAATGGAAAGCAGCTACACCATACAGGGAAGGCAGCTATACCATACAGAGGAAGGCAGCTGCACCATACAGGGAAGGAAGCTACAACATACAGAGGAAGGCAGCTGCACCATACGGGGAAGGCAGCTACACCATACAGAGAAGGCAGCTACACCATACAGAGGAAGGCAGCTGCACCATACGGGGAAGGCAGCTACAGAACACAGGGAAGGTAGCTACACCATACAGGGTAGACAGCTACACCATACAGGGAAGGCAGCTGCACCATACGGGGAAGGCAGCTACATAATAAGGGGAAGGCAGCTACATCATAAGTGGAAGGCAGCATACATAATACGGGGAAGGCAGCTACATCATAAATGGAAGGCAGCTACATAATAAATGGAAAGCAGCTACACCATACAGGGAAGGCAGCCCCACCATCTAGGGAAGGCAGCTACACCATACGTGAAAGGCAGCTACACCATACAGGAAAGACATCTACACCATACTGGGAAGGCAGCTACACCATACAGGGAAGGCAGATACACCATTCAAGAAAGGCAGCTGCACCATACAGGGAAGGCTGCTACACCATACTGGGGAAGGCAGCTACAATATACTAGGAAGGCAGCTACACCATACATGGAAGGCAGCTACACTATTCGGGGAAGGCAGCTACACCATACAGGGAAGGCAGCTACACCATACGCGGAAAGTAGCTTCACTATACAGGGAAGGCAGCTACACCATCCACGGAAGGCAGCTACACCATACGTGGAAGGCAGCTACACCATACGTGGAAGGCAGCTACACCATACAGGAAAGAAAGCTACACTATACTTGGAAGGCAGCTGCACCATACAGGGTTGGCAGGTACACCATACTGGGAAGGCTGCTAAACCATACTGGGGAAGGCAGCTAAACCATACGGGGAAGGCAGCTGCACCATACAGCTGAAGGCAGCTACACAATACTGGGATGGCAGATACACCATACTGGGAAGGCAGCTATACCATACTGGGAAGATAACTACACCATACTAGGAAGGCAGCTACACCATACGGGGAAGGAAACTACACCATAGTGAGAAGGCAGCTACACCATACATGGAAGGCAGCGACACAATACGCGGAAGGCAGCAACACCATACTAGGAAGGCAGTTACACAATACTGGGAAGGTAGCTACACCATTCTGGGGAAGGCAGCTACACAATACTGGGATGGCAGATACACCATACTGAGTAGGTAACTACACCGTACTAGGAAGGCAGATACACCATACGGGGAAGGCAGCTACACCATACTAGGAAGGAAGCTACACCATAAAAGGAAAGCAGCTACACCATACAGGGGAGGCAGCTACACCATATGCGGAAGGTAGCTACACTCTACAGGGAAGGCAGCTACACCATACAGGGAAGACAACTACACAATACAGGGTAAGGCAGCTACAACATACAGGGAAGGCAGCTACACCATACAGGGAAGGCAGCTACACCATACGGAGAAGGCAGCTACACCATACAGGGAAGGCAGCTACACCATACAGGGAAGGCAGCTGCAACATACGGGAAAGGCAGCTACAGAATACAGGGGAAGGTAGCTACACCATACAGGGTAGACAGCTACACCATACGGGAAATGCAGCTACATAATACGGGGAAGGCAGCTACATCATAAGTGGAAGGCAGCTATATCATAAGTGGAATGCAGCTACACCATACAGGGCAGGCAGCACCACCATCCAAGGAAGGCAGCAACATCATACGTGAAAGGCAGCTACACCATACAGGAAAGACAGCAACATAATACTGGGAAGGCAGCTACACCATATGCGGAAAGGAGCTACACCATACAGGAAAGGCAGCTACACCATACTGGGAAGGCAGCTACATAATACGCGGAAGTCAGCTACACCATACAGGAAAGACAGCAACATAATACTGGGAAGGCAGCTACACCATATGCGGAAAGGAGCTGCACCATACAGGAAAGGCAGTTACACCATACTGGGAAGGCAGCTATACCATACTGGGAAGGCAATACACCCTGCATACTGGGAAGGCAGCTACACCATACTAGGAAGCTGCAGCTACACCATACTGGGAAGGCAGCTACACCATACTGGGAAGGCAGCTACACTATACTGCGAAGGCAGCTACACCATACGCGGAAGGCAGCTACACCATACTGGGAAGGCAGCTACACCATACTGGGAAGGCAGCTACAACATACTAGGAAGGCAACTACACCATACTAAGAAGGCAGCTACACAATACGGGGAAGGCAGCTACACCATACTAGGAAGGCAGCTACACTATACATGGAAGGCCACTATACCATACGAAGGAGGCAGCTACACCATACAGGGAAGGCAGCTACACCATATGCGGAAGGTAGCTACACTATGCAGGGAAGGCAGCTACACCATAAAGGGAAGACAACTTCACAATACAGGGTAAGGCAGCTACACCATACAGGGAAGGAAGCTACACCATACAGGGAAGGCAGCTACACCATACGGGGAAGGCAGTTCCACCATACAGGGAAGGCAGTTACACCATACAGGGAAGGCAGCTGCACCATACGGGGAAGGCAGCTACATAATACAGGGAAGGCAGCTACATCATAAGAGGAATGCAGCTACATAATACGGGTAAGGCAGCTACAACATAAGTGGAAGGCAGCTACTACATAAGTGGAAGGCAGCTACACCATACAGGAAAGACAGCTACACCATACTAGGAAGGCAGCTGCACCATACAGGGATGGAAGCTTCACCATACAGGGAAGGCTGCTAAACCATACTGGGGAAGGCAGCTACACCATACTGGGAAGGCAGCTGCACTATACAGCTGAAAGCAGCTACACAATACTGGGAAGGCAGCTACACCATAATGGGAAGGCAGCTATACCATACAGGGAAGACAACTACACCATACTGGGAAGACAGCTACACCATACGGGGAAGGCAGCTACACCATACTAGGAAGGAAGCTACACCATACAAAGAAAGCAGCTACACCACACGGGGGAGACAGCTACACCATACAGGGAAGGTAGCTACACCATATGCAGAAGGTAGCTACACTATATAGGGAAGGCAGCTACACCAAACAGGAAAGGCAGCTACACCATACAGGGAAGGCAGCTGCACCATACAGGGAAGGCTGATACACCATACTGGGGAAGGCAACTACACCATACAGGGAAGGCAGCTGCACCATACTGGGAAGGCAGTTACACCATACATGGAAGGCAGGTACATTATACAGGGAAGGCAGCTACACCATACATGGAAGGCAGCAACGCCATTCAGGGCAAGGCAGATACACCATACAGGGAAGGCAGCTGCACCATACGGGGAAGGCAGCTACAGAATACAGAGGAAGGTAGAAACACAATACAGGGAATACAGCTACACCATACATGGAAGGCAGTTACACCATACAGGGAAGGCAGCTACGCCATACGGGGAAGGCAGCTACATAATACGGGGAAGGCAGCTACATCATAAGAGGAATGCAGCTACATAATACGAGTAAGGCAGCTACAACATAATTGGAAGGCAGCTACAACATAAGTGGAAGGCAACTACACCATACAAAGAAGGCAGCACCACCATCCAGGGAAGGCAGCTACACCATACCTGGAAGGCAGCTACACCATACAGGAAAGACAGCTACACCATACTTGGAAGGCAGCTGCACCATACAGGGATGGAAGCTACACCATACAGGGAAGGCTGCTACACCATACTGGGGGAGGCAGCTACACCATACCCGGAAGGCAGCTGCACTATACAGCTGAAGGCAGCTACACAATACTGGGAAGGCAGCTACACCATACTAGGAAGGCAGCTATACCATACTGGGAAGACAACTACACCATACTGGGAAGATAGCTACACCATACGGGGAAGGCAGCTACACCATAATAGGAAGCAAGCTACACCATACAAAGAAAGCAGCTACACCATACGGGGGAGGCAGCTACACCATACAGGAAAGGCAGCTGCACCATACGGGGAAGCCAGCTACATAATACAGGGGAAAGTAGCTACACCATACGGGGAATGCAGCTACATAATAGGGGGAAGGCAGCTACATCATAAGTGGAAGGCAGCTACACAATACAGGGAAGGCATCACCACCATCCAAGGAAGGCAGCTACATCATACGTGAAAGGCAGCTACATCATACAGGAAAGACAGCAACACCATACTGGGAAGGAAGCTACACCATACAGGGGAGGCAGCTACACCATACAGGGAAGGCAGCTAATCCATACAGGGAAGGCAGCTACACCATACAGGGGAGGCAGCTACAGCATACAGGGAAGGCAGCTAATCCATACAGGGAAGGCTGCTACACCATACTGGGGAAGGCAGCTACACCATACTTGGAAGGCAGCTACACCATACGGGGAAGGCAGCTACACAATACAGGGGAAGGCCGCTACACCATACATTGAAGGCAGCTAAACCATACAGGGATGGCAGCTTCACCATACAGGAAAGACATCTACACCATACTTGGAAGGCAGCTACACCATACAATGAAGGCAGCTACACTATACGGGGAAGGCAGCTATAATAATACCGGGAAGGCAGCTACAACATAAGTGGAAGGCAGCTACACCATACAGGGAAGGCAGCACCAATATCCAGGGAAGGCAGCTACACTATACGTGGAAGGCAGCTAACCCATACAGAAAAGAGAGCTACACCATAATTTGAAGGCAGCTGCACCATACAGGGATGGCAGCTACACCATACAGGGAAGGCTGCTACACCATACTGGGGGAGGCAGCTCCACCATACCGGGAAGGCAGCTGCACTATACAGCTGAAGGCTGCTACACAATACTGGGAAGGCAGCTATACCATACTGGGAAGACGACTACACCATACTGGGAAGACAGCTACACAATACTAGGAAGGCCGCTACACCATACGGGGAGGGCAGCTACACCATACTGAGAAGGCACCTACACAATACATGTAGGGCAGGTACACAATACGCGGAAGGCAGCTACACCATACTAGCAAGGCAGTTACACCATACTGGGAAGGTAGCTACACCATACTGGGGAAGGCAGGTACACCATACTGGGAAAGCAGTTTACACCATACTGGGAAGGCAGCTACACCATACTGGGAAGGTAACTACACCGTACTAGGAAGGCAGCTACACCATACGGGGAAGGCAGCAACAACATACTAGGAAGGAAGCTACACCATACATGGAAAGCAGCTACACCATACGGGAGAGGCAGCTACACCATACAGGGAAGGTAGCTACACCATATGCAGAAGGTAGCTACACCATATGCAGAAGGTAGCTACACAATACAGGGAAGGCAGCTACACCATACAGGGGAGAAAACTACACAATACAGAGTTAGGCAGCTACACCATACAGGGAGGGCAGCTACACCATACAGGGAAGGCAGCTACACCATACATGGAAGGCAGCTGCACCATACGGGGAAGGCAGCTACAGAATACAGGGGAAGGTAGCTACATTATAAAGGGAAGGCAGCTACACCTTACGGGGAATGCAGCTACATAATACGGGGAAGGCAGCTACATCATAAGTGGAAGGCAGCTACATCAAAAGTAGAAGGCAGCTACATAATACAGGGAAGGCAGCTACATAATACGGGGAAGGCAGCTACATCATAAGTGGAAGGCAGCTACACCATACAGGGAAGGCAGCACCACCATCCAATGAGGGCAGCTACATCATACGTGAAAGGCAGCTACACCGTACATGAAAGACAGCAACACCATATTGGGAAGGCAGCTACACCATACAGGGAAGGCAGCTACACCATACAGGGAAGGCAGCAAATCCATACAGGGAAGGCTGCTACGCCATACTGGGGAAGGCAGCTACACCATACGGGGAAGGCAGCTATACCATACAGGGAAGGCAGCTACACCATACGCGGAGGGTAGCTACACTATATAGGGAAAGCAGCTACACTATACAAGGAAGACAGCTACACAATACAGGGGAAGGCAGCTGCACCATACAGGGAAGGCAGCACCACCATACAGAGAAGGCATCTACACCATACGTGGAAGGCAGTTACACCATACGTGAAAGGCAGCTACACCATACGGGAAAGACATCTACACCATACTGGGAAGGCAGCTACACCATACAGGGAAGGCAGATACACCATTCAAGAAAGGCAGCTGCACCATACAGGGAAGGCTGCTACACCATACTGGGGAAGGCAGCTACAATATACTAGGAAGGCAGCTACACCATACATGGAAGGCAGCTACACTATTCGGGGAAGGCAGCTACACCATACAGGGAAGGCAGCTACACCATACGCGGAAAGTAGCTTCACTATACAGGGAAGGCAGCTACACCATCCACGGAAGGCAGCTACACCATCGTGGAAGGCAGCTACACCATACAGGAAAGAAAGCTACACTATACTTGGAAGGCAGCTGCACCATACAGGGTTGGCAGGTACACCATACTGGGAAGGCTGCTAAACCATACTGGGGAAGGCAGCTAAACCATACGGGGAAGGCAGCTGCACCATACAGCTGAAGGCAGCTACACAATACTGGGATGGCAGATACACCATACTGGGAAGGCAGCTATACCATACTGGGAAGATAACTACACCATACTAGGAAGGCAGCTACACCATACGGGGAAGGAAACTACACCATACTGAGAAGGCAGCTACACCATACATGGAAGGCAGCGACACAATACGCGGAAGGCAGCTACACCATACTAGGAAGGCAGTTACACAATACTGGGAAGGTAGCTACACCATTCTGGGGAAGGCAGCTACACAATACTGGGATGGCAGATACACCATACTGAGTAGGTAACTACACCGTACTAGGAAGGCAGATACACCATACGGGGAAGGCAGCTACACCATACTAGGAAGGAAGCTACATCATAAAAGGAAAGCAGCTACACCATACAGGGGAGGCAGCTACACCATATGCGGAAGGTAGCTACACTCTACAGGGAAGGCAGCTACACCATACAGGGAAGACAACTACACAATACAGGGTAAGGCAGCTACAACATACAGGGAAGGCAGCTACACCATACAGGGAAGGCAGCTACACCATACGGAGAAGGCAGCTACACCATACAGGGAAGGCAGCTACACCATACAGGGAAGGCAGCTGCAACATACGGGAAAGGCAGCTACAGAATACAGGGGAAGGTAGCTACACCATACAGGGTAGACAGCTACACCATACGGGAAACGCAGCTACATAATACGGGGAAGGCAGCTACATCATAAGTGGAAGGCAGCTATATCATAAGTGGAATGCAGCTACACCATACAGGGCAGGCAGCACCACCATCCAAGGAAGGCAGCAACATCATACGTGAAAGGCAGCTACACCATACAGGAAAGACAGCAACATAATACTGGGAAGGCAGCTACACCATATGCGGAAAGGAGCTACACCATACAGGAAAGGCAGCTACACCATACTGGGAAGGCAGCTACATAATACGCGGAAGTCAGCTACACCATACTGGGAAGGCAGTTACACCATACTGGGAAGGCAGCTATACCATACTGGGAAGGCAATACACCCTGCATACTGGGAAGGCAGCTACACCATACTAGGAAGCTGCAGCTACACCATACTGGGAAGGCAGCTACACCGTACTGGGAAGGCAGCTACACTATACTGCGAAGGCAGCTACACCATACGCGGAAGGCAGCTACACCATACTGGGAAGGCAGCTACACCATACTGGGAAGGCAGCTACAACATACTAGGAAGGCAACTACACCATACTAAGAAGGCAGCTACACAATACGGGGAAGGCAGCTACACCATACTAGGAAGGCAGCTACACTATACATGGAAGGCCACTATACCATACGAAGGAGGCAGCTACACCATACAGGGAAGGCAGCTACACCATATGCGGAAGGTAGCTACACTATGCAGGGAAGGCAGCTACACCATAAAGGGAAGACAACTTCACAATACAGGGTAAGGCAGCTACACCATACAGGGAAGGAAGCTACACCATACAGGGAAGGCAGCTACACCATACGGGGAAGGCAGTTCCACCATACAGGGAAGGCAGTTACACCATACAGGGAAGGCAGCTGCACCATACGGGGAAGGCAGCTACATAATACAGGGAAGGCAGCTACATCATAAGAGGAATGCAGCTACATAATACGGGTAAGGCAGCTACAACATAAGTGGAAGGCAGCTACTACATAAGTGGAAGGCAGCTACACCATACAGGAAAGACAGCTACACCATACTAGGAAGGCAGCTGCACCATACAGGGATGGAAGCTTCACCATACAGGGAAGGCTGCTAAACCATACTGGGGAAGGCAGCTACACAATACTGGGAAGGCAGCTACACCATAATGGGAAGGCAGCTATACCATACAGGGAAGACAACTACACCATACTGGGAAGACAGCTACACCATACGGGGAAGGCAGTTCCACCATACAGGGAAGGCAGTTACACCATACAGGGAAGGCAGCTGCACCATACGGGGAAGGCAGCTACATAATACAGGGAAGGCAGCTACATCATAAGAGGAATGCAGCTACATAATACGGGTAAGGCAGCTACAACATAAGTGGAAGGCAGCTACTACATAAGTGGAAGGCAGCTACACCATACAGGAAAGACAGCTACACCATACTAGGAAGGCAGCTGCACCATACAGGGATGGAAGCTTCACCATACAGGGAAGGCTGCTAAACCATACTGGGGAAGGCAGCTACACCATACCGGGAAGGCAGCTGCACTATACAGCTGAAGGCAGCTACACAATACTGGGAAGGCAGCTACACCATAATGGGAAGGCAGCTATACCATACAGGGAAGACAACTACACCATACTGGGAAGACAGCTACACCATACGGGGAAGGCAGCTACACCATACTAGGAAGGAAGCTACACCATACAAAGAAAGCAGCTACACCACACGGGGGAGACAGCTACACCATACAGGGAAGGTAGCTACACCATATGCAGAAGGTAGCTACACTATATAGGGAAGGCAGCTACACCATCCAGGAAAGGCAGCTACACCATACAGGGAAGGCAGCTGCACCATACAGGGAAGGCTGATACACCATACTGGGGAAGGCAACTACACCATACAGGGAAGGCAGCTGCACCATACTGGGAAGGCAGTTACACCATACATGGAAGGCAGGTACATTATACATGGAAGGCAGCTACACCATACATGGAAGGCAGCAACGCCATTAAGGGCAAGGCAGATACACCATACAGGGAAGGCAGCTGCACCATACGGGGAAGGCAGCTACAGAATACAGAGGAAGGTAGAAACACAATACAGGGAATACAGCTACACCATACATGGAAGGCAGTTACACCATACAGGGAAGGCAGCTACATCATAAGAGGAATGCAGCTACATAATACGAGTAAGGCAGCTACAACATAATTGGAAGGCAGCTACAACATAATTGGAAGGCAGCTACAACATAAGTGGAAGGCAACTACACCATACAAAGAAGGCAGCACCACCATCCAGGGAAGGCAGCTACACCATACCTGGAAGGCAGCTACACCATACCTGGAAGGCAGCTACACCATACAGGAAAGACAGCTACACCATACTTGGAAGGCAGCTGCACCATACAGGGATGGAAGCTACACCATACAGGGAAGGCTGCTAAACCATACTGGGGAAGGCAGCTACACCATACCCGGAAGGCAGCTGCACTATACAGCTGAAGGCAGCTACACAATACTGGGAAGGCAGCTACACCATACTAGGAAGGCAGCTATACCATACTGGGAAGACAACTACACCATACTGGGAAGACAGCTACACCATACGGGGAAGGCAGCTACACCATAATAGGAAGCAAGCTACACCATACAAAGAAAGCAGCTACACCATACGGGGGAGGCAGCTACACCATACAGGGAAGGCAGCTGCACCATACGGGGAAGCCAGCTACATAATACAGGGGAAAGTAGCTACACCATACGGGGAATGCAGCTACATAATACCGGGAAGGCAGCTACATCATAAGTGGAAGGCAGCTACACAATACAGGGAAGGCATCACCACCATCCAAGGAAGGCAGCTACATCATACGTAAAAGGCAGCTACACCATACAGGAAAGACAGCAACACCATACTGGGAAGGAAGCTACACCATACAGGGGAGGCAGCTACACCATACAGGGAAGGCAGCTAATCCATACAGGGAAGGCAGCTACACCATACAGGGGAGGCAGCTACAGCATACAGGGAAGGCAGCTAATCCATACAGGGAAGGCTGCTACACCATACTGGGGAAGGCAGCTACACCATACTTGGAAGGCAGCTACACCATACGGGGAAGGCAGCTACACAATACAGGGGAAGGCCGCTACACCATACATGGAAGGCAGCTAAACCATACAGGGATGGCAGCTACACCATACAGGGAAGGCAGCTGCACCAAACGGGGAAGGCAGCTACATATTACGGGGAAGGCAGCTACATCATAAGAGGACGGCAGCTACATAATAGGGGGAAGGCAGCTATATCATAAGTGGAATGCAGCTACACAATACAGGGAAGGCAGCACTACCATCCATGGAAGGCAGCTACACCATACGTGGAAGGCAGCTTCACCATACAGGAAAGACATCTACACCATACTTGGAAGGCAGCTACACCATACAATGAAGGCAGCTACACTATACGGGGAAGGCAGCTATAATAATACCGGGAAGGCAGCTACAACATAAGTGGAAGGCAGCTACACCATACAGGGAAGGCAGCACCAATATCCAGGGAAGGCAGCTACACTATACGTGGAAGGCAGCTAACCCATACAGAAAAGAGAGCTACACCATAATTTGAAGGCAGCTGCACCATACAGGGATGGCAGCTACACCATACAGGGAAGGCTGCTACACCATACTGGGGGAGGCAGCTCCACCATACCGGGAAGGCAGCTGCACTATACAGCTGAAGGCTGCTACACAATACTGGGAAGGCAGCTATACCATACTGGGAAGACGACTACACCATACTGGGAAGACAGCTACACAATACTAGGAAGGCCGCTACACCATACGGGGAGGGCAGCTACACCATACTGAGAAGGCACCTACACAATACATGTAGGGCAGGTACACAATACGCGGAAGGCAGCTACACCATACTAGCAAGGCAGTTACACCATACTGGGAAGGTAACTACACCATACTGGGGAAGGCAGGTACACCATACTGGGAAAGCAGTTTACACCATACTGGAAAGGCAGCTACACCATACTGGGAAGGTAACTACACCGTACTAGGAAGGCAGCTACACCATACGGGGAAGGCAGCCACAACATACTAGGAAGGAAGCTACACCATACATGGAAAGCAGCTACACCATACGGGAGAGGCAGCTACACCATACAGGGAAGGTAGCTACACCATATGCAGAAGGTAGCTACACCATATGCAGAAGGTAGCTACACAATACAGGGAAGGCAGCTACACCATACAGGGGAGAAAACTACACAATACAGAGTTAGGCAGCTACACCATACAGGGAGGGCAGCTACACCATACAGGGAAGGCAGCTACACCATACATGGAAGGCAGCTGCACCATACGGGGAAGGCAGCTACAGAATACAGGGGAAGGTAGCTACATTATAAAGGGAAGGCAGCTACACCTTACGGGGAATGCAGCTACATAATACGGGGAAGGCAGCTACATCATAAGTGGAAGGCAGCTACATCATAAGTAGAAGGCAGCTACATAATACAGGGAAGGCAGCTACATAATACGGGGAAGGCAGCTACATCATAAGTGGAAGGCAGCTACACCATACAGGGAAGGCAGCACCACCATCCAATGAGGGCAGCTACATCATACGTGAAAGGCAGCTACACCGTACATGAAAGACAGCAACACCATATTGGGAAGGCAGCTACACCATACAGGGAAGGCAGCTACACCATACAGGGAAGGCAGCAAATCCATACAGGGAAGGCTGCTACGCCATACTGGGGAAGGCAGCTACACCATACGGGGAAGGCAGCTATACCATACAGGGAAGGCAGCTACACCATACGCGGAGGGTAGCTACACTATATAGGGAAAGCAGCTACACTATACAAGGAAGACAGCTACACAATACAGGGGAAGGCAGCTGCACCATACAGGGAAGGCAGCACCACCATACAGAGAAGGCATCTACACCATACGTGGATGGCAGCTACACCATACAGGGAAGGCAGCTACACCATACAGGGAAGGCAGCTGCACCACACGGGGAAGGCAGCTACATCATAAGAGGACGGCAGCTACATCATAAGAGGACGGCAGCTACATCATAAGGGGAAAGCAGCTACAACATAAGTGGAAGGCAGCTATGCCATACAGGGAAGGCAGCTACACGAAACGGAAGGCAGCTACACCATACAGGGAAGGCTGCTACACCATACTGGGGAAGGCAGCTACACCATATGGGGAAAACAGCAGCACCATACAGCTGAAAGCAGCTACACAATACAGGAAAGACAGCTACACCATACTGGGAAGGTAGCTACACCATACTGGGGAAGGCAGCAACACCATACTTGCGAAGGCAGCACCACCATACAGGGAAGGCAGCTACACCATACAGGGAAGGCAGCTACACCATACTGGGAAGGTAGCTACACCATACTGGGGAAGGCAGCAACACCATACCGTTGAAGGCAGCTACACCATACGTGGAAGGCAGCTAAACCATACAGGAAAGACCGCTGCACCATACTTGGAAGGCAGCTACACCATACAGGGAAGGCAGCTACACCATAGAGGGAAGGCAGCTACACCATACAGGGAAGGCTGCTACACCATACTGGGGAAGGCAGCTACACCATATGGGGAAGGCAGCAGCACCATACAGCTGAAAGCAGCTATACAATACAGGAAAGACAGCTACACCATACTGGGAAGGTAGCTACACCATACTGGGGAAGGCAGCAACACCATACTTGGGAAGGCAGCACCACCATACAGGGAAGGCAGCTACACCATACAGGGAAGGCAGCTACACCATACTGGGAAGGTAGCTACACCATACTGGGGAAGGCAGCAACACCATACTGGGGAAGGCACCTACACCATACGGGGAAGGCAGCACCACCATACAGAGAAGGCAACTACACCATACGTGGATGGCAGCTACACCATACAGGAAAGGCAGCTGCACCATACATGGGAAGGCAGCTGCACCATACGTGGGAAGGATGCTACGCCATACAGGGAAGGCAGCTACACCATACAGGGAAGGCAACTACACCATACAGGGAAGGCAGGTACACCATACAGGGAAGGCATCAACACCATATAGGGAAGGCAGCTGCAACATACAAGGAAGGCAGCTATACCATACAGGGAAGGCAGCTACACCATACAGGAAAGGCAGCTACACCATACAGGGAAGGCAGCTACACCATACGGGGAAGGCAGCTACACCATACAGGGAAGGCAGCTACACCATACAGGGAAGGCAGCTACACCATACATGGAAGGCAGCTGCACCATACGGGGAAGGCAGCTACAGAATACAGGGAAAGGTAGCTACATTATAAAGGGAAGGCAGCTACACCTTACGGGGAATGCAGCTACATAATACGGAGAAGGCAGCTACATCATAAGTGGAAGGCAGCTACATCATAAGTAGAAGGCAGCTACACAATACAGGGAAGGCAGCTACATAATACGGGGAAGGCAGCTACATCATAAGTGGAAGGCAGCTACACCATACCGGGAAGGCAGTACCACCATCCAATGAGGGCAGCTACATCATACGTGAAAGGCAGCTACACCGTACATGAAAGACAGCAACACCATATTGGGAAGGCAGCTACACCATACAGGGAAGGCAGCTACACCATACAGGGAAGGCAGCAAATCCATACAGGGAAGGCTGCTACGCCATACTGGGGAAGGCAGCTACACCACACGGGGAAGGCAGCTACACCTTACAGGGAAGGCAGCTACATCATAAGAGGACGGCAGCTACATCATAAGAGGACGGCAGCTACAACATAAGGGGAAGGCAGCTACATCATAAGGGGAAGGCAGCTACAACATAAGTGGAAGGCAGCTATACCATACAGGGAAGGCAGCTACACCAAACAGGGAAGGCAGCTACACCATACAGAGAAGGCTGCTACACCATACTGGGGAAGGCAGCTACACCATATGGGGAAAACAGCAGCACCATACAGCTGAAAGCAGCTACACAATACAGGAAAGACAGCTACACCATACTGGGAAGGTAGCTACACCATACTGGGGAAGGCAGCAACACCATACTTGGGAAGGCAGCACCACCATACAGGGAAGGCGGCTACACCATACAGGGAAGGCAACTACACCATACTGGGAAGGTAGCAACACCATACTGGGGAAGGCAGCAACACCATACTGGGGAAGGCAGCTACACCATACGTGGAAGGCAGCTAAACCATACAGGAAAGACCGCTACACCATACTTGGAAGGCAACTACACCATAGAGGAAAGGCAGCTACATCATAAAGGGAAGGCAGCTACACCATACGGGGAAGGCAGGTACACTATCCGGGGAAGGCAGCTACACCATACTGGGAAGGCAGCTACACCATACTGGGAAGGCAGCTACACCACGCATGGAAGGCAGCTACACCATACCGGGAAGGCAGCTTCACCATACTGGGAAGGCAGCTATACCATACGCGGAAGGCAGCTACACCTACGGGGAAGGCAGCTGCACCATACTGGGAAGGCAGCTACATTAAACTGGGAAGGCAGCTACATTAAACTGGGAAGGCAGCTACACCATACGGGGAAGGCAGCTACACCATACTGGGAAGGCAGCTACACCATACTGGGAAGGTAGCTACACAAGACGCGGAAGGCAGCTACACCATACTGGGAAGGCAGCTACACCATACTGGGAAGGTAGCTACACAATACGCGGAAGGCAGCTACACCATACGGGGAAGACAGCTTCACCACATGGGGAAGGCAGCTACATTATACAGGAAAGACAGGTACACCATACTGGGAAGGTAGCTACACCATACTGGGGAAGGCAGTTGCACCATACTGGGAAGGCAGCTGCACGATACAGGAAAGGCAGCTACACCATACTGGGAAGGTAGCTGCACTATACTGGGAAGGTAGCTACACCATACTTGGAAGGCAGCTACACCATACTATGAAGGCAGCTACACCATACATGGAAGGTAGCTACACCATACTGGGAAGGTAGCTACACCATACTGGGAAGGCAGCTACACCATATTGAGAAGGCAGTTACCTCATACGTGGAAGGCAGCTGCACCATACGGGGAAGTCAGCTACACAATACAGGAAAGGCAGTTACACAATACAGAGGAAGGCAGCTACACTATACAGGAAAGGCAGCTACACCATACAGGAAAGGCAGCTACACTATACAGGAAAGGCAGCTAAACTATACAGGAAAGGCAGCTACACCATACAGGAAAGGCAGCTACACCATACAGGGAAGGCAGCTACACTATACAGGAAAGGCAGCTACACCATACAGGAAAGGCAGCTACACCATACAGGAAAGGCAGCTACACTATACAGGAAAGGCAGCTACACCATACAGGAAAGGCAGCTACACCATACAGGGAAGGCAGCTACACTATACAGGGAAGGCAGCTACACTATACAGGGAAGGCAGCTACACTATACAGGAAAGGTAGCTACACCACACAGGGAAGGCAGCTACACCATACAGGGAAGGCAGCAAATCCATACAGGGAAGGCTGCTACGCCATACTGGGGAAGGCAGCTACACCATACAGGGAAGGCAGCTACACCATACGCGGAGGGTAGCTACACTATATAGGGAAAGCAGCTACACTATACAGGGAAGACAGCTACACAATACAGGGGAAGGCAGCTACACCATACAGGGAAGGCAGCACCACCATACAGAGAAGGCAGCTACACCATACGTGGATGGCAGCTACACCATACAGGGAAGGCAGCTACACCATACAGGGAAGGCAGCTGCACCACACGGGGAAGGCAGCTATATATTACGGGGAAGGCAGCTACATCATAAGAGGACGGCAGCTACATCATAAGAGGACGGCAGCTACATCATAAGGGGAAGGCAGCTACAACATAAGTGGAAGGCAGCTATACCATACAGGGAAGGCAGCTACCGCAAACAGGGAAGGCAGCTACACCATACAGGGAAGGCTACTACACCATCCGGGGAAGGCAGCTACACCATATGGGGAAGGCAGCTACACCATAGAGGGAAGGCAGCTACACCATACAGGGAAGGCTGCTACACCATACTGGGGAAGGCAGCTACACCTTATGGGGAAGGCAGCAGCACCATACAGCTGAAAGCAGCTACACAATACAGGAAAGACAGCTACACCATACTGGGAAGGTAGCTACACCATACTGGGGAAGGCAGCAACACCATACTTGGGAAGGCAGCACCACCATACAGGGAAGGCAGCTACACCATACAGGGAAGGCAGCTACACCATACTGGGAAGGTAGCTACACCATACTGGGGAAGGCAGCAACACCATACTTGGGAAGGCATCACCACCATACAGGGAAGGCAGCTACACCATACAGGGAAGGCAGCTACACCATACTGGGAAGGTAGCTACACCATACTGGGGAAGGCAGCAACACCATACTGGGGAAGGCAGCTACACCATACGGGGGAGGCAGCACCACCATACAGAGAAGGCAACTACACCATACGTGGATGGCAGCTACACCATACAGGAAAGGCAGCTGCACCATACATGGGAAGGCAGCTGCACCATACGTGGGAAGGATGCTACGCCATACAGGGAAGGCAGCTACACCATACAGGGAAGTCAACTACACCATACAGGGAAGGCAGGTACACCATGCAGGGAAGGCATCAACACCATATAGGGAAGGCAGCTGCAACATACAAAGAAGGCAGCTATACCATACAGGGAAGGCAGCTACACCATACAGGAAAGGCAGCTACACCATACAGGGAAGGCAGCTACAACATACAGGGATGGGAGCTACACCATACAGGGAAGGCAGCTACCCCATACGGGGAATGCAGCTACATCATACGGGGAAGGCAGATTCACCATACAGGGAAGGCAGCTATATCATACGTGAAAGGCAGCTACACCATACAGGAAAGGCAGCTACACCATACTTGGAAGGCAGCTACACCATACAGGGAAAGTAGCTACACCATAGAGGGAAGGCAGCTACATTATAAAGGGAAGGTAGCTACACCATACGGGGAAGGCAGCTACACCATCCGGGGAAGACAGCTACACCATACTGGGAAGGCAGCTACACCATACTGGGAAGGCAGCTACACCATGCATGGAAGGCAGCTACACCATACAGGGAAGGCAGCTTCACCATACTGGGAAGGCAGCTATACCATACGCGGAAGGCAGCTACACCTACGGGGAAGGCAGCTGCACCATACTGGGAAGGCAGCTACATTATACTGGGAAGGCAGCTACACCATACGGGGAAGGCAGCTACACCATACTGGGAAGGCAGCTACACCATACTGGGAAGGTAGCTACATAATACGCGGAAGGCAGCTACACCATACTGGGAAGGCAGCTACACCATACTGGGAAGGTAGCTACACAATACGCGGAAGGCAACTACACCATACGGGGAAGGCAGCTTCACCATATGGGGAAGGCAGCTACATTATACAGGAAAGACAGCTACACCATACTGGGAAGGCAGCTACACCATACGGGGAAGGCAGCTACACCATACAGGGAAGGCAGCTACACAATACTGGGAAGGCAGCTACACCATACTGGGGAAGGTAGCTACACCATACTGGAGAAGGCAGCTACACCATACTGGAAAGGCAGCTACACCATACTGGGAAAGCAGCTACACCATACAGGGAAGGCAGCTACACAATACTGGGAAGGCAGCTGCACCATACTGGGAAGGTAGCTACACCATACTGGCAAGGCAGCTACACCGTGCTGGGAAGGCAGCTACACTATACTGGGGAAGGCAGTTGCACCATACTGGGAAGGCAGCTGCACGATACAGGAAAGGCAGCTACACCATACTGGGAAGGTAGCTGCACTATACTGGGAAGGTAGCTACACCATACTTGGAAGGCAGCTACACCATACTATGAAGGCAGCTACACCATACACGGAAGGTAGCTACACCATACTGGGAAGGTAGCTACACCATACTGGGAAGGCTGCTACACCATACTGAGAAGGCAGCTACCTCATACGTGGAAGGCAGCTGCACCATACGGGGAAGTCAGCTACACAATACAGGAAAGGCAGTTACACAGTACAGAGGAAGGCAGCTACACTATACAGGAAAGGCAGCTACACCATACAGGAAAGGCAGCTAAACCAAACAGGAAAGGCAGCTACACTATACAGGAAAGGCAGCTACACCATACAGGAAAGGCAGCTACACCATACAGGGAAGGCAGCTACACTATACAGGAAAGGCAGCTACACCATACTGGAAAGGCAGCTACACCATACAGGTAAGGCAGCTACACTATACAGGAAAGGCAGCTACACCATACAGGAAAGGCAGCTACACCATACAGGGAAGGCAGCTACACTATACAGGAAAGGCAGCTACACCATACAGGAAAGGCAGCTGCAATATACGGAGAAGGCAGCTACACTATACAGAGAAGGCAGCTACACTATACAGGGAAGGCAGCTACACTATACAGGAAAGGTAGCTACACCATACAGGGAAGGCAGCTACACCATACAGGGAAGGCAGCAAATCCATACAGGGAAGGCTGCTACGCCATACTGGGAAAGGCAGCTACACCATACGGGGAAGGCAGCTACACCTTACAGGGAAGGCAGCTACACCATACGCGGAGGGTAGCTACACTATATAGGGGAAGCAGCTACACTATACAGGGAAGACAGCTACACAATACAGGGGAAGGCAGCTACACCATAATGGGAAGGCAGCACCACCATACAAAGAAGGCAGCTACACCATACGTGGATGGCAGCTACACCATACAGGGACGGCAGCTACACCATACAGGGAAGGCAGCTGCACCACACGGGGAAGGCAGCTATATATTACGGGGAAGGCAGCTACATCATAAGAGGACGGCAGCTACATCATAAGGGGAAGGCAGCTACAACATAAGTGGAAGGCAGCTATACCATACAGGGAAGGCAGCTACACCAAACTGGGAAGGCAGCTACACCATACAGGGAAGGCTACTACACCATACTGGGGAAGGCAGCTACACCATATGGGGAAAACAGCAGCACCATACAGCTGAAAGCAGCTACACAATACAGGAAAGACAGCTACACCATACTGGGAAGGTAGCTACACCATACTGGGGAAGGCAGCAACACCATACTTGGGAAGGCAGCACCACCATACAGGGAAGGCAGCTACACCATACAGGGAAGGCAGCTACACCATACTGGGAAGGTAGCTACACCATACTGGGGAAGGCAGCAACACCATACTGGGGAAGGCAGCTACACCATACGTGGAAGGGAGCTAAACCATACAGGAAAGACCGCTACACCATACTTGGAAGGCAGCTACACCATTCAGGGAAGGCAGCTACACCATAGAGGGAAGGCAGCTACACCATACAGGGAAGGCTGCTATACCATACTGGGGAAGGCAGCTACACCATATGGGGAAGGCAGCAGCACCATACAGCTGAAAGCAGCTACACAATACAGGAAAGACAGCTACACCATACTGGGAAGGTAGCTACACCATACTGGGGAAGGCAGCAACACCATACTTGGGAAGGCAGCACCACCATACAGGGAAGGCAGCTACACCATACAGGGAAGGCAGCTACACCATACTGGGAAGGTAGCTACACCATACTGGGGAAGGCAGCAACACCATACTGGGGAAGGCAGCTACACCATACGGGGAAGGCAGCACCACCATACAGAGAAGGCAACTACACCATACGTGGATGGCAGCTACACCATACAGGAAAGGCAGCTGCACCATACATGGGAAGGCAGCTGCACCATACGTGGGAAGGATGCTACGCCATACAGGGAAGGCAGCTACACCATACAGGGAAGTCAACTGCACCATACAGGGAAGGCAGGTACACCATACAGGGAAGGCATCAACACCATATAGGGACGGCAGCTGCAACATACAAAGAAGGCAGCTATACCATACAGGGAAGGCAGCTACACCATACAGGAAAGGCAGCTACACCATACAGGGAAGGCAGCTACACCATACAGGAAAGGCAGCTACACCATACAGGGAAGGCAGCTACAACATACAGGGAAGGCAGCTACCCCATACGGGGAATGCAGCTACATCATACGGGGAAGGCAGATTCACCATACGGGGAAGGCAGCTACATCATACGGGAAGGCAGCTACACCATACAGGAAAGGCAGCTACACAATAGAAGGAAGGCAGCTACACCCTACTGGGAAGGCAGCTACACCATACGGGGAAGGCAGCTTCACCAAACTGGGTAGGCAGCTACACCATACAGGGAAGGCAGTTACACCATACTTGAGAAGGCAGCTACAACATACTGGGTAGGCCGCTACACCATACCGGGAAAGCAGCTACACCATACAGGGAAGGCAGCTACACCATACTGGGAAGGCAGCTACACCATGCAGGAAAGGCAGCTACACCATACAGGGAAGGCAGCTACAAAATACAGGGAAGGCAACTACACCATACAGGGAAGGCAGCTACACTATGCAGGGAAGGCAGCTACACCATACGGGGAATGTAGTTATACCATACTGGGAAGGCAGTTACAACATACAGGAAAGGCAGCTAGACCATACAGGGAAGGCAGTTACACCATACTGGGAAGGCAGCTACACCACACGTGGAAGGCAGCTACACCATACGGGGAAGGCAGCTACACCATACGTGGAAGGCAGCTTCATCATACGGGGAAGGCAGCTACACCATATGTGGAAGGCAGCTACACAATACTGGAAGGCAGCTACACAATATTAAGAAGGCAGATACACCATAGTGGGAAAGCTGCTACACCATACGGGGAAGGCAGCTGCACCATACAGGGAAGGCAGCTACACCATACAAGGAAGGCAGCTACACCATACAAGGATGGGAGCTACACCATACTGGGAAGGCTGCTACACCATACGGAGAAGGCAGCTACACCATACTGGGAAGCCAGCTTCACAATATGGGGAAGGCAGCTACACCATACTGGGGAAGGCAGCTACACCATACTAGGAAGGCAGCTACACTATACAGAGAAGGCAGCTATACCATACAGGGAAGGCAGCTGCAACATACAGGGAAGGCAGCAACACCATACTGGGAAGGCAGCTACACCATACAGGGAAGGCAGCTACAACATACGGGGAAGGCAGCTACACCATCCGGGGAAGGCAGCTACACCATACTGGGAAGGCAGCTACACCATACTGGGAAGGCAGCTACACCATGCATGGAAGGCAGCTACACTATACAGGGAAGGCAGCTTCACCATACTGGGAAGGCAGCTATACCATACGTGGAAGGCAGCTACACCTACGGGGAAGGCAGCTGCACCATACTGGGAAGGCAGCTACACCATACTGGGAAGGTAGCTACACAATACGCGGAAGGCAGCTACACCATACTGGGAAGGCAGCTACACCATACTGGGAAGGTAGCTACACAATACGCGGAAGGCAGCTACACCATACGGGGAAGGCAGCTTCACCATATGGGGAAGGCAGATACATTATACAGGAAAGACAGCTACACCATACGGGGAAGGCAGCTACACCATACTGGGAAGGCAGCTACACCATACTGGGAAGGTAGCTACACAATACGCGGAAGGCAGCTACATAATACTGGGAAGGCAGCTACACCATACTGGGAAGGTAGCTACACAATACGCGGAAGACAGCTACACCATACGGGGAAGGCAGCTTCACCATATGGGGAAGGCAGTTACATTATACAGGAAAGACAGCTACACCATACTGGGAAGGCAGCTACACCATACGGGGAAGGCAGCTACACCATACAGGGAAGGCAGCAACACAATACTGGGAAGGCAGCTACACCATACTGGGGAAGGTAGCTACACCATACTGGAGAAGGCAGCTACACCATACTGGAAAGGCAGCTACACCATACTGGGAAGGCAGCTACACCATACAGGGAAGGCAGCTACACAATACTGGGA
The DNA here is from genome assembly GCF_040958095.1 of Procambarus clarkii. Classification (NCBI taxonomy): domain Eukaryota; kingdom Metazoa; phylum Arthropoda; class Malacostraca; order Decapoda; family Cambaridae; genus Procambarus; species Procambarus clarkii. Next base: position 40,164,037 of record NC_091175.1, read on the forward strand.
AGGCAGCTGCACCATACTGGGAAGGTAGCTACACCATACTGGCAAGGCAGCTACACCGTGCTGGGAAGGCAGCTACACCATACTGGGAAGGCAGCTGCACGATACAGGAAAGGCAGCTACACCATACTGGGAAGGTAGCTGCACTATACTGGGAAGGTAGCTACACCATACTTGGAAGGCAGCTACACCATACTATGAAGGCAGCTACACCATACAGGGAAGGTAGCTACACCATACTGGGAAGGTAGCTACACTATACTGGGAAGGCAGCTACACCATACTGAGAAGGCAGCTTCACCAAACGTGGAAGGCAGCAACACCATACAGGAAAGGCAGTTACACAATACAGAGGAAGGCAGCTACACTATACAGGAAAGGCAGCTACACCATACAGGGAAGGCAGCTACACTATACAGGAAAGGCAGCTACACCATACACGAAAGGCAGCTACACCATACACGAAAGGCAGCTACATCATACATGAAAGGCAGCTACACCATACAGGAAAGGCAGCTACACCATACATGAAAGGCAGCTACACCATACAGGAAAGGCAGCTACACCATACAGGAAAGGCAGCTACACCATACATGAAAGGCAGCTACACCATACAGGAAAAGCAGCTACACCATACCTGAAAGGCAGCTACACCATACATGAAAGGCAGCTACACCATACAGGAAAGGCAGCTACACCATACAGAGAAAGATCTTGGAGTGGAAATAACTCCAACACTCACACCGGAGACACACATAAAGATGATAACATCAGCAGCATAAGGGACTCTGGCATTTATGAGAACATCGTTTAAGATACTGAATCAGGACTCCTTCAAGGCAATCTACACAACATACGTCAGACCAGTACTGGAATACGCATCACCGGTATGGAATCCGCACCTTGTGAAACATAGAACTCAAATGATAAAAGTACAAAGGTTTCAGACTGAGTGAAAGTAGGACAAGAGGACACTGGTGGAAGCTGGAAGCACAAATGAGCCGAAGGAACGTAAGGAAGTACTGGTACACTGTACTGGTAGTTAACACGTGGAGCCCTGAAGTACTGGTACACTGTACTGGTAGTTAACACGTGGAGCCCTGAAGTACTGGTACACTGTACTGGTAGTCAACACGTGGAGCCCTGAAGTACTGGTACACTGTACTGGTAGTCAACACGTGGAGCCCTGAAGTACTGGTACACTGTACTGGTAGTTAACACGTGGAGCCCTGAAGTACTGGTACACTGTACTGGTAGATAACACGTGGAGCCCTGAAGTACTGGTGCACTGTACTGGTAGTCAACACGTGGAGCCCTGAAGTACTGGTACACTGTACTGGTAGTTAACACGTGGAGCCCTGAAGTACTGGTACACTGTACTGGTAGTCAACACGTGGAGCCCTGAAGTACTGGTACACTGTACTGGTAGTCAACACGTGGAGCCCTGAAGTACTGGTACACTGTACTGGTAGTCAACACGTGGAGCCCTGAAGTACTGGTACACTGTACTGGTAGTTAACACGTGGAGCCCTGAAGTACTGGTACACTGTACTGGTAGTTAACACGTGGAGCCCTGAAGTACTGGTACACTGTACTGGTAGATAACACGTGGAGCCCTGAAGTACTGGTACACTGTACTGGTAGTCAACACGTGGAGCCCTGAAGTACTGGTACAGTGTACTGGTAGTTTACACGTGGAGTTAACACGTGGAGTCAGAGTCGTGAGGGTGTAACGCACCTGGTACAAGGGTGGGAGGCGGGGCACTAAGAGCTAGTCCTCACTCCCCCGAAGACACTTTTAGGTAAGTACAGGCAGCCGAGTGGACAGCAATTTGGTTTTCACAGTCCTGTAGCCCCGGATTAGATTCCCGGCCGTAGCAGAAACAAATAAGCAGAGTAGTTCTTTCACTTGGTGCGGCTGTTCACCTAACAGTAAATAGGTACCTGGGAGTTAGACAGCTGCTCCCTGGGTGCGTGTGTGTGTACTTACATAGTTGTATTTACGAGGGCTGAGCTCTGGCTCTTTGGTCCCGCCTCTCAGCTGTCAGTCAACTGGTGTACAGGTTCCTGAGCCTACTGGGCTCTATCATATCTACATTTGAAACGGATAGGTCGGTTGTAGTGTGGGGTTGACCAAACCACACACTAGAAAGTGAAGAGACGACGACGTTTCGGTCCATCCTGGCCCATTATCAAGTCGATTGAGAAACTGTTTCTGATATATGTAAATGATCTCCTAGAAGGTATAGATTCGTTCTGCTCTTTATTTGATGATGATGTAAAAATTATGAGGAGGATTAAGACAGAGGAAGATAGTATGAGGCTACAAGATGACCTAGACAGACTGAATCAATGGTCCAACAAATGGCTACTAAAGTTCAACTCGAGTAAATATAAGGTAATGAAACTAGGCGGTGGAAATCGAAGGCCAGAAGCAGGATACTGAATGGGAGATGAAGTCCTTCATGAAACGGACAGAGAAAAAGAACTAGCAGTTGATGTCACACCAAACCTGTCTCCTGAAGCCCATCAAAACAATAAAATCTGCAGCGTATGCGAGATTGGCTAACATCATTACTGCCTTCAGGAACCTGTCTAAAGAATCATTCAGAATCTTGTATACAACATATGTAAGACCAATCAAGGAGTATGCGGCCCTAGCATGCAGCCCGTACCTTACCAAGCACAAGATGAAGCTGGAAAAAGTTCAGAGGAATGCAACTAGGCTAGTCCCAGAACTAAGAGGCATGAGTTACGAGGAAAGGCTGCGGGAAATGCACCTCACGACACTGGAAGACAGAAGCGTAATGGGGAGACATGATCACTACCTACAAAATTCTCAAGGGAATTTACAAGATAGATAGAGATAAACTGTTTAACACGGGTGATATGCGAACAAGGGGAGACATGTGGAAGCTGAGTACCCAAATGAGCCACAAGGACGTTGGAAAGAGCTTTTTCAGTGTCAGAGTAGTTAACAGGTTGAATGCATTAGGCAGTGATGTGGTGGAGGCTGACTCCATACACAGTTTCAAACGTAGATATGATAGAGCCCGGTAGGCTCAGGAACCTGTACACCAGTTGATTGACGGTTGAGAGGCGGGACCAAAGAGCCAGAGCTCAAACCCTGCAAGCACTATTAGGTGAGTACTCACACACACACACACACACACCAGGTGAACAGGGAAGAGCCAAGCTGACGAAATGAAGGAAATGTTCGCCCAGTTTCTGGAGGACATCAAGAGTGAGATGCAAGAAATGATGCAGGAAATGAAGAACGAAATAAGCAACCTGAAAAGAGAGCTGATAGCAGTAAAGGAGGAGATTAGAGCCCTCAAAGAGAATGGTATCGAGGCTGAGAATCAGAAAACCATCCAGGGAGAAGGTGGTAATAGTTTTTTTGGATGAGAATGCCACAATATAAGCAACATTTGCGGAAATACTAAAAAAAAATAACTCTGAAGTAATGACTGCAGTGATGGAGGTGGCCATAAAAGCAGCCACCTCACAGGAGGCGGCATGCTTCACTAGCCAACTGCTGGAAAGGAACAGATCAGTGGTTGCTGTGGGTATTAAAGAGCAGGAAGGCTCCAATAGGACAGAGTGGAATGACAAGGACAAAGCAGCAGTGAATGAAGTACTAAAGGCACTAGACATGGAAGGGGCTGAGCATAGCATTGAGAAGGTTTTCAGGCTAGGTTGGTACAACAAAGACCGATACCGAATGATAAAGATAGTGTTTGCAAACGAGAGCACAAAGGAGAAGATCCTATCAAGGAAGAGCTCTCTGAAAAACGTGGGAAAATTCAAAAAGTATTCCTCCAGAGAGACATGACAAGGGAGGAGAGAGCCGTGGCGGCAGAAGCAAGGAAGAGGCGCAGGGCGAGAGGGGAAAACCAGGAAGTCACAGCTCCCAACACAACACCCCCAGAGGCGAGGGGGAAACCCACAACCAGCTACCCAGTAACACCAGAAGGGAGGACAACCCCACCACCCTCCTCTGCATAGAAACCCCCCCTACCCCAAACCCTCCCTGCCCCCACTCAAATGTTCAGCCAAATCTCCCTCCCCCCACACCCAATCCCCACCCTTCTACCCCGCCCCTCCTCCCGAGTCCTCCCTCCCCCCATTTCCTTCCCGTCCTCCCTCCCCTTTCACCCCATACCCTCCCTGTCCCTCCCGCTTCACTGGATCCCCCGCCCCTAATCCCAGTATGCTCTGAGACCCTGTTATCCACCTCACAGGTCCTCACACCCATGGAACAGCCTCCCCCACCAGCAGAACACTCACCAAGGAGGCGATTTGAGAAGGGACAGAAGAAAGTGAGCCTCAAAGTGATGTACACTAACATAGATGGAATTACAAATAAAGCAAATGAGCTTGGAGAATGGGTACTAGAGGAAAACCCAGACATAATAACCCTCACAGAAACAAAGATCACGAAAACGATAACAAACGCAGTGTTCCCACAGGACTATTTTGTTATGAGGAAAGAGAGGGAAGGAAGAGGTGGGGGTGGTGTAGCTCTGCTGGTAAGAAAAGCCTGGGATTTTGAGGAGATGGATATTCAGGGCTGTGAAGGTTTCAGTGACTACATAGCAGGTACCGTAACAAATGGAGGGAAAAAATTATAGTCGTAGTCATATATAATCCATCACCAAATGACGGAAGACCTAGACAGGAATATGATAGAAACAACATGGCCACCATTAACGTAATAGAAAGAGCAGCTTCTGTTGCTAGCAGGAATGGATCTGGACTACTAATTATGGGAGACTTCAACCATGGGAAGATAGATTGGAGGAACAGAGACCCGCATGGAGGACCAGAAACATGGAGAGCTAAGCTGCTGGACGTGGCAACAAGAAACTTTCTAAGCCAGCACATCAAAGAACCAACAAGAATGAGAGGAGAAGATGAACCAGCAATGCTTGATTTGATATTTACCCTAAATGAATGGGATATAAGGGAAGTTAAGATGGAAGCGCCCTTGGGAATGAGTGACCACAGTGTATTAAACTTTGAGTACCTGGTAGAGCTAGGACTTATCTCCCCCAAAAAGAACTACGAATCAAAAGGCTGGCATACCGAAAGGGGAATTATGAACAGATGAGAAGTTTCCTAAGTGAAATACCTTGGGACACAGACCTCAGAGATAAGTCTGTACAGGGTATGATGGACTATGTTACCCAAAAGTGTCAGGAGGCAGTAAACAGGTTCATCCCGGCCCAAAGGGAAAAATCCGAGAAGCAACAGAAGAATCCATGGTATAATAGGGCATGTATGGAAGCGAAGAAACTGAACAAAAGAGCGTGGAGGAACTTCCGGAATAACAGAACACCAGAAAGCGTAGAGAGATACCAGAGAACCAGGAATGAGTACGTCAGGGTGAGAAGAGAAGCAGAGAAAAGTTTTGAAAATGATATAGCAAACAAATCCAAGACCGAACCAAAGCTACTCCACAGTCACATCAGAAGGAAAACAACAGTGAAAGAACAGGTATTGAATCTTCAAACAGGCGAGGACAGGTATACAGAGAATGACAGAGAGGTGTGTGAGGAACTCAACAAGAGGTTCCAGGAGGTCTTCACAATAGAACAAGGTGAGGTCACTGTGCTAGGAGAAAGGGAGGTGAACCAGGCAGCCTTGGAAGAGTTCGAAATTACGAGAGAGGAGGTCAAGAGGCACCTGCTGGATCTGGATGTTAGAAAGGCTGTTGGTCCAGATGAGATCTCACCATGGATACTAAAAGAGTGTGCAGAGGCACTTTGCTTGCCACTCTCCATAGTTTATAGTAAGTCACTGGAGACGGGAGACCTACCAGAAATATGGAAGACGGCGAATGTGGTCCCAATATACAAAAAGGGCAACAGGCAAGAGGCACTGAACTACAGGCCAGTGTCCTTGACTTGTATACCATGCAAGGTGACGGAGAAGATCGTGAGAAAAAAACCTGGTAACACATCTGGAGAGAAGGGACTTCGTAACAAATCGCCAACATGGGTTCAGGGAGGGTAAAATCTTGCCTTACAGGCTTGATAGAATTCTACGATCAGGTGACAAAGATTAAGCAAGAAAAAAAGGGCTGGGCGGACTGCCTTTTCTTGGATTGTCGGAAAGCCTTTGACACAGTACCGCATAAGAGGCTGGTACATAAGCTGGAGAGACAGGCAGGTCTAGCTGGTAAGGTGCTCCAGTGGATAAGGGAGTACCTGAGAAATAGGAAGCAGAGAGTTACGGTGAGGGGTGAGACCTCAGACTGGCGTGAAGTCACCAGTGGAATCCCACAGGGCTCTGTACTCGGTCCTATCTTGTTTCTGATATACGTAAATGATCTCCTGGAGGGTATTGACTCATTTCTCTCAATGTTTGCGGACGATGCTAAAATTATGAGAAGGATTAAAACAGAAGAGGACTGTTTGAGGCTTCAAGAAGACCTAGACAAGCTGAAGGAATGGTCGAACAAATGGTTGTTAGAGTTTAACCCAACCAAATGTAATGTAATGAAGATAGGTGTAGGGAGCAGGAGGCCAGATACAAGGTATCATCTGGGAGAGGAAATTCTTCAGGAGTCAGAGAAGGAAAAAGACTTGGGGGTTGATATCACGCCAGACCTGTCTCCTGCAGCACATATCAAGCGGATAACATCAGTGGCATATGCCAGGCTGGCCAACATACGAACGGCATTCAGAAACTTGTGTAAAGAATCATTCAGAACTTTGTATACCACATATGTCAGGCCAATCCTGGAGTATGCAGCCCCAGCATGGAGTCCATATCTAGTCAAGGATAAGACTAAACTGGAAAAGGTTCAAAGGTTTGCCACCAGACTAGTACCCGAGCTGAGAGGTATGAGCTACTGAGGAGAGACTACGGGAATTAAACCTCACTGCGCTGGAAGATAGAAGAGTTAGGGGGGACATGATCACCACATTCAAGATTCTGAAGGGAATTGATACGGTAGATAAAGACAGTCTATTTAACACAAGGGGAACACGCACAAGGGGACACAGGTGGAAACTGAGTGCCCAAATGAGCCACAGATATTAGAAAGAACTTTTTCAGTGTCAGAGTGGTTGACAAATGGAATGCATTAGGAGGTGATGTGGTGGAGGCTGACTCCATACACAGTTTCAAGTGTAGATATGATAGAGCCCAATAGGCTCAGGAATCTGTACACCTGTTGATTGACGGTTGAGAGGCGGGACCAAAGAGCCAGAGCTCAACCCCCGCAAACTCAACTAGGTGAGTACACACACACACACACACACACACACACACACACACACACACACACACACACACACACACACACACACACACACACAAACAGGTACCAGACCAAAGGAGTGGAGAGACAAGGACAAAAACATAGTTAAAGAGATCCTTAAAGAGGTAAGGATGGAGGGAACTGAACAAAATGTTGAAAAGGTTTTCAGGCTTGGAAAGTACAACAAGGACAGAGACCGAATGATAAAAGTGGTATTCATGAGCTAAATCACGAAAGAGGAACTGTTAGCAGGGAAGTGCTGTCTAGCAAATGTAGAGAAGTTAAAAAAAGTATTCCTGCAGAGGGATATGACAAGGGAAGAGAGAAAGCAGGCAGCAGACGCAAGGAAGGAGCGCAGGGAGAGAGAAAGGAATCAGGGAGCCACAATCCTGATCCCTACAATCCCAGAAGGGAGTGGTGAACCCTCCTTAAACAGAGCACTAGCCACAGGGAGTGCGGCACCACCCCCACATTCTACCCAACAGACACCCTACCTGCCCCAACCCCTGTCAGCCCCCCACTAAGTACCCACCTAAGACACCCTCCCCCCACCCAACCCCCTCCTCCCACTCACCCTCCTCCTTCCACTCCCCTCTCCCCCCAGGACCTCCCTTCTCCCCCATCCCCAAGCCCTCCCTTCTCACACATACCCTCCCCTCTCTCCCACCCACAAGCCCTCCGTTCTCCCCCACCCCCTAAGCCCCCCCACTCTCCCCCACCCCACCTAAGCCTTCCCCTCTCCACCACTCCCCAAAATCCTCCCCTCTTCCTCACCCACCTCAGCCTTCCCTTTCCCCCCACGCTCCCCATGCCCTACCCCTTTACTGACCCCCCAAACCCCCCCCTTCTCCCCCATCCCCCCAAACCTCCTCCTCTCACCCCCCTCAACCTTCCCCCTTCTCACCCTCCCCCTCTCACCCTCCCCCTCTCACCCTCCCCTCTCTCACCCTCCCCCCAACCCTCCCCCCCCCTCTCACCCTCCCCCCACCCCCAAGCCCTTCCTCCTCCACCAGTCTCCCCATACCAGATCCTCCCAGCTACCGCTTACCCCAGACCCCACAGGTCCCTCCCAGAGGAGAAGCAGAAGAGAGTCAGTTTCAGGGATAATGTACTCGAACATAGATGGGATCACAAGCAAGGACAAGTGAACTAAGGGAAAGAGCACAAGAAGTGAACCCAGATGTAATCGGACTCATTGAAACAAAACTCTCTGGAATCATAACGAATGCCGTGTTTCCCCAGGAGTACACAGTAATAAGGAAAGAGAGGGAAGGTAGGGGAGGAAGAGGGGTGGCCGTACTCATGAGAAAGGAATGGAGTTTTAAGGAGATGGCTATCCCGGGCTGTAAGGGGTTTCAGAGACTACATAGCAGGCACCATGACAATGAGAGGATCAAGGATAGTAGTAGCAGTAATATATAACCCTCTATCAAATGACAGAAGACCCAGTCAAGAGTACGAAAACAACATGGCAGTTAACACTATAATTGAGAGGGCAGCCTCTGCTGCCTGTAGAAATATATCCCATCTGCTCATCATGGGGGACTTCAATCACGGAAGGATTGATTGGGAGAACAAGGAACCGCATGGCGGCGAGGATACATGGAGAGCCAAACTACTGGAGATGGTGACTAGAAACTTCTTAACCCAGCTTGTCAGAGAACCCACAAGGATGAGAGGAAATGATGAACCAGCGAGACTCGACCTGGTCTTTACCCTGAACGACTCTGACATAAGAGAAATCGGTTTTGAGGCCCCAGTAGGAATGAGCGACCAGAGTGTATTGGTGTTTGAGTACCTGATTGAAGAACGATTATTGAACTCGAGGAGGGATACCGAAAAAAAGGTTAGCATACCGAAAAGGAAACTATGAGGAGATAAGAAAATTCCTAACAGATATAGCATGGGAAACAGAGCTCAGGGAAAAGACGGCCCAAGATATGATGGACTACATCACGCAAAAGTGCAAGGACGCAGCAAACAAGTTTGTCCCAGCCCAAAAGGAAAACAGTGGAATGAAGATGAGAAAGCCATGGTTTAATCAAAGATGTAGGCTAGCTACGCAGCAAAGTAAAAGGGTATGGAGAAACTATAGGAATAACAGGACACTGGAGAGCAGAGAAAGATACCAGAATGCCAGGAATGAAAATGTCAGGATGAGAAGAGAGGCAGAAAGACAATACGAAAACGACATCGCAAGCAAGGCAAAGACTCAGCCTAAATTGCTGCATAGCCACATCAGGAGAAAAACAACAGTAAAGGAACAGGTTATGAAATTAAGGATAGGGGCAGAAGGATTCACTACAAACGACAAGGAAGTGTGTGAGGAACTGAATAAGAAATTCCAAGAGGTCTTCACCTTAGAGCAAGGAGAGATCCCAGAGATAAGAGAAGGAATAGCTAACCAGGAACCACTGGAAGAGTTTGAGATTACCAGCGGGGAAGTAAGGAAGTGTTTACTAGAGTTGGATGTGACTAAAGGTTATAGGCCCTGATGGAATCTCCCCTTGGATACTAAAGGAAGGAGCAGAAGAACTGTGCCTACCACTCTCCATAGTGTATAACAAATCTCTGGCAACAGGGGAACTGCCAGAAATTTGGAAAGCAGCTAACGTAGTCCCGATATACAAGAAAGGGGATAGACAGGAGGCACTGAATTACAGGCCTGTGTCCCTAACCTGCATACCATGCAAGCTGATGGAGAAGATTGTGCGAAGAAAGCTAGTGAAGCACCTGGAGCGAAAGAACTTTGTAACACAGCATCAACATGGATTCAGGGATGGCAGGTCCTGCCTCACAGGGTTACTTGAATTCTACGACCAGGCAACAAAAATAAGGCAAGAAAGAGAAGGGTGGGCAGACTGCATATTTTTGGATTGTCAGAAAGCCTTTGATACAGTGCCACACAAGAGGCTAGTGAAAAAGCTGGAGATGCCGGCTGGAGTGAAAGGGAAGGTACTCCGTTGGATACAGGAGTACCTAAGCAACAGGAGACAACGAGTCAGTGTGAGGGGGTGAGGTCTCAGATTGGCGAGACGTTACGAGTGGAGTCCCGCAGGGGTCAGTCCTTGGACCTATACTGTTTCTGATATATGTAAATGATCTCCCAGAGGGTATAGAATCGTTTCTCTCAATGTTTGCCGATGATGCAAAAATTATGAGGAAGATTGAAACTGAAGACGATAGTAGGAGGCTACAAGATGACCTAAACAGACTGAGTGAATGGTCCAACAAATGGCTGTTGAAGTTCAACCCGAGTAAATGCAAAGTAATGAAACTAGGCAGTGGAAACAGGAGGTCAGACACAGGATACAGAATAGGAGATGAAGTACTCAATGAAACGGACAGAGAGAAAGATCTAGGAATTGATATCACACCAAACCTGTCTCCTGAAGCCCACATAAAATGAATAACGTCTGCGGCATATGCGAGGCTGGCTAGCATCCGAACAGTGTTCAGGAACCTGTGTAAAGAATCATTCAGAATATTGTACACCACATATGTAAGACCAATCCTGGAGTATGCGCCCCCAGCATTGGAGCCCGTACCTTGTCAAGCACAAGACGAAGCTGGAAAAAGTCTAAAGGTATGCCACTAGACTAGTCCCAGAACTAAGAGGCATGAGTTACGAGGAAAGGCTGCGGGAAATGCACCTTACGACACTGGAAGACAGAAGAGTAATGGGAGACATGATCACAACCTACAAAATCCTCAGAGGAATCGAACAGGTAAACAAGGATAAACTATTCATCACTGGTGGGACGTGAACAAGGGGACACAGGTGGAAACTAAGTACCCACATGAGCCACAGAGACGTTAGAAGGAACTTTTTCAGTGTCAGAGTAGTTAACGGATGGAATGCATTAGGCAGTGATGTGGTGGAGGCTGACTCCATACACAGTTTCAAATGAAGATATGATAGAGCCCAGTAGGCTCAGGAATCTGTACACCAGTTGATTG
>NC_091175.1:40180263-40190263 GCF_040958095.1 Procambarus clarkii
TTAACGCTATGTTAATGTCCTGAGTGACACTGTGACAGGTAGACAGTACAGTGTAGTGGGACTACTGTCACTCCGCTCTCGGCTGGCATGAGGACACGTCTCAGTCCTCTTGCTTGGGTAACAAGAACAAAAATAAGCTAACTGAACACCTGTATTCACTCGAACTCAATTGCAATCAAAAGTAATGCAATAAAAAACAATTGGAACAATCCAAACAATTAAACAAAACAATAAACAAAGCAACACCTGTCACCGAGACAATCTTCGGTAAATCAATTTAATTACGTTAACACGGCCCTATGGACGGCAATAACTTAAAGACAATTAACCAATTACGTTAAAGTTCTATCACACAGACAGGAACAATTGATTTCACTCAATGAAATCAAAATAAACAATTTCTTAATTACGTTAATTACTGTCATCTAGACAGTCATCAATCAAAGATAATTTACGTTAATTACAACCTGTCAGTCAATCTATCAAAACAGTAATTCTTCACAGTAATTACTATGCCACAAAGGCAATTAAACAATCAGAGAGTAATTACATTAATTACTGTCACACAGACAGTCAACAATCAAGATGAATTACGTTACTGAAGCTATCTTCTTCTTCTTGAGATGATTTCGGGGCTTTAGTGTCCCCGCGGCCCGGGCCTTGACCAGGCCTCCACCCCCAGGAAGCAGCCCGTGACAGCTGACTAACACCCAGGTACCTATTTTACTGCTAGGTAACAGGGGCATAGGGTGAAAGAAACTCTGCCCATTGTTTCTCGCTGGCGTCCGGGATCAAACCCGGGACCACAGGATCACAAGTCCAGCGTATTGTCCGCTCGGCCGACCGGCTCCTCACTATCAATATCTATCGCACAGACAGCTTGCCAAACAAGAATTAGTTAATACTTTACTAATTACGTTACAGTGATTATAAATCACTGTCTCAAGACCAGATGTCAAAACAATTAATTACGTTTACAGACTTTTCAATCAATATAATTAAGAATATATAATTGTTTGTCACGCAGACACATCAGGACACGGTAACACTTTACACTTCAGTTCACAGCACTTTATAACTTTACATAGCACACTAGTACACTACAGCACAAATTGCAATATAATTGTAATCACAGGTTAATTAAGTGGGCATAACTGCGTTTCTTATAAGCTGTTCAATGTCAACAAATCTTTTTTGACTTGTTGTATATAAAGAGGGCTGCAATTGTTCCAAGTTTCAGTATTGCAGCCTAAATAGAGAGGAATATTTTTTTGTTTTTCAACGAATTTTACATAGTTTCAAATCAAAACTACAACCACAAGTTTTACTTGAAATCATTTATATGACACTTTTCTATCACATTAGCATATAATAAAAGGATATGTTTAGCGGATTTTTTAAAATATGTTTAGTTTTACTTATACAAATAGTCAAAGTTCCATAAAAAATTATGCAAATATATCATGGTTAATTATTATTATAAAATCGATAAATAAACTGGACAAAATGCTTTTTACAGATTTGTGGAGACATAAACTCAACATATAAGGTGTAATATGTAAATTGAATAAAAAATGAAAGAGTTATAGGAACGTTTATGTACTTGAAAATAAATAAGTAAGAAATAAAGTCTAAGGTTCTGCCATCTGTGGCTGAGGTTGACATCAACTAATATCCTCCAAAATTAATACCATTACAGATAAGCTTACGTGCAGTTAAGTGTAAAAGTTTCACAGAAATCGTCTAATAAACAAATAAAAAAAAAAAAAAAATTAACTAAATTTTTTGTTTATAAAACTAATTATTAAATATTTTTATTATATGCTATTGTGATACCTGAGAGTCATAGACATGATTTCAGTTGACACTTGTGTTTGATGTTAATTTTTTACCATTTTGGAAATTTGTTGACTCATAATTCAATATTTTTTTCTCCCTTCCTATTTATGCTACGATGTAGAAACTTGGACCAGATGAAACCCTTTTCATATACAACTTGTCGAAAAAATTTGAATGAAATCGATCTAGTTTTCATATATTGAATATTTGGCCCTGATGCCCCCTTAATAATCCCAATGTAATTAAACCCATTGTATCACTCAGACGACCCCACGCACTTGACTCACACAAGTTCTGGTTCTCTGGAACGAGATAAAGACATCACATGGAAATTCTATAACACGTATCTGTAATATTGAACCTATAACAGACACAAACACTAAAATAACTAAATGTGGAGTTACGTGTAACACATACACACGCAGCGAAGACTTACAGACTCACACAAACTGCTGTAATCTTAACCTGGTCGAGTGCTCCTGCGACTCGTTCTCGCGCCCGTTCCAACCTATGCAAGACACTACAGTTGGGTGGTTGATTATGGAATCGACACAAGGAATATGATGCACTTCAAATAAACACAGAGATCAATATTTGTACTTACATATAAGACCGGCCTTCTGTCACTCTATCTCATACATACAGATTGATTTTGTAGAGGCTTCTCCAGCAATCACCGCACGTGGAATATCATGCGGTATCAATGACAAGGGGTTGCCAATCTGTCCTCTTACAAATTACGTCTGAATTTGGCCGTTTACCCGAATGGACGTAATTTGAAAATGAAAAAAAAGAAAAGAAATTTGGAAATTTTTGTTTCCCAAAACAGTAAGTTAAGGGTCTTCTGGTAGGTTAGAAGGGCTGGAAATTCTCCTCAAGTTTAAAAACGTCATGAAAAACGTTAATTGAAAATTTCCTCTCCTAACCTTTCCGAGTAAGCCAGAGGACTCAAACAAAAAACGGGACCGTACATAACTTTTGTGAGTCGATTTCATTTCTTATTAGGTCTATTTTTGGCCTTCACATGCATATGAGTGAAAAGTGATGTTATTTTTAAGAAGACGGCTTGCCAACCGGGTGTCGAGTTAAGTGTAATCGCGCGTCATTCATGGGAGACCACGTGTTGACCAGGTGGCTGGCGCGTCAAGGGTTCCGGGCATGCGGCTCAGGTCAGGAGATGAGGAATGTTTACCCACTGGGTGGAGAGTGTGCACGCGTGCATGGGGTGATGACCACGTGTACGTGGTCATCATTACACTGTCAGTGTAATAGTCAAAATATTGGAAAAAATAATTAAAACTAAATGGGTAGAGCACCTGGAGAGAAATGATATAATATCAGACAGACAGTATGGTTTTCGGTCTGGACGATCCTTTGTATCGAATTTACTCCTTTTCTATGATCGAGCAACAGAGATATTACAGGAAAGAGATGGTTGGGTTGACTGCATCTATCTGGACCTAAAAAAGGCTTTCGACAGAGTTCCACATAAGAGGTTGTTCTGGAAACTGGAAAATATTGGAAGGGGTGACAGGTAAGCTTCTAACATGGATGAAAAATTTTCTGACTGATAGAAAAATGAGAGCAGTGATCAGAGGCAATGTACCGGACTGGAGAAATGTCACAAGTGGAGTACCACAGGGTTCAGTTCTTGCACCAGTGATGTTCATTGTCTACATAAATTATCTACCAGTTGGTATACAGAATTATATGAACATGTTTGCTGATGATGCTAAGATAATAGGAAGGATAAGAAACTTAGATGACTGTCATGCCCTTCAAGATGACCTGGACAAAATAAGAATATGGAGCACCACTTGTCAAATGGAATTTAATGTTAATAAATGTCATGTTATGGAATGTGGAATAGGAGAACATAGACCCCACACAACCTATATATTATGTGAGAAATCTTTAAAGAATTCTGATAAAGAAAGAGATCTAGGGGTGGTTCTGGATGGAAAACTGTCACCTGAGGACCACATAAAGAATATTGTGCGAGGAGCCTATGTCACGCTTTCTAACTTCAGAATTGCTTTTAAATACATGGATGGCGATATACTAAAGAAATTGTTCACTTTTGTTAGGCCAAAGCTAGAATATGCAGCGGTTGTGTGGTGCCCATATCTTAAGAAGCACATCAACAAACTGAAACAGGTGCAAAGACACGCTACTAAGTGGCTCCCAGAGCTGAAGGGCAAGAGCTACGAGGAGATGTTAGAGGCATTAAATATGCCAAAACTAGAAGACAGAAGAAAAAGGGGTGATATGATCACTACATACAAAATAGTAACAGGAATTGATAAAATCGATAGGGAAGATTTCCTGAGACCTGGAACTTTAAGAACAAGAAAATATAAGAAAATTCACTTTCGCAAACAGAGTGGTAGATGGTTGGAACAAGTTAGGTGAGAAGGTGGTGGAGGCCAAGACCGTCAGTAGTTTTAAAGAGTTATATGACAAAGAGTGCTGGGAAGACGGGACACCACGAGCGTAGCTCTCATCCTGTAACTACACTTAGGTAATTAAGTGTTACCCAGTGTGTGCGCATACACGGGGTGATGACCACGTGTTACCCATTCGGTAGAGAGTGTGCGCGCGTACACGGGGTGATGGTCACGTTTTACCCACTGGGTGGAGAGTGTGCGCGTGCGTACACAAGGTGATGACCACGTGTTACCCACTGGGGTGAAGAGTGTGCACGTACACGGGGTGATGACAACATGTTATGTGGGAAAAACCTGCCGGGATTGATATGAGAGGAGAATTACCAGGGACTTGTACTGAACTAAATTAAAAATTACTGTCTGCAAATTAATTCAACTAAAATCTCTAGCTAGGATCGTAAATCCTAGCTCCTCTTTTCCTAATGACAGATTGTGGGCTGTAAGGGACAGGTGGGGTGAATGAATTAGTTGATTGGTTGATTGAAGATCCACAGTCCACCTGTAGACAGGTATCTCACATCAGCTTGTATTTTATACAAGGATAAGATTTAATAAATTCAGTTATATGACTGAACACTGGCTCTGTTTAAATCAGAGATTTAAACATGTACAAAGTCTAGCTTAACACCATAACTATTAACAGCCAATATATTCTTATACTATAAACAATAATTTAAATTGTATAAGTATGATAAATGACCTTAAATGTAGTCTAAGTACTGTAACTAAGTACTAGAAATTATATTCAATTAAATGAACTTATATGATAACTTAAAAATAACTAAGTAAGCAATTGTTAACTTAATTTATATATTCAAGTATATATGCAGATGTATTTATATTCAATTTATATGATGAGGTATAGTCAGCCTGACTGAATTTTTTCCCACACCATGGACACTCATGAAGTTTTGTTTATTTATCGTGACTGAATCTTTTCTTACACAATGGACGCTCATGAAGTTTGATGCTTAAAGATTCAACTGCTGCACTACAATATTAATAAACTTACTGAAAAATGAGGCGTTGCCTTGCTTTATAACCGACAGACAGACTTATAGGATATTAAAGTCATACAAGCATACAATTGGCCAATTAATACACTACTGTAATAACATTCAATATACTTCTCTACCTGCCGGGTGCCTGTCTGACAGTGTGCCAGACTGGATAGCTCTCTTGTCGCGAGTTTAGGCACGATATTTTATATCACAGCTTTGCTGTATGATGTTCTAGTAGTGTTGCTACGTGATTGTCCTTAATTACAGTTGCAGAAAGATGAGGGTGGAGGTGGAGACAGTCACTTTGTGTGCTCCACTGTACACTTATATAGGATTTTCCTTGTAGATATATTGTCCAGGTACTCCCCCAGTTCTAGAAACTAATCACAGGTGATAAAGATAATTCGATAAGGTGTCCTGAGCTAAGTAATGTTCGTTAAGGTACCCTCACACTTGTTCACTGTGTTATCAACAAACGCGTAGTGCCGCGGGGTGTAGTGGGTGCTTCTTGTTTCCGAGATGCCCCTCCCTCTCCCTTGAGAGGGGTAACTTTCTATGAATATTGATTGATTATTTCTACTGTCTAGACATATGATTGAGATAAGATGTGATTATAATATAATTAGATATAGGATTTAAAGATTAAAAGTAGTACTTGATAGTACTACCGGTTCTTATTAAGGATTCGATTTATAATCCCTACCGGAAATTGAATCATGTTCCAAAAGTTTTTTAATTAAGAAATCCTTCTAGAAGCTTCTGGATCCTTGAGAGGTCATGCACAAAGTCACGTAGGCACCTATAGGGCCCTATAGTGTACGTGATCATAGTGACATTGTCATCTAGGATCAAGATGTATAATGAATCTATAATGATTTGGATATGATTTAGATATGATATAGATATGATTTAGATATGATATAGATATGATTTAGAAATGATATAGAAATAATACATTTCTTAGATGATAATATTTATATGGTGGGTAAAATTTCCCCACATGTTACCCACTGGGTGGAGAGTGTGCATGCGTACAAGGGGTGATGGCCACGTGTTCGGAGTACACAGGGTTAACAGGCACAGCATTTTGCGGGCAGACTATGTCCGCAGAAAATGTCTGTAATTCAGTTATTTCACACAAAATAATTCAGAATTCACTGGGAAATCTTTGCCTGTTCCCTTTTAGTCAAATTATCGCAGCAATAGGTTGACGGATCACTACGGATGACGTGGATGATCACGGATCTTAACACTGTAGTCTGTTGCTCTCTGCGGTGATCACATAGTGGTACACTCTCTCTCTATTTCTCGAATCGCAAATTAATCTTCCACAATATCGCAAACTGGACTCTGACAGCAATTCACTGAAGATGGAATACGATTGGAGTGACGAGACTATAATTAACGTGACGTTAATGGAGATCTGTGCAGTTGGCCGATAACACATCTTTCTCGTCCTACAAGGATGAGCAACTACTTGATAATGCCTGGACAGCGTGAGGCGGCCCACACTGGCGATCTCACACACTGTCCCAATGTCTTTTGAAAGAACCAACCAGAGAGTAAGCACACGAAGCCTAAACCAACCATAGGCCTACCGTCGGGTAGTGTGATGCTCTGACGACACTGGAGGGAGGGGCCTGGTGTTAACAAGACAGTTGGAGGGTCGTGGCCTGACGACCATAGGTTTTCTCTCCACTACTACCTGACTCTATAACCGGATATTCGGACATAAGCTGTTACTCGGTACCCGACAAACTAGCCTCAGTGCAATCTACCTGTGCACTCAGTGAGGAGCTACAAATGGTAGTGTGCACTCTCCACCACACATTTAAGCTAGCTGGTGTTCTAACGCCTCACAGAATTCTTCACTCTGAACGACTCCAATATAAGAGAACTCGGTTTCGAAGTCCCCGTGGGAATGAGTGATCACATTGTACTGATATTTGAGTATCTGGTGCAAGTAGGGTTAATGTACTCAAGGAAGGGACCTGAAAACAAAAGGTTGGCATTCCAAAAGGAAGATAAGAAAATTCCTAACATATATAACTTGGGAAACAGAGCTCAAAGGAAAGATGGCCCAAGACATGATGGACTACATCTCACAGCAGTGTAAGGAGGCAGCAGAAAAGTTTGTCTCAGTCCAAAAGGAAAAAAAGTTATATGCAGACGAGAAACCCATGGTTTAACCAGAGATGTAAGCTAGCAAAGTAACAAAGTACAAGGGCTTGGAGAAACTATATAAATAACAGGACACTTAAGAGCAGAGAAAGGTACCAGAGTGTCAGGATTGAGTACATCAGGGTGAGAAGAGAGGCAGAAAGACAATAAGAAAATGACATCGCAAGCAAGGCAAACACTCAACCTAAATTGTTGCACAGCCACATCGGGAGGAAAATAACAGTGAAGGAACAGGTAATGAAACTGAAGATAGGGGCATGGAGATTCACTGCAAACGACAAGGAAGTGTGCAAGGAACTCAATAACAAATTCCAGGAGGTCTTCATATTAGAACAAGGAGAGGTTCCAGAGACAAGAGAGGGAATATTTAACCAGGCACCACTAGAGGAGTTTGTGGTTACCAGTGGGGAGGTAAGGAAACATTTGCTAGAGTTGGATGTGACAAAGGCTGTATGCTGGGATAGAATATCACCATGGATACTAAAGGACGGAGCAGAAGCACTGTGCCTGCCACTCTCCATACTGTATAACAAATCTCTGGTAACAGGTAAACTGCCTAAAATTTGGAGGACGGTTTATGTAGTCCCGATATACAAGAAGGGTGATAGACAGGAGGCACTAAACTACAGGCCAGTGTACCTAACTTGCATAGCATGTAAGTTGATGAAGAAGATTGTGCGAAAAAAGCTAGTTGAACATCTAGAGCGAAAGAACTTTATAACACAGCATCAACATGGGTTCAGGGATGGCAAGTCCTGCCTCACAGAATTAATTGAATTCTATGATCAGGCAACAAAAATCAGGCAAGAAAAAGAGGGCTGTGAAGACTGCATATTTTTGAATTGTCAGAAAGCCTTTAAAACAGTACCCCATAAGAGACTGGTGCACAAGTTGGAGATGCAGGCAGGAGTGAAAGGAAAGGTTCTCTAATGGATAAGGGAGTTCCTAAGTAACAGAAGACAGCGAGTCACTGTGAAGGGTGAGGTCTCAGAGTAGTGAGGTGTCACCAGTGGAGTCCCGCAGGGTTCAGTCCTTGGACCTATACTGTTCCTGATATGTAAATGATCTCCCAGAGGGAATAGACTCGTTCCTCTCAGAATTTGCTGATGATGAAAAAAAAATATGAGGATAAAGACAGAGGAAGATAATATGAGGATAAAGGATGACCAAGACAAACTGATGGAATGGTACAACAAATGGTTATTAAAGTTCAGCCCAAGTAAATGTAAGATAATGGAACTAGGGGGGGGGGGAGAAAATAGGAGGCCAGACACAGGATACCGAATGGGAGAAGAAGTCCTTCATGTAACGGACAGAGAGAAAGATCTAGGAGTTGATATCACACCAAACCTGTCTCCTGAAGCCCACATAAAAAGAATAACGTCTGCGGCATATGCGAGGATGGCTAACATCAGAACAGCCTTCAGGAACCTGTTTAAGGAATCATTCAGATCCTTGTATATAACATATGTAAGACCAATCCTGGAGTATGCGGCCCCAGCATGGAGCCCGTACCTTGTCAAGCACAAGATGAAGCTGGAAAAAGTTCAGAGGTATGCCATTAGGATAGTTCCAGAACTAAGAGGAATGGGTTAGAAGGAAAGGCTGCGGGAAATGCACCTCACGACACTGGAAGACAGAAGAGTAAGGGGAGACATAATCACTTTACAAAATTTTCATGGGAATTGACAGGGTAGACAAGGATGGATTATTTAGCACAGGTGGTACAATCACAGGTGGAAACTGAGTACCCAAATGAGCCACAGAGATATTAGAGAGAACATTTTCCATGTCAGAGTAGTTAATAAATGGAATGCACTAGGAAGTGATGTGGTGGAGGCTAACTCCATACCCAGTTTCAAATGTAGATATGATAGAGCCCAGTTGGCTCAGGAATCTGTACACCAGTTGATTGACAGTTGCGAGGCGGGACCAAAGAGCCAGAGCTCAACCCCCACAAGTACAACTAGGTGAGTACACATGTGAAAGAGAGAGAGAGAGAGAGGTTACCTGCTGCCTGTGAATATTTCATATGGAAAAGGACGAGTGGCCAGCAGATCCATCCCTTCATCAATACCAGAGTACCGGCCCACACCTCCAATATGACGCCTTATGATACATGTACAAGGGGGCAGCATTACCATGATCGATCTGCCACGAGCTAACTTGATATATTGCCCTGTATTATATATATATATATATATATATATATATATATATATATATATATATATATATATATATATATATATATATATAAATATATATATATATATATATAAATATATATATATATATATATATATATATATATGACCGAAAAAGTAAGATTAATAATTCTAACACGAATTTTCTCAATCTTTCGTACATTTCTTTTCACTGCTGGTGGTAATTCAAAAATCAATTCTCCAAAATTCATTTTTATTTCTAGTCTGACGCGACACTTGAGCGCGTATCGTAAAACTTATTACATTTTCAAACACTTTAGTTTACACATACACAACTGAATGGAACTTACACATCTCCGATTTG
>NC_091175.1:40192763-40315371 GCF_040958095.1 Procambarus clarkii
CTTTGGTAACGTAGCTTTTACTATTTTTCATATTCAATTTCATTTTATATGGTGCGGAGTGTATTGTGCATTACGAGAGTAGCATATGGTGAAGGTGAGACAACTTTGGATTACGTGGTGACTGTAGGCCTCAGTCATACTCTTAATTGGTCATCTCTCCCTCCGTGTTATTACTCGTGTTTACCATCTTTTGTCCCTTGGATATTTCTCATATTTTTGACAGATCATCATATTGGTACCCTGGTACTGTGGTCTGCCCCGGGTCAAGTGCACCTAATCTTCTGCAATCTGACTGTAGGAGGACAAAGAGGGCCATAGTTCCTCTAGCTCGAACTTTAGTTGCTGAATTGGGACCTCAGCAGCAGTTCTCGTCACCAGTTGACACCTCGCACCCCTACACGTCAGTCAGAGATGATGATACATACAACGGTAGGGAATTAGCTTACTTTTTCAGAGCACAAAAGTTCGCTAATTCTGTAAGTATCATATTAATTTCAGTAGGAAAAACTTGCTTATATCCTATAGAGACTCGGCAAGGTATGCCTACATCCTTGGACTACCAATTTTACTTTTGAGGCAATTAACTGTTTCATTTGTTTTCGAAACTCTGTTTCATTTGTTTAGTAGGATTTTCTTGCCCTTATCCTCTTACATGAGTACCGGGTACAAGATTTCCTGCGCCTTTGATTTAAATTAATCAATTAACATCTTGTACTTAACTTTAATTGTTTAAGATTCCACAGGATAGGTACCAGTTGCCACGTTGTCCTGTTTCTGACATTCACTATATAACGGTATATTCGTTGTACATTTATTTGCTAATTTCACCATGTTTCGTCTCCAAACTTTCCGTGCAAATCCAGCAGGTGAAATAGGGACTTTAAGTCGTGCCAAGAAGACTGAATTACAAACTCTTGCACATGAGTATCAACTAGAAGTTTCCTACCAAGCCAACAGAAATGAACTACACAACCTGTTGCTGGATCACTATTTAGAGCAAGGTAAGATAGACTCTGAAACTCATGAAACTTACTATATTGCAGATAAAACTGATTTGGCAACGATGAAACTCAAACTAGAGCTGGCCAAGATTGAACGTGAGCAGCAAAGGGAAGCAGCTGCCGTACGAAGGGAAGAACAAGAACGTGAGGCTGCCTTGAGGAGAGAAGAACACGAACGAGAAATCGCCCTCAAGGAACGTGAAATCGCCCTCAAAGAACGTGAAACTGCCTTGAGGAGAGAAGAACAAGAACGTGAGGTTGCAATGCTCCAGGAGCGGGAACGAGTACAGCTTGAAACCAAACAACGCGAGTTGGAGATGCAACGCGAACATGACAAGCAACAAGCGACTCTGGCTCTAGAGTGTCGTCAACAAGAAATCGCGTTGGAAACTTCACACCTCGCTCAACGCCAGCAAGCTACTGCCAATCTTCCCATCAGTTTTAATATATCACATGCAAGTAAGTTAATGCCACCATTCGTAGAAGCAGAAGTTGATGTGTTTTTTACCACCTTTGAAACCCTTGCTAATCAACTCAGTTGGCCTGTCGACCAATGGGCCACACTTCTCAGAGTCCATCTTACAGGTAGAGCTGCAGTCACACTCAGTACTTTGGCGTCTGAGAATGACTACCAGACTCTGAAACAAGCAGTGTTGGACGCCTACCTCCTCTCCACAGAAAGTTATCGAATGAAATTCCGTGACCACCTGAAGGCAAGTACCGCTACCTTCCTCGAGTTTGCTAACACAAAACGGAGATATTTTATGAAATGGCTGGAAGCAGCACATGTCTCTACTTTTACAGAACTCGTCAACCTGATGCTAGTTGAAGAATTCTTGAGGCGTGTGCCGCCTCCTGTCCGTCTATACTTAGCAGATAAAGAAGAAACCGACTACCTGAAGTGTGCTAAGTCGGCTGACACTTACAGCCTCATCCACCGGCTGACACCCGAACCATCCTCCAGTAAGAAGTCGTGGTACAGTTACGAGAAAGCAAGTACCGAACAGGCTAGCTCGCAATTGTACTGCAAGTATTGTAGACTCTATGAACATTCCATAGACAAGTGTGGTAAGTCTCAATACAAAGGAACCACTAACACACAGAAACCCAAACCAACTCCTCCTAAGTCCGGTAAGCCTGTGATGAATGTTGGTGTTCATGTTAATGATCTTTCTCTTTTCAGTAACCACCTGTATACTGGAACTGTCTCTGCCAACGGTTCAAATCCGGAGGGACGTTTCAAATTGAAGATCTTGAGGGACACAGCGGCTCTTCAATCGATCATCTTGAAGTCGGCTGTGCCCAACATCGCCTACACCGGAGAAACTGTCTTCATCACTGACCTCACTGCTACCACTCCTTACCCTCTCGCCAGAGTCCACCTGGATTGTCCCTACGTGACAGGAGAAGTCCAAGTCGCCATCAGGGAAAAGCCTTTTCCCATGCCTGGAGTGCAACTTCTCCTAGGCAACGACTTGGCAGAAGACCTGCAACCGACCAACCTGATCGTTATGGACAAACCCCAGGTGTGTACCTCTGTGCCAATTAACCCTATACTTGAGTATGTTCCAGCAGAGGTTCAAGAGAGTGATGAAGTTTCTCCTCCGGTTCTAGTGACCACCCGTGCACAAGCCGCACGTCCACAGCCAGCTGACTCTACTGTTACCGCTGTCCCTCAAGACCCTCAGAAACTACCCCCGAATCTGACCAAGTTGGAGTTCCGTAAGTTGCAGAGGGAAGATCTTACCTTAACACCATTGTTTTTCCAGGCTGAGACTCAACCCGACAGTATTCCTGGGTTCTTCCTAGAGAACGACTTGCTCTACCGCAGATATAGACCCAGTAAACTGAAAGAGGAGGACGATTGGGCCAACATCGAACAACTTGTGATTCCTACCAGCCTGCGGCCCACTATTCTACACCTGGCCCACGGAGCACTCTCCCACTACGGATTCAACAAGACTTACCATGGAATTCGTCAAGACTACTACTGGCCAGGTATGGTAAATAGCGTCAAACAGTACGTAAAACAGTGTCATACATGTCAGATGGCAGGCAAACCGAGCATCTCCATTCCCAGAGCGCCACTGATTCCCATACAGGTGCCTGCGGAACCTTTCCACAGACTTATAATAGACTGTGTTGGTCCTTTACCTCGGACCAGTTCAGGTAACGCCTATATCTTAACCATCCTGTGTCCTACCACCAGATTTCCCATAGCAGTTCCAGTGAAGAACATCACGGCTGCTACGGTTGTAAAGCATCTATTGAAGATCTTCACTCAATACGGATTTCCCAGGGAGATTCAGAGCGACTGTGGTACCAACTTCACCAGTGATCTCTTCAAAAGGACACTGGAGGAGTTCAACATCAAACAGGTATTGTCCAGCCCCTATCATCCTGCTTCACAGCGTTCTCTTGAGCGTAGTCATCAGACTATCAAAGCACTCTTGAAAAAGTTTTGTAGTGAAACCTCTAAGGATTGGGATAAGCAAATTGATTTGATTATGTGTATTTACCGAAGTCTTCCCAATGAGTCCCTAGGAGTATCTCCTTATGAGATGCTCTACGGCCGTAAGTGCCGTACTCCCCTTAAGGCTTTCAAAGACTCTCTAAGAGATGCCACCTTCAGTGAGCATCAGAATGTGCCCCAGTTTCTTCAAAACCTTCAACACATTCTAGAGAGAGTCCACCGTTTTGCCCATGATAATCTATTGAAAGCCCAGGAGAGGATGAAGACTCATTACGACCAGACCAGCAAAGTAAGAAAATTTAAGCCGGGAGACTTCGTGCTAGCATACTTCCCTATCCCAGGTTCTCCTTTACAAAATAGGTTTTCAGGACCCTACCGCATCAAGGAGTGCAGAAACAACCACAACTACGTTCTCGAGACTCCAGATAGGCGGCGGAAGACCCAGCTGTGCCACGTCAACCTCCTGAAGCAATATAATGGTACTCCTCCCACTGTCATGATAAACTATTCTACCTTCACAGAACCCTACACCCACAGTGAGACCTTCCCAGCTTCTCCTCCCGAAAGCACTGACAAGAAGTCAGCGCTTTCTAATTCAAAAATCCATATTGATAATCCCAGCCATTTTCAGGACCCTAATAGGGTGACCCTTTGCCATATTCTAATTCCACTCTCACCTCGTCAGATAAGCCCTTCATCCTCGATGTCGACGCCAGTGGTACCGACGTTGGTGGTGTCGTGATGCAGCAACGAGGCGAGGAGAATACACCTGCCAGCGACTACTGCTACAAGGAACTACAGAACAATTGGCAAGGAGCTACTCTTCATCATCCTGAAGCTCCAGCACTTCACTGCACCCCTGAAAAGTGCTCGGTCTACCATCAACACGGACCACACCACCCTACACCTCCTGCAGCACGCCCACTTCTCAACTCATCGTCTTCTACTATGGGCTTGATAACTGCAGAAATTCAACCTGGAGACACGCTATACCAAGGTTCCGACAACATCTTAGCCGATGCTCCCTCCAGAGTTTATGAAGTAGAAGCGACTCCATCTATTACTCCACCACATAACGACGTACTTCTTCCAGAACCGCAGGCTTCGGGGAAGAGTTGTGACGATAATCTCCTTCAAAAGAGATTGAGCCTGCTCTTCCCTCCTAAGATCGTCGCTATACTTCCCTATACAACTAATATGGAAGAAATATCCAACAAGTACAACTCCAAGATTTGCCAGAGAGCAAACGTATTCAGCACCAGGAACACCTGCTCCGCCTCCACCACTCGAACCACCAAACTACCTGTCCTTCGCCTGCTCATCGCTGATTGGCTGGTGGTCAGTCGTGCCTGCTCCTCCACCGCCACACTACCTGATGTCTGGGGCCACACGACCTGCAGACCTCAGAATATCCAGTGCTTTCAACAAGTTAACACGTCTCGTTGGTAGACTAAGCTCTGGCTTACGTGTACTAAGAGGTGGCAGCTTAAAGCCAATATTCCTGCACCCATATTTGCATTGTATATTGTTCACTTGTTATTACTCACTTGTCTTAACGTAACTTTTCATTTTGCCATTTGATTGTTCTCATTATTTTGATTGATTGATTTTATGTTCCAATTTGTATGTCCATTTTATTCATGTTTTGCTTTTCTAACGTAATTAAAATCTCATTGTTAAATTTACTTGTGTTTTGTGTGTCTTCCCATTACCTTACCACAGACGAAGTTCCAGATTTTATCTTTTTTGTTTCTATATGTGACGAGGCCATACCCCTAGCTTTTGAAACAGCCGAACACCAACGCGTTACCGTCACAATATATATATATATATATAACTGAAAACTCACACCCCAGAAGTGACTCGAACCCATACTCCCAGAAGCAACGCAACTGGTATGTACAAGACACCTTAATCCACTTGACCATCACGACCGGACAAAATGAGGTGATAGCCGAGGCTATATGAACCACCCCACCGCCGGCACTCGGATAGTTATCTTGGGCATAGCATTTTACCAAATCACCTCATTCTTTGGGGCACACGTGAGGAACACAAATGCGAACAAGCCTGAATGGTCCCCAGGACATATGCAACTGAAAACTCAGTTGCATATGTCCTGGGGACCATTCAGGCTTGTTCGCATTTGTGTTCCTCACGTGTGCCCCAAAGAATGAGGTGATTTGGTAAAATGCTATGCCCAAGATAACTATCCGAGTGCCGGCGGTGGGGTGGTTCATATAGCCTCGGCTATCACCTCATTTTGTCCGGTCGTGATGGTCAAGTGGATTAAGGCGTCTTGTACATACCAGTTGCGTTGCTTCTGGGAGTATGGGTTCGAGTCACTTCTGGGGTGTGAGTTTTTAGTTGCATATGTCCTGGGGACCATTCAGGCTTGTTCGCATATATATATATATATATATATATATATATATATATATATATAATATATATATATATATATATAATATATATATATATATATATATATATATTACACGACGAGGTTAACAACATTATTAAGAGAAGCCTTACCAAAGCCGGTTGTCCAGCAGAGAGAGAGCCCCATTACCTAATGTCACGCAACTCTGATGAGCCTGTCGGTCGCGGTGAACCCCTGGAAGAATGGAAGACAGTTGGTGTGGGACTACACTTGCGTTTCAACTTTAGCCAACACCTATGCTGACTTCAGTGCTACACAAGTAGGAGGAGCTGCCAATCACCGGGAAGCAGCCAAGTCACGTAAATACAGTGACCTTGAGCACCACCACAATTTTGTCCCCATTGCCTCAGAGACACTTGGTGCCTGGGGTAAAAGTGCTGCTAGTTTTTTGAAGGAGTTGGGGTCCAAGCTAATTGAAGCAACTAGAGACCCTAAAGCTGCCAGTTTTCTCTTTCAGCGCCTTAGTGTTGCAATCCAGAGAGGAAATGGTCACTGCATCCATGGTTCCTCCCCACCATCTGAGGAGCTGGAGGAGCTCTACAACTTGTGACAAGTAGCCTTGTACCCTGCATGTAACCAATGTTGTAACCCTTTTTGTGTAATGACGTTTTCAAATATAGTTAGATATATATACACACATATCAAAAGAATAGGGGTAGTAGGAGAAGAAAATATCAGTGTCAGTGCGGATCCACAAGGTCTTCTCTGAGTACTCTTTATTTTCTATGTATATATTATTTGATAGCTCTCTCGGCTCCTTTCCAAAGAGTATATTTTGAGAGTACAATCGACTTGAGAATGGTCCAGGACGGACTGAAACGTCGTCGTCCCTTCACCTTCTAGTGTGTGGTCTGGTCAACTTATTTTAGCCACGTTTTTGTGACTCATCACCTGCGTGTGTAGTGGGTCCTACTGGGTTTATATCATATAATAGTTGTAAGTTTATGTTATTACATAGGTGAGCAAGTTGAGTCTGTTCATTTTATTCTGGTTAATAGTGCAGGATCCTTCTTGAGGGATAGCTAAACACAGATTAATAATAGATTCACCAATGAATCGATTAAAGATTCATAGGTGAGCAAGTTGAATCTGCTCTTGTTAAATAGTGCAGTATCCTTCTTGAGTGATAGCTGAGCACAGAATCTATGAAAGATTCAAGGGTGAGCAGTGATATGCTCGAATTAGCGTAGGAGCAATAGGCGTTCAAATATAATGGCGAGCAGTAATACCATCAAATTAGCATGGGGAACAATAAAGCGCTCGAATATCACGTTAATTCCTAGGTGAGCTGTTGAGTCAGCTATTTACCCATGTTGGGTTACAATACTTAAAGTTTAATGTTAATACATTAAGGGATGGGAAATCTAAGATTGTTGGAAAAATTAATATTGTTGCTACGACTAAACTTGTTTAGAAGATAATTTGTAACGGTTTTTCCTAACCTCTACGTTGTACGGTTTATTAGTTCTCTGTTGTATATTCACTTACAAATTGGTAAGTTTGCAACTTTGCTCATGCTGCACTTCTACAAAATGAGAGCAGAAACGAAAATAAACAGTTCAAACAAAAATTAATGCAAATAAATCACTAGATCCTAGTGCAGATATGTCAAATAAATGTTGTAGTGTGATAAGACAAGTAGTCTGGTTGAGACTAATGTAAGGTTTTCTTAGCAGACCTTAAGTGCAAGTATAATGGACCTTGGTCCTGGTGAATTTGCAGGTGTAGAAGTTCTTGTTAACTTCGTGTTATTGCTAAATTCATGAAATGCTGGATGCATTGGGTGCTAGATTCTCTAGCCTAATAACATTAATTACATAGGGAGACTGAGTGTGGTCAATTATTATTGTCGAGAATAATTCTGAGACTTCAGTGGTTTCAATGGCTTGGTCGCTGTGACATGTACCTGTTTAGGCTACGGACCACTGAGAGCCATAAAACATCTCTGCAAATATTAATTGTACTATACTCAAACTGACTTTATTACTCAGCTGGGTTTCTCATTTAGCTTGTTGCTGGAGAATTAATTTACTGCTGATTAATTTATATTAATGTTGTTATTAGCAGGCATAGGCTTCTTCAGGTTTAAAAGTTTACCTGTCAGTAAGTAGCTACCTACAGATTGGAGCATAGTCATGCCCAAACGTTTAACATGCCCAGTAATAAACTGGTAGTAGTAATCTGCTCCTACTAGTAAATTTGCATTGTCAAGGTGGCCAGAGGTAAACCAGTTGTCAGCCAATTTAACTTCACGTTCCTGCAGGAACTTGGCTGTATACCCCAGACCCTTAATATTCAGGTCAAAAGGTATTTCATCTACAACTATGGCTTGGATAGCCTTGACATAACCACCTAGACGTACGAGCGGATGAACTACTGAATAATATTGGGGGCCTCGATTTATCATGAACCCGGACAGGGTTAATTTTACCTGTGAGGTTGGTTTTAAATTAAGTGCCTCTGCCGCTTTCTGAGTAGGCTCAGGAATCTGTACACCAGTTGATTGACAGTTGAGCGGCGGGACCAAAGAGCCAGAATTTAATCCCCGCAAGCACAAATAGGTGAGTATAGGCGAATACACACACACATGAGGTCTCAGATTAGCGAGACGTCACCAGTGGAGTCTCACAGGGTTCAGTCCTTAGACCTATACTGTTTCTGATATATGTAAATGATCTCCCAGAGGGTATAGATTCGTTCCTCTCACTGTTTGCTGATGATGCAAAAATTATGAGGAGGATTAAAACCGAAGATGATAGTAGGATACTACAAGATGACCTAGACAGACTGAATGAATGGTCCAACAAATAGCTGCTAAAGTTCAAGCCGAGTAAATGCAAAGTATTAAAATTAGGCGGTGGAAACAGGAGGCCAGACACAGGATACAGAATAGGATATGAAGTACTTCATGAAACGGACAGAGAGAAAGATCTAGGAGTTGATATCACACCAAACCTGTTTCCCGAAGCCCACATAAAAAGAATTACGTCTGCGGCATACTTGAGGCTGGCTAGCATCAGAACAGCCTTCAGGAACCTGTGTTAGGAATCATTCAG
Source organism: Procambarus clarkii (assembly GCF_040958095.1). NCBI lineage: Eukaryota > Metazoa > Arthropoda > Malacostraca > Decapoda > Cambaridae > Procambarus > Procambarus clarkii. Next base: position 40,201,737 of record NC_091175.1, read on the forward strand.
AACCTTGTATACCACATATGTAATACCAATCCTGGAGTATGCGCCCCAAGCATGGAACCTGTACCTTGTTAAGCACAAGACGAAGCTGGAAAAAGATGAGAGGTATGTCACTAGGCTAGTCTCCACCTGTGTCCTCTTGTTCGCGTACCTCCGGTGTTCAAAAATATATTCTTATCTACCCTGTCAATTCCTCTGAGAATTTTATAGGTAGTGATCATGTCTCCCATTACTCTTCTGTCTTCCAGTGTCATGAGGTGCATTTCACGCAGCCTTTCCACGTAGCTCATGCCTCTTAGTTCTGGGACGAGCCTAGTGGCATATCTCTGAATGTGGGTGTAATCCCCTATTTGTACTGACCTGTTTGTGTCTGCAGGATCGAGCATTGACTCTTGGATCCCACCTTTCCAGCCTTCGGTTGTTTACAGCAATGACTCCGGTCCCATTTCCCTATCATACCTGGTTTTAAAATTATGAATAGAATTTGCTTCCACAACCTGCTCCTTAAGTGCAGTCCATTTTTCCACTACACTCACGCTAAAAGAAAACTTCCTAAGATCTCTGTGACTTATCTGAGTTTCCAGCCTTCACCCATGTCCCCTCGTTCTGTTTTTATTCTGTGTGAACAATTCGTCTATGTCCACTCTGTCAATCCCCCCGAGTATTTTTTACGTTCCTATCATATCCTCCCCTCTCCCTTCTTTTTTTCTAGTGTCGTAAGGCTCAGTTCCTTCAGACGCTCTTAATACCCCATCCCTCTAACGCTGGGACGAGTCTCGTTGCAAACTTCTGAACCTTTTCCAGTTTCCTTATGTGTTTCTTCAGGTGGGGGACTCAATGATGGTGAGGCATACTCTAAGACTGGCCTCACGTAGGCAGTGTAAAGCGCCCTAAATGCCTCCTTACTTAGGTTTCAGAATGATGTTCTAAATTTTACCAGTGTAGAGTACGCTGCTGTCGATATCCTATTTATATGTGCCTCAGGAGTTAGATTAGGTGTTACGTCCACGCCCAGGTCTCTTTCTCGCGTCTCAGATCATACCTGTTCATCACAGGTAGGCAGTTCCCCTTCATTGTGTACTGTCCCTTTGGTCTCCTATCACCTCGTCTCATTTCCCTAACTTTACTTTTGTTCGTGTTGAACTCATCAACTTTGTGTCATCCGCGAATATCGACATGAAGGATTCTACTCCTGTAAATATGCCGTTAACATATATTAGAAATAGAATTGGTCCCAGCACCGATCCTTGAGGTACTCCACTCGTTACTGTTCGTCAGTCCGACTTCTCGCCCTTTACCTTAACTTTCTGGCTCCTTCCTGTTAGGTAGTTCCTTACTCATGATAGGGCCATTCCGCTTACTCCTGCATGCCTCTTAAGGGGGCATATAAAAAAATATCGTTATAAATTAAAATTGTTCAATTTGCTTATAATTTTTTTTATGAAATGGTTATAGAAAGGGCTGCAACTGGTCCAAGTTTCACCATCACACCCTAAACAGAAAAGGAGAAAAAAAATACACAACGTATTATGCAACGAATGTTCAACATTCTCAAATAATCTCAGGGAACACATGTGTCAACTAAAATGTCTACTATGTGCTGTAGAAGCACAAACTTTTGTAATAATTGTAATATGTATGTTCAATATATTTATATTTAATTTTTTTTTTTTTTTTTTTGCCAATTTTTTTTTCTCATTTGTTATCAAGGGATTTGCATGAAACTTGCACACCTTGCTCAATGGATGCCTATCTGCAAGGGTGCCAATTATGAACGAAATCTGTCGAAGTCAAGCTCAGCTACAGGTGGCCGAACTTGGATCTTTATTTTACTCTGGAAAGTAATTTACACCTTCAAATTACTTCAGAGCTTTCATTTATTAATCAATTTACATGCAAATTACACCTTATATGTAGCGTTTGTGCTTCTACAGACTCTAGTAGACATTTTAGTCCAAAGTCTATTTGTTGATTTTATAAAAATTTATAAATATCATATATTGCATATTTTTTTAGTAGGGTAACTTTGAAAAATTATATTATTGCACTAAACACTTTTTTGATAAAACTGATCACTAGAATCCTTTATTATGTGCTTAATTTAATATCTGAGTGTTATAGAAATGATTTTAGTTGACACATGTGTTCCCTGAAACTATTTGAAAATTCGTTGTTTATTTTTTTTCTCCTTTTCTGTTAAGGGTGTGATGATGAAACTTGGACTAGCTGCAGCCCTTTCTATAACCATTTCATAAAAAAATTTATAAGCAAATTGAACCACTTTTAATTTTACATCGATATGCCCCCTTAAGTTTGAATAGCAGTCTCATGTGCAGTACTGTATCAAACGTTTTTTCCACTCGCTGGCCAGGCCTTGGGCTGAGAGGATGTGCGCGCCTCCTCTTCCCTCTAGGGGTTAAGTCCCTCGCACCCAACCTTGTGCTGTGATCGCCGGGGCGGTATCGTCACAATACTATTGTGCTGCTGAGTGTTCTGACACTATTGCATGTCACTAGTATTAGAGGAACCCTAGAGTGAACTAGTGAGTGGCGTCTGAGGCTTGGAGGCAGGCTAGCCTGCCCCCACCGCTCCCTTAGGGGAAGTTGATGCATTGCTGGTGCTAATAACACAGCATCACCTGTACAGTGAACCTGGGACTCACTGTAAGACTCTCTAGCAAGAACCACAGGGCATCATCAGCTTCAGGCAACAAACAGGAAGGAGAGTGGTGTGATCGTAATCTGACCCTAACGGGCCTTTGACCCTTGCGATCAGAGCACTGACCCAAGTTCCCAACGGTCTCCACTATCCATTCCCTGATGGGAGGGTGACATAGCCGCCAACACTACAATGATGCCAGCTTTGTACAGAGCACCTGTACACTCCTAGTTATAAGACTTATCTTCCCCACTTTCTCTTACTCTTCTCATTTCACCATTTCAACAGGTCAAGTGGAACGGTCCAGTGGCCCATGCGGTTACCTGTAAAATCTGGGGGCCACTTGACTTGGGCATCTGTTCACCCTTGTTGTAGGGTTAGGCTGTCTTACGGGACATTCTGTCCACACATAGGACATAGGAGAATAAGTCACTGAGGGCTAACCTCTGCGAGTCCCAACCAACCAAGTGGAATATCCAAGTGTTTATCCAAGTGGTCTGAGCACTCTCAGACCCACGTAGAGTGCTGTACCCCTCAGAGTAGGTTTATGACTGTTGGTGCTGATGACTGGTAAGGCATGCTGCTTGCCCTGCCATTTGTCATGTTATTCATCATCACATGGTTATAAATGGTATTAACCAGGTATCGAACGAAATTACTTCAATTAATGTCGCCTGAAGAAGCAGTAATGGAGGAGGTAGCTGCCGGACCATCAGGGCTTTCCCCTATCATGACCAGTGACGCTGTCACCCCACCATCCAGTGATGGGTTTGTGACCATGTTAAGTAAAAGCCAGAGAAGGAAACAAAAGCTTGGTGAACAACAGGGTGGACGACGTCCACTAGCACCAAAGACAGAGTACACACGCCTGGCCTTCCCTACAGGCACGAGAATAGCTGAGAAGATTGTTTGGAGCAAGGCATACAAACCTGGCTCTGTAGACCTGCTACATCCACATGTCAACTCCCCATATGTGTACGTTTCATGACAGAATAAGCATGTTGTGGGTGCTCTTCAGCAAGGAACAATAGGTGGTATAAAGTTCTCTCAAACAAAAGTTCTGTACAAAACAAGAAGATGGATGAATACCTGGTCAACAGATATCATCACGAGTATCCACTAGAGTGGGTCTATGAATTAGACGGGGTACACAAAGCAAGAAGATTGAACAGAAATGGTAAACCTACCAATCAAATAGTCATAGTCTGGAAGAAGCCTGATCCGCCACCTAAAAAGTATTGGTTTGGTGGGGTGTATGCGTCCCCCAGCACGCTCAGGGTGTTTGAGCCGAACCCTGTGGAGTGTTACGAGTGCTGTGGCAGTGGCCACATAGCTAAGCACTGTTGGTGCTCCACACCCAAGTGTGCTCTCTGTTCCGGTGATCACCCACTGAAGAACTGTCAGTAAAGAAGACCAAAGACCAAAGAAAGCAGGAACAGGAGCCACAGAACACTGCAACAGAAGCAGGGCAACAACCTGTAACTGTGCCTCCGTCTAAACCGCCGCTGAAGTGTTTCAGATGTGGTATGGAAGGAGTAACTATCTGGCACTCAGACTGTACCAAACGGCCAGCCTCCCTTGGCACAAGGAGGCAAGTGCCCGAGACTCTACAAGTGCCAACTGATGCCGGCTCTAGTACTGTTGACCCATCCCATAGTGGTGACAGTACCAGCAACACCCCTGGCAACACACAACAGCCTGAGACAACAGTTGAAGGACAGTTGTCAGCCTTGCAAGCACAGGTAGCAGAAATGGCAAAAATTATAGAGACGCTACGTCGGGCTCCTTCACATGAGATACAGCAGCCTCCACACTGCTGTGTCACAGCCGTGGCCCGCGCTGGTAAAGGGTCCTGTGGTGGTGGTGACGGCGGAGGCGGTAGCAGCAGCAGCAGCAGCAGAGGTGAGAGCGACAACAGAGGTGGTGGCAGTGACGTCGTCAGTCAACTCAGTGATGACAGCAGTGTTAGTGACACAAAAACATTAACTGGAAAAGGAAGTCGATCTGCATCAGCATATATTAAAATGATTGTTGACCTTAACGAACGCGCTCAAGCCAAGTACGAGAATGAAAATGATAATATTCTGAGTGACAGTAATTATGCCATGAAACTTACAGAGAATATTCACTCGCGGACCATCCCGAGTTGCTCAGTGATCAGGAAACTGATGATGTCACCAGATGTTCCTGACGACACCAAACGCCAGGTTGGTGTGGCTCTTTACGTCGTAGAGTCACTTATTGACACATTGTGTAAGTGGGACGAGGACAACAATGGGACCACCAGTCCCAGGGAGGAACAACACCAAGATGATGGCTGCTGCTGACACAAGGACCATTAGGTTTCTCAGTTGGAACATTCGTAGCATCAACAAAAGACTGAATGACCTAATTGCATATGTTACCAGTAACAACATAGATATAATTGCTTTACAGGAGCCCTACACGTCCAATATGATAAACAAAACCCCACCAAAGATCAGAGGGTATGCATCCTATACTAACAGAAACGCCACAGGCTTATTAACATACATCAGAAGTGATTTACCGCACATTCTTGTGAGCACGTCACACAATGTACACACACAGTACCATCACTTTCATGTACAAACTGCAGCAGTCCACTTCTCATTCCTCAACATATATGCCAGAAACTCAATGTAACATTGTTCCCGGATCTAGATAATCATGGCACAATATACATGGGAGATTTTAATGGCTAGACATATTACGCTGGGAGACAGTACTAACAACGATAATGGATGCAAATTTATCAAATATGTTTATGACAACAGTTTAACTGTGTATACTATGGATACTCAAACTCATTTATTGGGAGGCAGACTTGATTATGTAATGGGTAGAAACCTTGTGCAAGATAGGATGGAATGTTCGTTGGTAAATCACTTGGTTAGTGATCACTATGCAGTTTCTGCTTCCTATGAGGTACAGTGTGATGTACCTAATAGACATCAAAGACGGAAAATGAATATTCCATATGGCTTGCATGACCACTTTATTATTTGTATGTCAAACTGGTATCAAGATTACACAATAACGAATGTACAAGCCTTCTCCAGAGATCTCGTTGACACAATTACTACCTACTACGACACATGGGTGTGTTGGGGAACAGGCCGTAAGCCTAGCAGAAGTGGATAACACCTACCACCACCCAAGTGGGTCCTTGACCCCGTATTTATTAAAAAACATGAACGAGTAAAGCAACTTGGAGATACATACAAACGAACCAAAGCACAAGGTGACTTGCATGCATTTCTTGTCGCAAATAGAGAGGTGAGAGACATGAGCAATGCTATACATAATAAACATTGGGAAGAGTTCCTACAAAGTATAAATGAGCAAACAACACTTGTTGAAGCTTGGAAAAAGATACGAAAAATTTCTAGAAGCAGCCCAACCAAACCGCTGCACCACAGCCCACTAGAACAAGCAAACATTCTCCTTGATCAATGGGCACTAACATCGAGCTACGACTCACTCCCAATTAACATACAGCACAAACGTAATGACAAACGCCCCAACAGACAACGAACCATCAATCTTGCCTGTACAGCTATCGACGTGTCGGACCTTAATGATGTAACTGAATGGGAATTAAATCATGCATTAATGATGGGCAAATCAACTGCTCCTGGAGAGGACGGTATTACTTACTGTCTACTGAGATTAGTCTCACACGTACCAGGTAATCCACTATTAGTGTTGTACAGAATGAGTTTACGTGAAGGAGTATTACCTGATGCTTGGACAAAGAGTGTCATTGTTCCTATCCCCAAACCACACTCAGATAATTATAGACCCATATCTCTAACATCGTGTGTTTGTAAAGTGCTTGAACGTATTGTTCTTAACCGACTCATGTATCGTATACAGGGGCACCTGTCACCCCAACTGTTTGGATTTATGCCTGGGCTCAGTACACAACACTGTTTTGCTGAATACTTCGCTCGTATTGAAGTTTCCCTTCAAGCAGTCTTCATTTTCCTAGCTGCAGCTTTTGATACAGCAAACAGGGAAATCATACTAGAACAGATTGCTGAGCTGGGAATACAAGGAAAAATTACTGAAATAGATAAATGGATATTTGTCTAATCGAGCAGCATATGTTTTGTTTAATGGTGTTAAAAGCACAGAGAGCAAACATTTTGAACTGGGAACTCCACAAGGAGGGGTCCTCAGCCCCTTGTTGTTCAGCGTTCTGATGCATAAACTTATTAAAGATCTTCCAACTAATATTGAAGACACTGTCATTTGTTATGCTGATGATATATGTTTACAGGCTGCCACCGAGCCTAGAATGCAAGTTCTGCTCGATGCTTTTGCTACTAGAGCTGAGGAATGTGGCCTCCTTATCTCTGTACAGAAAACTCGTGCCCTCATTCCGTGTGATATTCCACCACCCAATTATCAAATAGATGGGCGAGCACTTGAGAACTGCGAGTCTTACAGATACCTTGGTGTCCCCATGAAACGACCCTGGGTACCTTTCTTCTCTCAAGAAGAGACTGTGGGAGAGATCAAAGCCCTTGCGGGTCCTTGTTGATGTCAATCATGGAATTAACGTGAGACTTGCTAGAATGTTTTATGTATCATTTATACGCTCTGTGATTAACTACAATGCTCTACATCTCACACTGTATACAGACAAAGAGCTGAAATCTCTTGAAAGCTTGCAAAATGAAGCTATGCGTCTCATCCTTGGGGCTCCAAAGTCCACGTGAATAGTTAATATGAGAGCAGAGTTAAAATTACCTACCATAAGTGAGAGAATTTTGTCTATTAGCACAGTTTTTGGCGTGAAGGCATTGAGTAGATCTAGGCAACACATGAAGTTTCAAGCTAAACTTTCTAATATGCTGCACTCACCTGAGGTCTATAGAAGAAGAACGAAATCTGATTATGTATTTTGGTTCTACAAGGTAGCTAACTCCATCAAAATATTAAATATGTACCCAACTCAATTAATAATTAATCAACCAATTACTCCATGGGATAACTAGGATCTATCAGTTGATTTTGTAAATGCAAGAAAGATAGTGTACACTCTACATTATTAAAACAGTTAACACTGAAAAGCATCACTGAGAGTACTAAGAGTACGGGTAACGATGTGTATCAGTGCTATACCGACGGTTCTGTAGAAGAAGGTGGACGATGTACCGGATCTGGATGTAATATATCTGAACAATCTTCTCTCGTACATACAGCAATGAAGCGTGTCAATGACTGGGCAAGTACAACTCAAACCGAACTTGCAGGCATATACCTTGCCACTGAATTTTTAAAAGACAAAGGCAGTGGACTTATATACTGTGACTCGCAGAGTGCACTCCTGGCATTGAACGCACATAGTAGTGACACCCATAAAATAGTCAGTGATATTCGAATGAATGTTTTAGCTGCTAAAGAAAGATTTTAAATTAAATTCCTATGGATACCATCACAAGTTGGCATCTCAAGGATACCATCACATGTTGGCACTGTTGATATGCTTGCAAAGACAGCCTGTAGAAAACCAGTGGTAGAAATTGGTATGGGTGTTTCATTAGCAGTGAAAAAGAGTATACTTAAACAAATATCTAATGAAGATCTCACCGACCTAACAAATTCACAAAGACCTGAAAGTTGTAGCATTAAATATTATGATAGATATCGTGAGGAGATATTCACATATGGGACTAATAGAACAAGAACCCGGCAATGTGATGTTATTGTGGCCAGAATACGCCTGGGATATAGACGTATCTGGCAGCTTTCTCAAAACCCAAATGTCGAGTACACAATGTGTCAACTTTGTGAAAGAGAAAACATGCACTCTCTTGAACATTATATTGTAGAATGTCCCATATTGACTGACTTTCGCCCCCCCCCCCTGGGCTAAGGTATGCTGAACTCTGTAATTACTACATGAGTACTGGAACACTTGATGATATATTGGACTTGTACCCAAGGTTGACCATGTAACGTGTCAATTATACAATGTATGTATGTGCTGTAACTATATAACCCGAGATTGTAAAAGCACCTTAATCACCTTCAGTGATTAAATGCCTAATTGCACACTAGTTTCTCTATCAGCTATCTCACCCTGTCAGAGTAAAAGAGACAAATGTATGTGAATGCATGTGTGTGTATATATATGTATATGTACGTTCATGTGTGTGAATGTATATGTATGTGAATAAAGTACATATGGAAGCTGATCAGAATTACATTTCACCTTTATGTAGGGCATACGTAAATCTGTGTATCTATGTATTTGCGTATGTAGGTTAGCTTAGCATTTTAAAAGCACCGAATCACCTTCTGTGGTTGATTGTTCAATAAATCCCTGAACTATATGTTTAACACATCTCTAACCCTGTCCATGGAGGACAGAAGAAAATGTATATATGCTGGTTAGCATTGTAAATGTGTGGCCACGTCTGTGGTAGAAAAGAATAAAAAATAGAAAAAAAAATTGGCAGTCCAATAATATGCAGTCTGCCCAACCTTCTCTGTCCTGCCTTATCCTCGTTATTTTATCATAAAATTCCAAAAGGTTTGTTAAGCAAGATTCCCCTTTCCAGAATGCATGTTGATGTTTGTTTACAAACCTGATGTTCTCCAGGTGTGCAACCAGTCTTAGCCTAATTATTCTTTCAAGTGTTGTGTGTGTGTGTTTGTGTGTGGTCATATAGTTGTATTCACCTAGTTGTGCTAGCGGGGGTCAATCAACTCAACTGTCAATCAACTGTTACTAACAATTTGTTTTTCACACAATCACACCCTAAAGAAGCAGCCCATAACAGCTGTCTAACTCCTAGGTACCTACTTGCCGCTACGTAAGAGGGGCATCAGGGTGAAAGAAACTCTGCTCATCTGTTTCCACCGGCGGCCAGGATCAAACCCGGACTCTGAGATTACGAGTCCCAAGCGCTGCCCATACAGCCACGGCCCCTGTGAGTGTATGTGTGTGTGTACTCACCTATTTGTGCTTGCGGAGGTTGAGCTTTGGCTCTTTGGTCCCGCCTCTCAACTATCCATCAACTGGTGTACAGATTCCTGAGCCTATTGGGCTCTATCATATCTACATTTGAAACTGTGTATGGAGTCAGCCTCCACCGCATCACTGCCTAATGCATTCCATCCGTTAACTACTCTGACACTAAAAATGTTCTTTCTAACGTCCCTGTGGCTCATGTGGGTACTCAGTTTCCACCTGTGTCCCCTTGTTTGCATACCACCAGTGTTGAATAGTTTATCCTTGTTTACCCGGTCGATTCCCCTGAGGATTTTGTAGGTTGTGATCATGTCTCCCCTTACTCTTCTGTCTTCCAGTGTCGTAAGGTGCATTTCCCGCAGCCTTTCCTCGTAACTCATGCCTCTTAGTTCTGGAACTAGTCTAGTGGCATACCTTTGAACTTTTTCCAGGTTCGTCTTGTGCTTGACAAGGTACAGTCTCCATGCTGGGGCAACATACTCCAGGACTGGTCTTACATATGTGGTGTACAAGATTCTGAATGATTCCTTACACAGGTTCCTAAACGCTGTTCTGATGTTAGCCAGCCTCGCATATGCCGCAGACGATATTCTTTTAATGTGAGCTTCTTGTGTGTGTGTACTCACCTAATTGTGCTTGCGGGGGTTGAACTCTGGCTCTTTGGTCCCGCCTTTCATCCTTCAATCAACATGTGTACAGGTTCCTGAGCCTATTGGGCTCTATCATATCTACACTTGAAACTGTGTATGGAGTCAGCCTCCACCACATTACTTCCTAATGCATTCCATTTGTCAACCACTCTGACACTAAAAAAGTTCCTTCAAATATCTCTGTGGCTCATTTGGGCACTCAGTTTCCACCTGTGTCCCCTAGTGCGTGTGCCCCTTGTGTTAAATAGAATGTCTTTATCTACCCTATCAATTCCCTTGAGAATCTTGAATGTGGTGATCATGTCCCCCCTAACTCTTCTGTCATCCAGCGAAGTGAGGTTTAATTCCCGTAGTCTCTCCTCGTAGGTCATACCTCTCAGCTCGGGTACTAGTCTGGTGGAAAATATTTGAACCTTTTCCAGTTTAGTCTTATCCTTGACTAGATATGGACTCCATGTTGGGGCTGCATACTCCAGGATTGGCCTGACATATGTGGTATACAAAGTTCTGAATGATTCTTTACACAAATTTCTGAATGCCTTTCGTATGTTGGCCAGCCTGGCATATGCCTCTGATGTTATCCTCTTGATATGTGCTGCGGGAGACAGGTCTGGCGTGGTATCAACTCCCAAGTCTTTTTCTTTCTCTGACTCCTGAAGAACTTCCTCTCCCAGATGATACCTTGTATTTGGCCTCCTGCTCCCTGCACCTATCTTCATTACATTACATTTGGTTGGGTTAAACTCTAACAACCACTTGTTCGACCATTCCTGCAGTTTGTCTAGGTCTTCTTGAAGCCTCAAACAGTCCTCTTCTGTCTTAATCCTTCTCATAATTTTGGCATCGTCCGCAAACATTGAGAGAAATGAATCTATACCCTCCGGGAGATCATTTACATATATCAGAAACAAGATAGGACCGAGTATGTGTGTGTGTGTGTGTGTGTGTGTGTGTGTGTGTGTGTGTGTGTGTGTGTGTGTGTGTGTGTGTGTGTGTGTGTGTGTGTGCGTGTGTGTGTGTGTGTGTCTGTGTGTGTGTGTGTGTGTGTGTGTGTGTGTGTGTGTGTGTGTGTGTGTGTGTGTGTGTGTGTGTGTGTGTGTGTGTGTGTGTGTGTGTGTGTGTGTGTGTGTGTGGGTATGTGTGTGTGCGTGGGTATGTGTGTGTGTGTGTGTGTGTGTGTGTGTGTGTGTGTGTGTGTGTGTGTGTGTGTGTGTGTGTGTGTGTGTGTGTGTGTGTGTGTGTGTGTGTGTGTGTGTGTGTGTGTGTGTGTGTGTGTGTGTGTGGGTATGTGTGTGTGCGTGGGTATGTGTGTGTGTGTGTGTGTGTGTGTGTGTGTGTGTGTGTGTGTGTGTGTGTGTGTGTGTGTGTGTGTGTGTGTGTGTGTGTGTGTGTGTGTGTGTGTGTGTGTGTGTGTGTGTGTGTGTGTGTGTGTGTGTGTGTGTGTGTGTGTGTGTGTGTGTGTGTGTGTGTGCCTGACACAAAGAAAATAACAGGTAATGAATAATTTGAAAACTCATAACAAAGAAAAATGATATGCGAAATATTTGAGCGCTTTTATGTGTTATCGATACATCACAGTATGTGATGAAACTGACACGAGATAGTTAGAGCATTTCATGTTTTATTGTCCATCCTGGTTGTACGTATGTGTGTGTGTATATATCTATATATATATATATCTGAAAACTCACACCCCAGAAGTGACTCGAACCCATACTCCCAGAAGCAACGCAACTGGTATGTACAAGACGCCTTAATCCACTTGACCATCACGACCGGACATAATGAGGTGATAGCCGAGGCTATTTGAACCACCCCACCGCCGGCACTCGGATAGTAATCTTGGGCATAGCATTTTACCAAATCACCTCATTCTTTGGGGCACACGTGAGGAACACAAATGCGAACAAGCCTGAATGGTCCCCAGGACAATATGCAACTGAAAACTCACACCCCAGAAGTGACTCGAACCCATACTCCCAGAAGCAACGCAACTGGTATGTACAAGACGCCTTAATCCACTTGACCATCACGACCGGACATAATGAGGTGATAGCCGAGGCTATTTGAACCACCCCACCGCCGGCACTCGGATAGTAATCTTGGGCATAGCATTTTACCAAATCACCTCATTCTTTGGGGCACACGTGAGGAACACAAATGCGAACAAGCCTGAATGGTCCCCAGGACAATATGCAACTGAAAACTCACACCCCAGAAGTGACTCGAACCCATACTCCCAGAAGCAACGCAACTGGTATGTACAAGACGCCTTAATCCACTTGACCATCACGACCGGACATAATGAGGTGATAGCCGAGGCTATTTGAACCACCCCACCGCCGGCACTCGGATAGTAATCTTGGGCATAGCATTTTACCAAATCACCTCATTCTTTGGGGCACACGTGAGGAACACAAATGCGAACAAGCCTGAATGGTCCCCAGGACAATATGCAACTGAAAACTCACACCCCAGAAGTGACTCGAACCCATACTCCCAGAAGCAACGCCCTAAGAATGAGGTGATTTGGTAAAATGCTATGCCCAAGATTACTATCCGAGTGCCGGCGGTGGGGTGGTTCAAATAGCCTCGGCTATCACCTCATTATGTCCGGTCGTGATGGTCAAGTGGATTAAGGCGTCTTGTACATACCAGTTGCGTTGCTCCTGGGAGTATGGGTTCGAGTCACTTCTTGGGTGTGAGTTTTCAGTTGCATATTGTCCTGGGGACCATTCAGGCTTGTTCACATTTGTGTTCCTCACGTGTGCCCCAAAGAATGAGGTGATTTGGTAAAATGCTATGCCCAAGATTACTATCCGAGTGCCGGCGGTGGGGTGGTTCAAATAGCCTCGGCTATCACCTCATTATGTCCGGTCGTGATGGTCAAGTGGATTAAGGCATCTTGTACATACCAGTTGCATTGCTCCTGGGAGTATGGGTTCGAGTCACTTCTGGGGTGTGAGTTTTCAGTTGCATATTGTCCTGGGGACCATTCAGGCTTGTTCGCATTTGTGTTCCTCACGTGTGCCCCAAAGAATGAGGTGATTTGGTAAAATGCTATGCCCAAGATTACTATCCGAGTGCCGGCGGTGGGGTGGTTCAAATAGCCTCGGCTATCACCTCATTATGTCCGGTCGTGATGGTCAAGTGGATTAAGGCGTCTTGTACATACCAGTTGCGTTGCTTCTGGGAGTATGGGTTCGAGTCACTTCTGGGGTGTGAGTTTTCAGTTGCATATTGTCCTGGGGACCATTCAGGCTTGTTCGCATTTGTGTTCCTCACGTGTGCCCCAAAGAATGAGGTGATTTGGTAAAATGCTATGCCCAAGATTACTATCCGAGTGCCGGCGGTGGGGTGGTTCAAATAGCCTCGGCTATCACCTCATTATGTCCGGTCGTGATGGTCAAGTGGATTAAGGCGTCTTGTACATACCAGTTGCGTTGCTTCTGGGAGTATGGGTTCGAGTCACTTCTGGGGTGTGAGTTTTCAGTTGCATATTGTCCTGGGGACCATTCAGGCTTGTTCGCATATATATATATATATATATATATATATATATATATATATATATATATATATATATATATATATATATATATATATATATATATATATATATATATATATGTCGTACCTACTAGCCAGAACGCACTTCTCGGCCTACTATGCAAGGCCCGATTTGCCTAATAAGCTAAGTTTTCCTGAATTAATATATTTTCTCTAATTTTTTTCTTATGAAATGATAAAGCTACCCATTTCATTATGTATGAGGTCAATTTTTTTTTATTGTAGTTAAAATTAACGTAGATATATGACCGAACCTAACCAACCCTACCTAAGCTAACCTAACCTATCTTTATAGGTTAGGTTAGGTTAGGTAGCCGAAAAGTTGGGTTAGGTTAGGTAGGTTAGGTAGTCGAAAGACAATTAATTCAAGAAAACTTGGCTTATTAGGCAAATCGGGCCTTGCATAGTAGGCTGAGAAGTGCGTTCAGCTCATAAAACGGAGGAAAGGGTCCTGAAAGATATTGTTAATAGAAACGTTATCCCTACAGACAAAAATCAGAGGATACAACTGACGATTTACTATAAAACCAGAAAAACGGCCAGCCTACTCATGAGAAACTCTCCAGACACAAAACAGAACGCTTTAAAAGAGACTAACGTCGTCTATGCCTTCAAATGCCCACTTGGGGACTGTAAGCTCCAAAAAAAACCAGTATATAGGCAAGACAACAACATCTCTTTCTAGGCGTTTAACGATGCATAAGCAACAGGGCTCCATTAAGGAACATATAATCTCTTCCCATAACCAAACCATCGCCAGAGAAATCCTAGTAAACAACACAGAAATCATCGATAGATACAGCGATAGCAGGCGGCTTGACGTTTGCGAGGCACTACACATCAAGAAGTCAACACCAGCAATCAACAGCCAATTATTGCACAACTATATTCTACCCACCTCAAGACTCCACTCCAATATAGAAGCATCAAGAAATATGGACCAATAGGCTTTCTACAAACACTTCTATTCAATACCCATTGTTTCTGTTCTGTCTTGTGTTGATACTTTTAATACCCTATTAATATCCCCTCTTGTTCAGCCTTGTGTTAATGCCACATCACCCTTCCCACCTCACTCAAATGTAGATATAAACTCAGAGATACATAAGTTCTAATCAGTTGTGTATTTGTGAAGTCTTTGAAAATGTAATAAGTTTTACGAAACGCGCCCGTGTCGCGTCAGACTAGAAATAAAAATGAATTTTGGAGAAGTGATTTTTGATTTACCTCCAACAGTGAAGCGTAATGTACGAAAGATTGAGAAAATTCGTGTTAGAATTATTAATCTTACTTTTTCGGTCATATTTAATAAAATATGTCTACAGGAAAGACTGCTACCAAAATATACTAATGTTAAAGTGCACGACCCAGCAGCAAGGAATCAAGCCTTCACGATAAAATATCGCCAGGATCTGATTCGTGATCAGATATACAAGGCAGAGAATGAAATCAAAGACAAAAAAACGCAACTACTTCATGCTACAAACGAGTGGAGAAATAGCAACATCGACCATAGTATCCGTACCCGCATTGAACAACACCTCGACATCCTCACAGACCAACATCACCTCAGCACTGAAACAAGGATTATCAAGAAACTAACAACATTATATGGAGGATCTATGGCAATTCCACGACCAAGAGATGGCTTCCTGAACCTTGCAGGAATTAACCTCACTGAGGACCAAGTCACTCTCCTAAATCTGGGCATAAACTGTCATGTTATGTCCAGACCGAGTGAAATGGCCCGGAAAGTGGAGTTGGAAATTCTGTTGGACGACATATTCGACCTCGAGACACAAAAGAAGGTCACTACCAAAGATACCTTACAAGCAGAACTTATTGCAGAAGGAGGAAAGAATCGAGGCAACTACAGAAGCACCATACTGTCCCCCGAGCTTAGAGCGGCAGCTAAAAGCCTTCGTGAGAACAAGGAGATAGTTGTCAGGAGAGGTGACAAGTCGCCAATATATGTCATTCTTAAAAAAGACGAATATCTGGCGAAAATGAACATCATACTCTCTGACCAAACTAAGTTCCAAAGGGTAACGAAGGACACTACAGCCGAATTAAAAGCAAAGGTCAACAAACTGATCGAAACTGTGAACGCCAAGAAATCCGGACTCCACCTGCCAAAGATCATTGGGGAATATAAACCTGGATATGCGTATGGAAATGTCAAGACGCACAAGCCTGGAAACCCACTTCGGCCAATCATTAGCCAGATACCCACACCCACGTACAGATTGGCAAAGCGACTCAACGGCCTGCTGACTCCTTATGTTCCTTGCGCCTTCAGCCTGAAGTCTCCAAAGGAATTTGTGGACTTACTGCGGGGCGCACGGGCCACAGGGATAAGAGCCTCGTTGGACGTAGAATCGCTGTTTACCAACGTACCTGTGGACGAGACAATCGGAATGATAGCCGACAGAGTGTATCGTGATCCAGCCTGTACTCCTCTTGACATGCCAGAAAGTATTCTGAGGAAACTACTCCAAGCTTGTACTAAAGAGGCACCCTTCTTGAGCCCGGATGGGCATATGTATAAGCAAGTAGATGGGGTCGCTATGGGTTCTCCCCTAGGTGTCCTGTTTGCAAACTTCTACATGGGTACCATCGAGCAAAAAGTCTTAGTCGAAATGAACTTGAAACCGGCCATATACTGCAGGTATGTTGACGACATTTTTACACAGGTACCTGATGTCAGACATCTGCAGGAGCTGAAGGAGGCATTTGAGCAGAGTTCCGTGCTGCGTTTCACTTACGAGACGGAAAAGGATGGGAAGCTGCCTTTTCTAGATGTAACAGTCATGGAAAAGGGCGGAGGTTTCCACACTGCAGTCTACACAAAGGAAACAAACATAGGAATGTGCCTAAATGCCAACAGCGACTGCCCTGACAGGTACAAGAGGAGTGTTGTTAACGCATACGTCGACCGTGCTCTCAGCCACAGCTCAGAATGGAAGCAAGTCGACGAAGAACTCTGTAGGGTAAGGCAGGTTCTAGTCAATAACGGCTTCTCCAATGGTTTCATCGAAGACATCATAAGAAGGAAAGTGAAAAGCCATGCAACCTCCGAAGAGACAACTAACACAACACCTATACCCCCTATTAGACTATTTTACAGGAACTTCTTTTCCACAGCTCATAAAACTGAGGAAAGGGTCCTGAAAGATATTGTTAATAGAAACGTTATCCCTACAGACAAAAATCAGAGGATACAACTGACGATTTACTATAAAACCAGAAAAACGGCCAGCCTACTCATGAGAAACTCTCCAGACACGAAACAGAACGCTTTAAAAGAGACTAACGTCGTCTATGCCTTCAAATGCCCACTTGGGGACTGTAAGCTCCAAAAAACCCAGTATATAGGCAAGACAACAACATCTCTTTCTAGGCGTTTAACGATGCATAAACAACAGGGCTCCATTAAGGAACATATAATCTCTTCCCATAACCAAACCATCGCCAGAGAAATCCTAGTAAACAACACAGAAATCATCGATAGATACAGCGATAGCAGGCGGCTTGACGTTTGCGAGGCACTACACATCAAGAAGTCAACACCAGCAATCAACAGCCAATTATTGCACAACTATATTCTACCCACCTCAAGACTCCGCTCCAATATAGAAGCATCAAGAAATATGGACCAATAGGCTTT
This sequence comes from Procambarus clarkii, assembly GCF_040958095.1. Taxonomy (NCBI): domain Eukaryota; kingdom Metazoa; phylum Arthropoda; class Malacostraca; order Decapoda; family Cambaridae; genus Procambarus; species Procambarus clarkii. Next base: position 40,219,285 of record NC_091175.1, read on the forward strand.
CTACAAACACTTCTATTCAATATCCATTGTTTCGTGTTCTGTCTTGTGTTGATACTTTTAATACCCTATTAATATCCTCTAATGCCACATCATCCTTCCCACCTCACTCAAATGTAATGCCACATCACCCTTCCCACCTCACTCAAATGTAGATATAAAATCAGGGAAACGCAAGTTCTAATCAGTTGTGTATTTGTGAAGTCTTTGAAAATGTAATAAGTTTTACGAAACGCGCCCGTGTCGCGTCAGACTAGAAATAAAAATGAATTTTGGAGAAGTGATTTTTGATTTACCTCCAACAGTGAAGCATAATGTACGAAAGATTGAGAAAATTCGTGTTAGAATTATTAATCTTACTTTTTCGGTCATATTTAATAAAATATGTCTACAGGAAAGACTGCTACCAAAATATACTAATATATATATATATATATATATATACATATATTGTGATGATAATCTCCTTCATGAGAGATTGAGCCTGCTCTTCCCTCCTAAGTACGTCCCTAACAACAATAACAACTAATATAGAAGATATATCCAACAAGTACAACACCAAGGTTTGCCCAGAGAGCAAACGTATTCAGCACCAGGAACACCTGCTCCACCTCCGCCACTCAAACCAGCAAACTACTTGTCCGTCGCCAGCTCATCGCTGATTGGCTGGTGCTGTCGCACCTGCTCCCTCCACCCGCCACACTAGCTGATGTCTGAGCCACCACGACCTACAGTCCTCAGAATATCCCGTTCTTTCCACAAGTTAACACGTCTCATTGGTAGACTAAGCCCTGGCTTACATGTACTAAGAGAGGTGGCAGCTTAAAGCCAATATTCCTGCACTCATATATCTCCTTGTATATTATTCACTTGTCTTAACGTAACTTTTCATTTTGCCAGTGATTATTCTTATTATTTTGTTTGATTGATTTTATGTTACAATTTTTACGTCCATTTTATTCATGTTTTGCTTTTCTAACGTAATTAAAATTTCATTGTTAAATTTACTTGTGTTTTGTGTGTCTTCCCATTACCTTACCACAGACGAAAGTTCCAGATTTTCTCTTTTTGTTTCTTTATGTGACGAGGCCATACCCCTATCTTTTGAAACAGCCGAACACCAACGCGTTACCGTCACAATATATATATATATATATATATATATATATATATATATATATATATATATATATATATATATATATATATATATATATATATATATATATATATATATATATATATATATACGACGACCTTGTGAAGGAAATTCTACCTGCCCACTTACATCAGCTGGCAGGTGTACATGATCCCAATTTTACACGCTGTGCCACAGAGTGGGCCTCTCGTGCAGGCCAATCACCTCAACCACCATCCCCAAAAGCCCACAAGCAATCCAGCTGGGATGATCCCATTGTAGACCAAGTTGCTGCAGAGTGCCTGGGTGCTGCAACAACACAATACGACATTGCTCGCCTCACAGCAGTAGCAGCACCACATGCAGGGGATTTCCTGTTAGCAACCCCAATGTCGGCAACTGGCACGCGTCTCACACCACACGCCCTCCGAATTGCTGTGGCCCTCCGCCTTGCTGCCCCAATCCACACCAGATATAGGTGTATTTGCGGCGAGGTGGTGGCTGACAGGTACGGCCACCATGGCCTACTCTGCCAAAGCACAGGGGGATGGCACTCGAGGCACAGTGAAGTTAATGACATCATCAAGAGGAGCCTCACCACAGCTGAATGCCCAGCTGAAAGAGAGCCCCGTTACCTAACGCCCCGTAACTCTGATGCTCTTATTGGTCGCCCGGATGGTATCACAGTGACCCCCTGGAAGAATGGCAAGCAGTTGGTATGGGACTACACGTGCGTATCAACCCTGGCTAACACCTACATTAACCTCAGTGTTGCACAACCAGGTGGCGCTGCCACCCACAGGGAAGCAGCCAAATCCCGTAAGTATAGAGAACTGGATCACCACTACAATTTTGTTCCCATTGCTTCTGAGACACTCGGCGCCTGGGGTAAAAGTGCTACCAGTTTTTTGAAGGAACTGAGTTCTAGGCTTATTGAAACAACAAGGGACCCGAGAGCTGGAAGCTTTCTTTTCCAGCGCCTCAGTGTGGCGATACAGAGGGGAAATGCGCACTGCATCCAGGGTTCCTGCCCGCCATCTGAGGAGCTGGAGGAACTCGACAACCCATGACAATCATCTTTGTAACCCACATGTAACTCCTTTTTTGTAACAAAGTTCAAATAAAGTAAATATATATGTGTACATACAAAAGAACGGGGGTGGTAGGAGAAGATAATATTAGTGTTCAGTGAGAAACCACAAGGTCTCCTCTGAATACTTTTTATTTTCTTCTCCGAGGCTATGGGTCCCCACATTGGCACCAGAGGTGGTACCTTCACAAATTTAAAAAAAAAAAAATATATATATATATATATATATATATATATATATATATATATATATATATATATATATATATATATATATAAATGTGTGAGGGTACCACCTCTGGTGCCAATGTGGGGACCCATAGCCTCGGAGAAGAAAATAAAAAGTATTCAGAGGAGACCTTGTGGTTTCTCACTGAACACTAATATTATCTTCTCCTACCACCCCCGTTCTTTTGTATGTACACATATATATTTACTTTATTTGAACTTTGTTACAAAAAAGGAGTTACATGTGGGTTACAAAGATGATTGTCATGGGTTGTCGAGTTCCTCCAGCTCCTCAGATGGCGGGCAGGAACCCTGGATGCAGTGCGCATTTCCCCTCTGTATCGCCACAGAGTAGGCCAGAGTAGCCGTATCTGTCAGCCACCACCTCGCCGCAAATACACCTATATCTGGTGTGGATTGGGGCAGCAAGGCGAAGGGCCACAGCAATTCGGAGGGCGTGTGGTGTGAGACGCGTGCCAGTTGCCGACATTGGGGTTGCTAACAGGAAATCCCCTGCATGTGGGGCTGCTACTGCTGTGAGGCGAGCAATGTCGTGTTGTGTTGTTGCAGCACCCAGGCACTCTGCAGCAACTTGGTCTACAATGGGGCCATCCCAGCTGGATTCCTTGTGGGCTTTTGGGGATGGTGGTTGAGGTGATGGGCATGCACGCGAGTCCCACTCTGTGGCACAGCGTGTAAAATTGGGATCATGTACACCTGTCAGCTGATGTAAGTGGGCAGGTAGAATTTCCTTCACAAGGTCGTCGGATGCTGATAAGGAGGACAGGAAGGCTGGAACAGCGATTTGCGTTGCTGTTCGAACTCCGAGGCCCCCAAGTCTTACGGGAAGAGAGGCTTGTTTCCACTGTAGGTCATCAAGAGAGAGGCGAAGGGCTTTTTCTAGCATTGATTTCAGTAACCGGTCATAGTCACTTAGTTTTTGGCTACTGTAAGATGGTGAACACCTCAGAAAGTAGGTTAACCTGGGGAGGGACAGACATCTGGTGATGAGGTAGAGTGCATCATGAGCATCAATATCCTCAATCCTCCCATCCATCCTCTTAAGGTCGGCGATTTTCTTATCAAGGACCTCATCGATGACTTTCAACCCCAGGGGAGCTATATAAATATATATATATATATATATATATATATATATATATATATATATATATATATATATATATATATATATATATATATATATATATTCATTATGTAAAATTTATTGCACGGAACTACACTGTGTAGGTTGCAATATCCAGGAAACAGTGTTTGGAAGTGTTCCTATTGCACAGCGAGGAACGAGGACTCTAGATCGTTACTTGCCATATCCGCCTCCAAAGCCACCACCGTCTCCGAAGCCGCCGCCGCCACCATAGCCACCACCGCCTCCTCCGAAGCCGCCGCCACCAATGCCGCCCTTGCCGCCTCCGAATCCACCGCCTCCATAGCCACCACCACCATGACGACCGCCGCCAAATCCTCCTCCTTATCCGCCACCTCCAAATCCACCTTCCCCAAATCCACCGCCACCAAACTCGCGGCCACCATAGCCTCCACCAATTCGCCCGGCTCCAACAAAGGCGCCCAAGAGACACAAAAAAAGGATGGTGTAGATGCTTCGGATAGGCAGAGTACAAGGCTGCTTGTCACAAGTTGAACAGCTCCTCCAGCTCCTCAGATGGCGGGCAGGAACCATGGATGCAGTGAGCATTTCCTCTCTGGATTGCCACACTAAGGCGCTGAAAAAGAAAACTGGCAGCTCTAGGGTCTCTAGTTGTTTCGATTAGCTTAGACCCCAACTCCTTCATAAAGCTAGCAGCACTTTTACCCCGGGCACCAAGTGTCTCTGAGGCAATGGGGACAAAATTATAGTGGTGCTCAAGGTCTCTGTATTTACGTGACATGGCCGCTTCCCGGTGATTGGCAGCTCCTCCTGCTTGTGTAGCACTGAAGTTAACATATATATATATATATATATATATATATATATATATATATATATATATATATATATATATATATACATATATATATATATATATATATATATATATATATATATATATATATATATATATATATATATATATGACGACTGAAAACTCACACCCCAGAAGTGACTCGAACCCATACTGCGAGGAGCAACGCAACTGGTAACTACAGGACGCCTTAATCCGCTTGACCATCACAACCGGACATAAGGAAGTGATAGCCGAAGCTATTTGAACCACTTCCCCGCCGGCACTCGGATGGAAATCTTGGGCATAGCATTTTATCAAATCTCCTCATTCTTTGGGGTACACGTGAGGAACACAAATGCAAACAAGCCTGAATGGTCCCCAGGACTATATGCGACTGAAAACTCACACCCCAGAAGTGACTCAAACCCATACTCCCAGGAGCAACGCAAATGGTAACTACAGGATGCCTTAATCCACTTGACCATCACGACCGGACATAAGGAAGTGATAGCCGAAGCTATTTGAACCACTTCCCCGCCGGCACTAGGATGGTAATCTTGGGCATAGCATTTTATCAAATCTCCTCATTCTTTGGGGTACACGTGAGGAACACAAATGCGAACAAGCCTGAATGGTCCCCAAGACTATATGCGACTGAAAACTCTCACCCCAGAAGTGACTCGAAAGCATTGGAGAAGCCGTTGTTGACTAGGACCTGTCTTACCCTACAGAGTTCTTCGTTGACTTGCTTCCATTCTGAGCTGTGGCTGAGAGCACGGTCGACATAAGTGTTAACAACACTCCTCTTGTACCTGTCTGGGCAGTCACTGTTGGCATTTAGGCACATTCCTATGTTTGTTTCCTTAGTGTAGACTGCAGTGTGGAAACCTCCGCTCCTTTCCATGACTGTTACATCTAGAAAGGGCAGCTTCCCATCCTTTTCCATCTCGTAAGTGAAACGCAGCACGGAACTCTGCTCAAATGCCTCCTTCAGCTCCTGCAGATGTCTGACATCAGGTACCTGTGTAAAAATGTCGTCAACATACCTGCAGTATATGGCCGGTTTTATGTTCATTTCGACTAAGACTTTTTGCTCGATGGTACCCATGTAGAAGTTTGCAAACAGGACACCTAGGGGGAAACCCATGACGACCCCATCTACTTGCTTATACATGTGCCCATCCGGGCTCAAGAAGGGTGCCTCTTTAGTACAAGCTTGGAGTAGTTTCCTCAGAATGTTTTCTGGAATGTCAAGAGGAGTGCAGGCCGGATCACGATACACTCTGTCGGCTATCATCCCGATTGTCTCGTCCACAGGTACGTTGGTAAACAGGGATTCTACGTCCAACGAGGCTCTTATCCCTGTGGCCCGTGTGCCCTGCAGTAAGTCAACAAATTCCTTTGGAGACTTCAGGCTGAAGGCGGAAGGGACATAAGGAGTCAGCAGGCCGTTGAGTCGCTTCGCCAGTCTGTACGTGGGTGTGGGTATCTGGCTAATGATTGGCCGAAGTGGGTTTCCAGGCTTGTGTGTCTTGACATTTCCATACGCATATCCAGGTTTATATTCCCCAATAACCTTTGGCAGGTGGAGTCCGGATTTCTTGGCATTCACAGTTTCGATCAGTTTGTTGACCTTTGCTTTCAATTCGGCTGTAGTGTCCTTTGTTACCCTATGGAATTTAGTTTGGTCAGAGCCTCAATGAACCTCACACTCTCTGAAAATGCGGTTGGAAACTTATTAGTTAGCAACAGCCGTTGTAGTGATAACAGTCATTAACCTGCCTTTAGCCACTCACGACAGGACAAAAGCATATCAACAAGAACTGTACTGAATTCCAGTATCAGGGAATAAGTCTGAGGTCACCTCAAATAAATGAGGTGACTTGAACAGGTTCATGTCACCTCATTGCCCCAAAATGTTTTCTCAATATATATATATATATATATATATATATATATATATATATATATATATATATATATATATATATATATATATATATATATATATATATATATATATATATATATATATATATATATATATATATATATATATATATATTAGTATATTTTGGTAGCAGTCTTTCCTGTAGACATATATTATTAAATATGACCGAAAAAGTAAGATTAATAATTCTAACACGAATTTTCTCAATCTTTCGTACATTTCTTTTCACTGTTGGAGGTAAATCAAAAATCAATTCTCCAAAATTCATTTTTATTTCTAGTCTGACGCGACACGAGCGCATTTCGTAAAACTTATTACATTTTCAAAGACTTTAGTTTACAAATACACAACTGAATAGAACTTACGCATCTCCGATTTTATATCTACATTTTAGTGAGGTGGATGGGGTGAGGTGGCATTAATAGGGTATTAATTTCATCAACACAAGACAGAACAAGAGGTGGCATTAATAGGGTATTAATTTCATCAACACAAGACATAACACGAAACAATGGGTATTGAATAGAAGTGTATGTAGAAAGCCTATTGGTCCATATTTCTTGATGCTTCTATATTGGAGTGGAGTCTTGAGGTGGGTAGAATATAGTTGTGCATTAATTGGCTGTTGATTGCTGGTGTTGACTTCTTGATGTGTAGTGCCTCGCAAACGTCAAGCCGCCTGCTATCGCTGTATCTATCGATGATTTCTGTGTTGTTTACTAGGATTTCTCTGGCGATGGTTTGGTTGTGGGAAGAGATTATATGTTCCTTAATGGAGCCCTGTTGCTTATGCAACAGGGCTTAATATATATATATATATATATATATATATATATATATATATATATATATATATATATATATATATATATATATATATATATATATATATATTGAGAAAATCATTTTGGGGCAATGAGGTGACATGAACCTGTTCAAGTCACCTCATTTATTTGAAGTGACCTCAGACTAATTCACCTCAGACTTATTCCCTGATACTGGAATTCAGTACAGTTCTTGTTGATATGCTTTTGTCCTGTCGTGAGTGGCTAAAGGCAGGTTAATGACTGTAATCACTACAACGGCTGTTGCTAACTAATAAGTTTCCAACCGCATTTTCATAAGTAAACAACACATGTATATTAAAAAGTTTCAAGGCCTTGAAATATATCCAACGAACAAAATATACAGTTGGCATAACACAAATTTTGAACGAATTTTCTCGGTGTATATTTTGCTTGGTGAGTTTTTCTGTTTCAAATTTAAAAAAAAAAAAACGTATTGGATAACAAAGCTCATCTTACCAGTAAAATCAATATTCTCAACCTTTTCGTTCAAGAATTCTGGGCCAACAACTGGAAGAGCTCTTAGATAAATAGATGAAAAAGCTTAATTGTTTCACATTGTATCTATGCCCTGAGAAATAATGAATATGAGTTGAGTAATTTGTACGATTCTGTAAACACTAAACTTAAATGAGAGTTGTTTCCATCCATTGTCCAGCATTTTTGTGTTTATTTGTTCTTGCCTGTGTGTTTTAGTTAGATAAAAGTAGGTAGGATAATTTTTGTTGTTGTTTAAGATTCAGCCACTCGGAACAAAGTTTCAAGTAGCACGGGCTATGATGAGCCCGTAGTGGACTTTTTAGGTAGGATAAGTATAACTGTGTTTTTATAGCGTTAGTGAGTGTCTGTAGCGAGTAGATTATCCCAATAATATACTCGCTCCAAATGCTTTGTTAATATTCCTGTCAACCTTTGGAGATGCTACAATAAGCTACAGGAGATGAATGAGGTGAGGTGTTGCCCGAGCAACATGGTGAGGTGTTGCCCGAGGATATAAGCAGCAGAGTAGCAAATATTAACTAGTCTACTTTCAAGTGTGGTCTAGAACAGACACTTGCGAGATACCGTACCGACTCTCAGTGCGCTCAACTCACACCATTGCTCGCCAAGGTATCACCTGCATACTTCTGTATACTCGACTAAATATATATATATTCTCTTAGTGTCTGTGTTTATTCTCACCATACTTTACTTAACAATAGAACCGTTACATTGGTGACCCAGTGAGTGAAAAAGAACACTTAGTCGCAAACTAGATCTTCGTCATGGATTTATCTACCAGGTTTCCAGCATACTCTTAGCATAATCTAATTACTCCAGCATAATCTACCGGTTTCCAGCATACAATGCAGATGAACCAGAATTTTGGTTCATGCAGATGGAGGATATTTTCGACCACCACGAAATTACGACTGAGAAAGCCCGATATGCCTGTACCCTGCCTATGCCTGGCAGTGTGCATCGCTTCCATCGGAGGCGATGCACACTGCCTCTGCTGTCATCTCCGCACCATCACCATACACCAGGACGTACACCGCATTGAAGGCCGCTCTTCTACAGGCAGCGATGAAACGCCGAATTCAACAAAGGGATCAACTCCTCACCTTTGATAACTTCAAGATAACCTCACTGACAAAAGATTAGCAGACAAAACACCAGCCCAGCTTCTGCGGCATATTCAGTATGTGATGCATACTGCAACTGGCCCAGCCCCCAGCGAGATTGTGAGATCACTCTGGATACAACTCTGTCCAAAACACATTCAACCGGCCCTATTCAGTATGGCTGACGACACCCCATTAGCCCAGCTGGCTACACTGGCAGACCGGCTTCATACGACGTCTGATAATGCTACGCTGTCCCACCTCAGTGATACACAGCAGGCTACAGACACCCAACAACTCGACGTCCTCCAGAACCGGCGTTTCTTCCGCCCAGGGAGGACGTACCAAGCGAATCCAGTATCAGGATCTAGGCGGCAGCGAACACCGAGGAGAGCTTTGTTTTTACCACCAGAGGTTCGGACACCAAGCCCACAACTGTAGGGCTCCTTGTTTCTGGTCGGGAAACTACTTCGGCGGGGACTGTTAATGGCCAATAACCCCGCCATTGCAAACACTACACTGCTCTACATATCTGACATCATAACCAAACGCCGTTTCCTCGTTGACACAGGTGCAGCGGCTAGTGTGTTGCCTCCCCCACTGGTCAAACCGAGCCGCACTCCTGGTTTGGACTTACGGGCTGCCAGTGGTACATCCGTCCGTACATATGGGACCTGCACCCTGGTTCTCGATTTCGCCTGTCCGGGTCGCTTTACGTGGACTTTCCTCATAGCAGATGTGGAACAACCCATTCTTGGATGGGATTTCCTGCAACACCATCGACTTATTGTGGATCCCGCAGGTGCAGTACTTCGAGCCTCCCCTAATATCTCTACACAAGTTAACATCGTCACCCCAGTCGCATCTATGGAACTTCAAGCACTCCTGGATGAATTCAAAGACGTGACCCAACCCGCCAGCCCTCGACCAGAGGTGCAACATACGATTACGCATCACATTACTACAACGAGAGCACCTACCTTCGCCAGACCACGCCGCCTGGCACCGGAACGACTGGCGGTAGCACGTGCTAAATTCAATAAGCTACAGGAGGCAGGAATAATCCGCCCTTTGAACCTTCTTGGGCTTCACCTCTCCATATGGTCCCGAAAACAGCCCCAGGGGAATAGCGCCCTTGCAGAGACTACAGGGCTCTCAACGTTCGTACTCTGCCGGATCGCTACCCAATACCACACATCCAGGATTTCTTCAACATCCAGGAAGTTGCAAGAATTTCTTGGTGTGATGAATTTTTATCATCGATTCATCCCACATTGTTCGAACATCTTGCGGCACTTATACGACCTCTTACGTAGTCGGAAACTCACGTCCCGTCTTCCGTTGGAGTGGACTCCCCGGGTAGAGACAGCATTCACCGACATAAAACACAAGCTGGCGGAATTCACCTTACTCGCACACCCAGTGTTTGACGCTCCCACCAATCTATCTACCGACGCTTCAAACACAGCAATTGGTGCTGTACTACAACAGCTCATTGAAGGAGAATGGCGCCCAATTGTATTTTTTTCAGCGCGCCTGTCACCCACTGAAGAGAAGTACCGCACTTTTGATAGGGAACTGCTCGCCATCTACTCAGCCATACAACATTTCCGGCACTTTCTCGAGAGGCGGAACTTCCACATCCTCACAGACCACAAACCTCTCACTTATGCACTGGCGGCCAAGGGTGATGCTCACTCTCCTCGAGTAGCCAACCACCTGGGATTTATCTCCCAATTTACCTCGGATATCCGCCATGTCAAAGGAACTAATAATGTCATAGCCGATGCATTGTCTCGACCCGCCATAAACCACGTAGTGACAAACCCAGCTCAGGTGAACTATTGTGTAATCAGTAAGGCCCAACGGGAAGACCCTGATCTGCAGCGATTACGAACATCTGACACAGCTCTCCGGTTCATCGAGATTCCCATGGAAGGTGGCGGAAGTATAATCTGTGATACCTCACGGACGGGAGCACTTAGGCCCTACATTCCTGCCCAGTTTCGCTGGAAAACGTTCTCAGTATTTCACTCCCTAGCACACCCAGGAGTACGTGCTTCCCAGAAACTACTAACGGAGCGTGTTGTATGGCCAGGAATCAATGCCGATGTTCGACGATGGACTCGCTCATGTCTCCAGTGCCAGCGAGCGAAAACACATCGTCACACAAAGAGCCCTCTTAAACAGTTCCCGTTACCTTCTGACCGTTTCGAGGTGGTGCATGTAGACATCGTTGGACCATTACTGTCGGCAAGAGGATATTCTTATCTACTCACCTGCATCGATCGATTCTCCAGATGACCGGAAGCAATCCCATTAATCAACATCTCAGCTGAGTCAGTGGTCCAGGCTTTCCTCTCTGGATGAGTCGCCCGTTTTGGCAGCCCCTCTGTCATCATCACCGACCAAGGACGACAGTTCGAATCATATCTATGGAATGAACTTATGGAATTCCTCGGCACCACACACAACCGAACCACAGCATACCACCCTGAGTCGAACGGAATGGTAGAACGCTTTCATAGACAACTAAAAGCTGCCCTATGAGCTCAAGCACGCCCTGAAGATTGGAATGACAACCTTCCATTAGTCTTGCTTGGCATTCGTTCGGCCACGAAGGAGGGCAGGGGATTCTCGGTGGCAGACTTAGTATACGGATCTAGCCTGCGGCTTCCGGGCGAATTCTTAATCCCGACGCCACTCATCACACCCCCAGACCCCACTTTTGTCCAGAAATTACGGGAGGCCATGACAAGCATTCGGCCTACACCACCACGCCAACCGACAACTCGTGCTACATATGTGCCTCATGAGCTCCACGCAACTGAACACGTGTTTGTAAGAGTTGACGCTGTTCGACGCCCTCTACAGTCACCTTACGAAGGACCATTTAAAGTGGTTTCTCGAACACCGAAGTTCTTCACTATTGAACGCCGAGGACAGTGGGTAAACATCTCCATCGATCGCCTTAAACCAGCACACTGTGATGCTGCCCCAGACATCCCTCCAGAGACACATCCGCCGACTACGCAGTTCACTTTTCGACCACAGTTACCAGCAGCACCGCCACCTACGACAACGCACGATCCTGTACGACCTCCTACCCTACATCCCCAGTTACCAGCTGCACCACCACCTGATCCTACGACGACGGACGATCCAGTGCGACCTCCAACCCTAAGGCCCCAGTTAGATGGCATCAGCAAAGAGAAGAAAGCTAACTTTGATGGTTATATAACGTGAGCAGGGCGTACAATTCACCGACCAGCTAGGTTCCTTGATCAAGTATTTTTCCTTTCATCCCCTGGGAGGGGGAGTTCTGTAGCGAGTAGATTATCCCAATAATATACTCGCTCCAAATGCTTTGTTAATATTCCTGTCAACCTTTGGAGATGATACAATAAGCTACAGGAGATGAATGAGGTGAGGTGTTGCCCGAGCAACATGGTGAGGTGTTGCCCGAGCATATAAGCAGCAGAGTAGCAAATATTAACTAGTCTACTTTCAAGTGTGGTCTAGAACAGACACTTGCGAGATACCGTACCGACTCTCAGTGCGCTCAACTCACACCATTGCTCGCCAAGGTATCACCTGCATACTTCTGTATACTCGACTAAATATATATATTCTCTTAGTGTCTGTTTTTATTGTCATCATACTTTACTTAACAATAGAACCGTTACATGAGGTAATTATGTGGTGAGGAAGTCAAAGGCTTGTTACCGCCAAGACATGAAAATTTTCCAGAGATTCAGTGTGCTAGAGGCTTAAGATTGTGATGGTGCTGCCTAGAAGAACCAATCAAAGCGATGCCAGTCGATGACATCCCACAAGAGAAGCGCCAAAATATAGGCACACCAGGCATAGTGCCAAGCTTAGAGGGTGTCACTGTGTTTTGTGTCGACGGATGCAGCCACGACTACTTCCACGCTGAAGCAACTCGGGTTAAAGACGTGATCTGAAGACGGAGGTTCGGAGTGTGTAGAGACTCGAGAGACTCGCCGGAGGGTGCACTAACAGCAAGCAGGCGGGCCCAGGAGCTACACACATCGACGGTTTGGTCTACGGGCGTCCTGAAGGTAGGCTCTGTAGCGTTGTTAAGGGAACTTAGAGAACAGTGAAGGACCAGAGTAGATGTCCCTGGACGACAAAAGGTCGGCCCGTATATTGAGAGTCGGTGTTATTTATGCACCAGCAGCAGTTAAAGGCAGAGGTTAAGGCCCCAGGGCGGTTATGTGAAAACAGCCCATTCACAGTAACAGTAAATTTATATAGCAGTGAATAGATTTCACGAAGGGCCAAGAGTTGGAGCCCCGGCTATCGTGTGAGGGTCAGCCCAGGTACAGCAGCAGTCTGGAGGCCGATGGTTTGAGCTGCCGGCGGTCAGGTAATGGCTTGCTTACAGAGGTAGTGATATAAAAGACAATTTGAGTATTTTGTGGGACCCGGGACCTAAAGTCCAGGGCGCATGGTTGTGTATCCAGGTTCCTGGGCTTATTGAAATATATATTCGCAGTGGTTTGTGCAGTGGATATCTGATTAACAGCAGCCAGGAGAGTTTCATGTTGCTTCCACGAAGGTTGAACAGTGACTGAGCACTGACCCGAGGGGATGCCAGGAATCACCAGCCATCGTGGGAGTCAACATGTTAACTTTGATATAAATGTGATTTGTTAAGTGTGGCAGACCTTAGTGTGGCGGAGCTACATTAAATATGGAGGAATAAAACAAGTTTACATATGCATAGCTTCATGAGCCCATTCTGGAGACACTATACAAGATTATGTTTAATAATTTAAGCAGATTAGTAGATAGCAAATAACTTAGCCTATCGGGAATATTAAAGGTGAAGATAATCTTATTAAATATTTACCAGCCCACCCTCCTGTTTTGATAGTACTTATAGTACCGATGAGGACCATAGTATATACACCGACGTTCAACGAAATTAGAGAGTAGAAATCTGAACAATTGAGTTTTTTATCTTTATTTAATAAAATGCAATATAAATCATATATACATAAATTTTACCAGGCAATACAACATTACATATACAGTAGTATAATTCTCAGTAAACAAGTGTTTCATTATCACAGAGCATGAACTTTAAACCCCCTAAATATTATACTTATTTTTCTTTAAATGATTTACAATATTATCTAACTCAATAGTCTAACTATTGAGTTAGACAAACCGGAAAACTATGTTTTACTTGTATTGCTTTGACAAACTAAACTAACCTATCCTAACCTCCTTTGGCCAAATAAACGATATCTGAGGCCTACTACAGTACATATGTGTGCTATAATAGGCCCAGGAATATTTAAGTTAGATTTTTAGCTTCATTTATGTTAAAAGAACTCCTTACTAGTCAGTATACGACTATCTAAAAGCCAATAATGTACGAATTCGTGACTGTTGACGATCCTTACAATAGCTACTATCTAAACAGGAGGATGGATTGCATTTACAGTTTATGTGTTGATTTACTTATGACCAATTTTGCGGATTAGGATAAGGAGTGGGGAGCCCTGAATGACGCAGTGAAAGCATCTGTATATGGCTACCAGGCGGGGAGGCTACCAGGAGGCGAGGCTACCAGGAGGGAGGCTACCAGGCGGGGAGGCTACCAGGAGGGGAGGCTACCAGGCGGGGAGGCTACCAGGCGGGGAGGCTACCAGGAGGGGAGGCTACCAGGATGGGAGGCTACCAGGAGGGGAGGCTACCAGGAGACGAGGCTACCAGGAGACGAGGCTACCAGGAGGGGAGGCTACCAGGAGGGAGGCTACCAGGCGGGGAGGCTACCAGGATGGGAGGCTACCAGGAGACGAGGCTACCAGGCGGGGAGGCTACCAGGAGACGAGGCTACCACGAGGTGAGGCTACCAGGAGGTGAGGCTACCAGGAGGGGAGGCTACCAGGAGGGGAGGCTACCAGGAGACGAGGCTACCAGGCGGGGAGGCTACCACGAGGTGAGGCTACCAGGAGGTGAGGCTACCAGGAGGGGAGGCTACCAGGAGGGGAGGCTACCACGAGGTGAGGCTACCAGGAGGGGAGGCTACCAGGAGACGAGGCTACCAGGCGGGGAGACTACCAGGTAGGGAGACTACCAGGTAGGGAGGCTACCAGGAGGTGAGGCTACCAGGAGGTGAGGCTACCAGGAGGGGAGGCTACCAGGAGAGGAGACTACCAGGAGGTGAGGCTACCAGGAGGTGAGGCTACCAGGAGGGGAGGCTACCAGGAGGCGAGGCTACAACCACTTTGACTCTCGGGGACTGAACGCCGACGTGCATGAAGCGAGACAGTCGTTCTACCGTCCACCCCAAGTGGTTTGGAAAAGGCTCTCAAAAAGTGATATTAAAGTAGGCCTCATAGTGCAGTTATATATATATGGTAATATTTATTTTTGTGATTTTGATGACTATGGTGTATGATCTTTTCAATAAATCAATAAATCTTCTCAATAAATGTAACGAAGTTTGAATATATTGACAACCTCGGCGCCCTAGGGAAGAGGTTCCCATTCTCTTGCTTGCGGGACGTGAAGCCAATACTAATCGGATAGATAATTGCAGGAGCATGAAGATAGATTGGAGGGAGACACGGAGACCAATAAGAAGCAGTTGGTAAGAACATTGTTGGAGCCAACAATGACAGTCTGCCCAGCAGACACAGACCGCTGCCGCAGACACAGACCGCTGCCGCAGACACAGACCGCTGCCGCAGACACAGACCGCCCAGCAGACACAGACCATTCAGCAGACACAGACCGCTGCCGCAGACAACACTCCCACATCCTGACGGAAGCTGCTTCCTCAGTACACTGTCCGGCAGGTGGTCACTCGTCTCTACACAAGAGCTTCACACCCCCACTACCAGGTCGTTAC
Organism: Procambarus clarkii; assembly: GCF_040958095.1. Taxonomy (NCBI): domain Eukaryota; kingdom Metazoa; phylum Arthropoda; class Malacostraca; order Decapoda; family Cambaridae; genus Procambarus; species Procambarus clarkii. The sequence continues at coordinate 40,234,994 of NC_091175.1, forward strand.
CCTCACTCCCACGTCGTTACTCTCACTACCAGGTCGTTACCCTCACTCCCACGTCGTTACTCTCACTACCAGGTCGTTACCCTCACTGCCAGGTCGTTACCCCCACTACCAGGTCGTTACCCTCACTGCCAGGTCGTTACCCCCACTACCAGGTCGTTACCCTCACTCCCACGTCGTTACTCTCACTACCAGGTCGTTACCCTCACTCCCACGTCGTTACCCCCACTACCAGGTCGTTACCCTCACTGCCAGGTCGTTACCCCCACTACCAGGTCGTTACCCCCACTACCAGGTCGTTACTCTCACTACCAGGTCGTTACCCCCACTACCAGGTCGTTACCCCCACTACCAGGTCGTTACCCCCACTTCCAGGTCGTTACTCTCACTACCAGGTCGTTACCCCCACTACCAGGTCGTTACCCCCACTACCAGGTCGTTACCCTCACTACCAGGTCGTTACCCTCACTACCAAGTCGTTACCCCCACTACCAGGTCGTTACCCCCACTACCAGGTCGTTACCCTCACTACCAGGTCGTTACCCTCACTACCAGGTCGTTACCCTCACTACCAGGTCGTTACCCTCACTACCAGGTCGTTACTCCCACTACCAGGTCGTTACCCTCACTACCAGGTCGTTACCCTCACTACCAAGTCGTTACCCCCACTACCAGGTCGTTACCCCCACTACCAGGTCGTTACCCCCACTACCAGGTCGTTACCCTCACTACCAGGACGTTACCCTCACTACCAGGTCGTTACCCTCACTGCCAGGTCGTTACCCTCACTGCCAGGTCGTTACCCCCACTACCAGGTCGTTACCCCCACTATCAGGTCGTTACCCCCACTATCAGGTCGTTACTCTCACTACCAGGTCGTTACCCTCACTACCAGGTCGTTACCCCCACTACCAGGTCGTTACCCCCACTACCAGGTCGTTACCCCCACTACCAGGTGGTTACCCCCACTACCAGGTCGTTACCCTCACTACCAGGTCGTTACTCTCACTACCAGGTCGTTACCCCCACTACCAGGTCGTTACCCCCACTACCAGGTCGTTACCGTCACTACCAGGTCGTTACGCCCACTACCAGGTCGTTACTCTCACTACCAGGTCGTTACCCTCACTACCAGGTCGTTACTCTCACTACCAGGTCGTTACCCTCACTACCAGGTCGTTACTCTCACTACCAGGTCGTTACCCTCACTACCAGGTCGTTACTCTCACTACCAGGTCGTTACCCTCACTACCAGGTCGTTACCCCCACTACCAGGTCGTTACTGTCACTACCAGGTCGTTACCCTCACTACCAGGTCGTTACCCTCACTACCAGGTCGTTACCCCCACTACCAGGTCGTTACTCTCACTAGCAAGTCGTTACCCCCACTACCAGGTCGTTACCCTCACTACCAGGTCGTTACCCCCACTACCAGGTCGTTACTCTCACTACCAGGTCGTTACCCCCACTACCAGGTCGTTACCCCCACTACCAGGTCGTTACTCTCACTACCAGGTCGTTACCCCCACTACCAGGTCGTTACCCCCATTACCAGGTCGTTACTCTCACTACCAGGTCGTTACCCCCACTACCAGGTGGTTACCCCCACTACCAGGTCGTTACCCCCACTACCAGGTCGTTACCCCCACTACCAGGTCGTTACCCCCACTACCAGGTCGTTACCCCCACTACCAGGTCGTTACTCCCCCCTACCAGGTCGTTACCCCCACTACCAGGTCGTTACTCTCGCTAGCAAGTCGTTACAAGTGAGAGTCAGTGACTGGGAGAGGGGCGTGGTGGGATCTGTCCGGGAGTAGACAACTCCTACATAACAATAGATAGATGGATAGATGGTAGACAGGGCGACCCGTTTCGGAGATTAGCCATTTTGAACAAACCGACATTTACATTTATATATGTATATATATATATATATATATATATATATATATATATATATATATATATATATATATATATATATATATATATATATATATATATATATATATATATATATATATACACACTAGCTGTATCGGGCCGTGCGTTGCTGTGGCTCAGCAACGCATGCTCATTGCTGAACGACAGCAACTCTCCCCTGTCTTTCCATCCTCCATTCCGTTCCCCCCCCCCCCACCCTCCACCATCCCTTCGTCCTACCAACCATTCCCCACTCCCCTGTCCCCTCGTCCTCCCCACCATTCCCCCACTCTCCCGTCCCCTCGTCCTCCTCGCCATCCCCCACTCCCCCTTCCCCTCGTTCTCTCCACTCCCACGTCCCCTCGTCTTCCCCACCATCCCCCACTCCCCTGTCCACTCGTCTTCCTGACCATTCCCTCTTCCCCCATCCCCTTATCCTCCCCTCCATTCCCCCCTCCCCCGTCCTCTCGTTCTCCCCACCATCCCTCGTCCTCCCCTCCATTATCCCCTCCACCAACCCCTCATCCTCCCTAGTGGTCCCCACTCCCTCGTACGATGCGTTCCCAAATGATCTGATGTTCCCATCGGAAAAATTGGAACATCAAATGATCTGATGTTCTCATCACTGAAAAATAATAAGAACAACTAAAAAAACAAAATGAAAAACAATGAAAAAATAAAAAAATGAACTATGCTCACAAAAGGAATGGTATTGTAAACAACACAGCTCAATTCCAATGCAATGTCACACAAAATAATTAGAACTATATGAAAATATGTCGAAATCTAAGAAAATTCAATTTATCAATGCAATTGGAAACATTGATATGGAATCATAACTTATTTAGTATAGTGTGTGTTGCTCTTACATCCAACTGATAGCGCTGTTTTAAAAAAAAGCATGTTTTTACCTGTCACAGGTGTGGCATGTACATAGTAGGTATATAAAAACACGTGCGTATTCAAATGCAACTTGTGTCAAAATTTCAAGGCAATCGGTAAGGAAGTTTTGCAGATTTCCTTCACATGAAAACTCACATGAAAGCACAGTTTAATAAAAGCATGTTTTTATTTGTCACAGACGTGACATCTATATAGTAGTTACATAAAAACATGGTCGTATGCGAATGGAACGGTGTGTGAAAACTTAAAAGCAATCGGTGAGGAGCTTTCGGAGATTAGCATTTTGAACAAACGAACATTTTCATTTCTATTTATATACGTTTTGATCTCAGGCTGCAGGAGAAACGAGTCTCCCCTTGAGCGTTATTCTGTCAGGCCTGACCTAACTAAGAGGTTAAGGAGATATAGACCTAGATGTTTATATAGTAAACACTCGATTGAATTTGACAAATAATTTGCAAGTATGGGCAGTGAATAAGAATGCAAGTAAATGACTGGTCACGAGATGTGGCGAATTTGCTGGGGGTGTGAGGTTCGCTTCTAAGGACGTCGACCTCACTTGAGCACCAGAAATCGTGAGGGAAAAGTCGTGCTCCATTGAGCTTCTGTTAAGAACCCCCTAGTTTTTCAAAAGGAAGGAAGTGTGCAGACATTTCAGCTGTGGAATCAATCTGGAAAGGGTGGATTCAAGTCTTGGACGGCAAGAAGAGTTGTGAAGCTGTCCTGAAACATTTTCGTGGGCAGTCGTGTGAGCGCCCTGGTCAAGCGTCAGCGAGTGAGCACCCTAGCAGGAAACAGTTCAGGCAAATTTTACTAAGGCAGTGAGCTGAAATAAGGGAGTGAAGAGGAGACGACCAGCTAGAGTAGGCGGCGATGTCCACCCCCTTTGAACGCTTGTGGGTGACTAAAGGAGCCTAGGCAGCGGCAGGTGGAGGAACCGCCCAGCGGGTGAGGCAGAGCATGGATTCGTGGATTCGTCCGAACGGGGGAGTCCCCTCACAGCGTTCGGGAAGCAGGGAGATGTCGGGTGAAACATTTTTTGTGTGTAGTTCAGTTCAGTTATATGTTTGTAGCGGAACATTTTTATTGGCGTATCAATGGGTTGCAGGTTTGTCTGAGGAAGGAGTTGATGGGAGTACTTTGAGGCCAGAGAAGAAGTTAATGAGTGGAACTTCAAGGCTGTAGGAGTAGATGTGGTTCCCTGTGCAGAGCAAGCCCCATAGTGAGGAATTGGACCTCAAACTTTGTGAAGAGGAGCTGTGAAATGAAGTTTCACATGCTTCTGTGAAATCCGTGGTGGAGTACCACTGGAGTCCAAGGAAAACTTCATGGTGCAGCAGCCTGGAAGAGCTGTAGAGGATCCTGGTAGATAAACCTGGAAGAACCTGATGGTGTCAGGGTAGTGGACTTCCAGATGTGGGAAGAAAGTTCTTATTGGCAACTTGTAGAGAGTTGGTAGAGTGCTTGATTGTGTCATTAGCGTGTGAGATGCAGTAAAAGGTGGGGTTATTGGTTATCATTTTTGTACCAAGGAATATTTATACTGAAGTTTATACAATTACAACTATAGGCTGGATTACCTGCAGAGATATATATATATATCCTAGGGCTGATTGTGCTATATTTGTTTTACAAGGTTTAACCCACTTGGTGAGGTTGGTAGCATAAGTGGTGAGCCAGGAGTTGGGCTACCACTTGGTATAAGCAGTTGATAGAGTCCTGCTGGTATTGGTTTGCAACCAGGTTATAATATCATAAGGTGTTGAAGTTTATATACTTGTATATTGTATGTGAGTGATTTATATATGTTCTGTGTTGTTATTAAATGTTTGTAATGAACAGGTGTTTGCCCTAGTCCTAGTGAGGCTTCCCAGGAAGTAGAAGAAAGAGAGCGACAGCACCACAGCTGTGAACAGGGTGGTACAGAGTTATAATTCAAATGAAAGGGGGATTGAGGTGGTCATACCAAATAAGGAGAGAGTGGGGAGTCACAGCGGCTCTAGTTGGGTGTGTGTACTCGTGAAGAGGCCAGCGTTGGAGCCGCACCCCTAAAGGTGTAATGCTGAGCCCCTCTCCGAGAGTAGGAAGTGTACAGGATGATCTCCTGATCTAAGTATAAGCACTCTACGGATTTTGGGTTGGTTTGTTCATAAAGGACGGGCGACCGATAATGACAACAACGTAATAAAATATCGTAATATATACTAGCTGTACCCAGCCACGCGTTGCTGAGCCACAGAACCCTTCACCTGTCTCCCAGTCCTCCCCACCATTCCCCCCCCCCTCTCAAGTCTCCTCGTCCTCCCAACCATTCCCCACTTCCCTGTCCCTTCTTCTTCCCCACCATTCTCCCCGCCCCATCCAATTCCAATGCAATGTCACACAGAATAATTAAATCAAAATAAAAATTTCTGAAAATTCAATTTGTCAATGCAATCAGAAACATTGAAACGGAATGGAAACTTATTTAATATAGCGTGTGTGGCTCTTACATGCAACAGATGGCGCTGTTTTTTAAAAAATCATGTTTTCACTTGTCACAGGTATGGCTTCTATACTTATACTTACAAAATGAACGGTATGGTAAACAACACAGCTCAATTCAAACACAATGTCACACAAAATAATTTAATGAAAATTAAAAAAAAATCTATGAAAATTAAATTTATCAATGCAATCAGAAACATTGAAATGAAATTCGTAACATATTTAGTATAATGTGAGTATTGCTATTACGTGCAACAGATGGCGCTGTTATTGAAAAAAACATGTTTTTACCTGTCACAGGTTTGGCATCTATATAATAGGCATATAAAAAAACGTGCACATTCGAATGGAACGTTGTGTCACAATTTCAATGCAATCGGTGAAGAACTTTGGGAGATTACAACATATGTTGCTCTTACGTCCAACAGATGGCACTGTTTATCAAAAAAGCCATGTTTTTTCTGTCAGACGTAAGGCATGTATATAGTAGGTATATAAAAACATGCATCTTTTTTAATGCAACGTCGTGTCAAAATTTCAAAGCAATCGGTAAAGAGGTTTCAAAGATTTCTCTCACATAAAATACTCATGAAAAAACACAATTTAAAAAAAGCATTTTTTTTGTCACAGACGTGATATCAATATAGGAAGTATATAAAAACCCGCTCGGATTCGAATGGAAAATTGTGTGAAAATTTCAAAGTAATCGGAGAAGAACTTTCGGAGTTTGGCAATTTTGAACAAACAAACATTTCCATTTTTATTTACATAGACTAGCTGCACCCGGTCACGTATTGCTGTGGCTCAGCAACGCTCGTGCGTTGCTGAGCCACAGCAAACTTCTAATGTCTCCCATTCCTCCCCACCATTCCCCCCCCCCCATTCCCCTGTCACCTCAACCTCCCAACCATTCCCCCACTCCACCGTCCCCTCGTCCTCCTAACCATTCCCAACTCCACCGTCCCCTTGTCTTCCCCACCATTCTCCATTCCCCTGTCCCCCTCATCCCCAACTCCCGTCCCCTCATGCTCCTCCTCACCATTCCCCATTCCCTTGTGCGATGCATTCTCAAATGATCTTATGTTCCCATCAGAAAATTAAACCAACACTGATATATAAAAAAAACTGTTAAAAAACGAAATGAAAAACAATGAAAAAAATAAAAAATAAACTATACTCACAAAATGAAAGGTATGGTAAACAACACAGTTCAATTCCAACGGAATGTCTCAAAATAATTATCTCAACATGAAAATAAATCAAAATCTATGAAAAATCAATTTGCCAATGCAATCGGAAACATTGAAATGGAATCGTAATGTATTTAGTAAAGCGTTTGTTGCTATTACGTGCAACAGATGGCCCTGTTTAAAAAAAATCATGTTTTTACCTGTCACAGGTGTTGCATCTATATAGTAGGTATATAAAAACACATGCGTATTCAAATGGAACGTTGTGTCAAAATTTCAAAGCACTCGGTGAAGAACTTTCGGAGATTAGCGATTTTAAACAAATAAACGTTTACACTTTTATTTATATAGATATATAAAGGCCGAGAAGTGCGTTTCAGCTTCTTGGTACGACATATATATATATATATATATATATACATATTATATATATATATATATATATATATATATATATATATATATATATATATATATATATATATATATATATATATATATATATATATATATATATATTGTGACGATAATCTCTTTCAAGAGAGATTGAGCCTGCTCTTCCCTACATAATTACGTCAAAATACAAGATATTATATACAAGATACGTTCACCAAGTATCGCCAAACGTTTTGCCCAGAGAGGAAATCATACCCAGCACACCTGGCCACCGCCGTAACCAGCTAACTGCTCATCCTCTGCCTGCTTGTTGCTGATTGGCTGGTGTCTCGTCGCCCCAGCCCTCCGCCACCACCACAAGTCGACGTCTGGGCTGCAGTGCGCCAGTCTCGTCAGAATATCTCAGTGCTCCATGCAGTTGACATCTCTCGCTGGTAGACTAAGCCTTGGCTTTCATGTACTAAGGGAGGTGGCAGCTCGAAGCCAGTATTCCAGCACCCATTACATATTTTATTTTGCTAGCACTGTAACTTACTTGTCTTAGCGTAACTTTTCATTTGCCAGTGATTATTCATGTTATTTTGTTTGTTGACTTGTCCTGCATATTTTTATGAGATTACCTTTATTCATGTCTTGTTTTTCTAGAGTAATTAAAATTTCATTGTTTATATACTTGTGTTTTGTGTGTCTTCCCATTACCTTACCACAGACGAAAGGACCAACTTTTCTCTTTTTTTTTGATTATGTGATGAGGCCCTGCCCCTAGCTTTTGAAACAGCCGAACACCAACGCGTTACCGTCACATAACGTGGGGGCCTGTCCTAGGAGCTTCACTCAGGTACTGGTGCCAAGTAGTAAATTTATGGTAAGCGTATTTGGCTTTGGTAACGTAGCTTTTCATTATTTTTCATATTCAATTTTATTTTTATATGGTGCTGTGTGTATTGTGCATTCCGAGAGTAGCATATGGTGAAGGTGAGACAACTTTGGATTACGTGGTGACTGTAGGCCTCAGTCATTCTCTTAATTGGTCATCTCTCCCTCCGTGTTATTACTCGTGTTTACCATCTTTTGTCCCTAGGATATTTCTCATATTTTCGGCAGATCATCATATTGGTACCCTGGTACTGTGGTCTGTCCCCGGGTCAAGTGCACCTAATCTTCTGCAATCTGACAGTAGGAGGATAAAGAGGGCCATAGTTCCTCTCGCACGAACTTTAGTTGCTGAATTGGGACCTCAGCAGCAGTTCTCGTCACCAGTTGACACCTCGCTCCCCTACACGTCGGTCAGAGATGATGATATTTACATTGGTAGGGAATTAGCCTTCTTTTTCAGAGCACAAAAGTTCGCTAATTCTGTAAGTATCATATTAATTTCAGTGGGAAAAACTTGCTTATGTCCTATAGAGACTCGGCAAGGTATGCCTACATTCTTGGACTACCTATTTTACTTTTGAGGCAATTAACTGTTTCATTTGTTTTAGTAACTCAATTTCGCTTGTTTAGTAGGATTTTCTTGCCCTTATCCTCTTACATGAGTACCAGGTACAAGATTTCCTGCGACCTTGATTTAATAATCATTTATCATCTTGAAATTAACATTAATTGTTAACGATTCCACAGGATAGGTACCAGTTGCCACGTTGTCCTGTTTCTGACATTCACCATATCACAACAGTATATTCGTTGTGCATTTATTTGCTAATTTCACCATGTTTCGTCTCCAAGCTTTTCGTGCAGATCCAGCAGGTGCAATAGGGACCTTAAGTCATGCCAAGAGGACTGAATTACAATCTCTTGCACATGAGTATCAACTACAAGTTCCCTACCAAGCCAACAAAAATGAAATACATAACCTGTTACTGGATCATCTCTTAGAGGAAGGTAAGATAGACTCTGAAACTCACGAAACTTACTTTATTGCAGATAAACCTGATTTGACAACGATGAAACTCAAACTAGAGCTGGCCAAGATCGAACGCGAGCAGCACAGAGAAGCCCTCGAGCTACAAAGGGAAGCAGCTGCCATACGAAAGGAAGAAAAAGAACGTGAAATCGCCCTCAAGGAACGTGAAGCTGCCTTGAGGAAAGAAGAACAAGAACGTGAGGTTGCAATACTCCGTGAGCGGGAACGAGTACAGCTTGAAACAAAACAACACCAATTGGAGATGCAACACGAACATGACAAACAACAAGCAACCCTGACTATGGAATGTCGTCAACGAGAATTCGCGTTGGAAACTTCACACCTCGCTCAACGCCAGCAAGCTACCGCCAATCTTCCCGTCAGTTTCAATATATCACATGCAAGTAAGTTAATGCCACCATTCGTAGAAACAGAAGTTGATGTGTTTTTCACCACCTTTGAAACCCTTGCTAATCAACTTAGTTGGCCTGCCGACCAATGGGCCACCCTTCTCAGAGTACATCTTACAGGTAGAGCTGCAGTTACACTCAGTACTTTGGCGTCTGAGAATGACTACCAAACTCTGAAACAAGCCGTGTTGGACGCCTACCTTCTCTCCACCGAAAGTTATCGAAGGAAATTCCGTGACCACCTGAAGGCAAGTACCACTACCTTTCTCGAGTTTGCTAATACCAAAAGGAGATATTTTATGAAATGGCTGGAAGCAGCACATGTCTCTACCTTTGCAGAACTCGTCAACCTCATGCTAGTTGAAGAATTCTTGAGGCGTGTGCCGCCTCCTGTCCGTCTATATTTAGCAGATAAAGAAGAAACCGACTACCTAAAGTGTGCTAAGTCGGCTGACACTTACAGCCTCATCCACCGGCTGACACCAGAACCATCCTCCAGTAAGAAGTCGTGGTACAGTTACGAGAAAGTGAGTACTGATCAAGCTGGCTCGCAATTATACTGTAAGTATTGTAGACTCTATGGACATACCATAGATAAATGTGGTAAGTCTCAATACAAAGGAAACACCGAAACGCCAAAACCCAAACAGACTCCTCCTAAGTCCGGTAAGCCTGTGATGAATGTTGGTGTTCATGTTAATGATCTTTCTCTTTTCAGTAAGCACCTGTATACTGGAACTGTCTCTGCCAACGGTTCAAATCCGGAGGGACGTTTCAAATTGAAGATCTTGAGGGACACAGTGGCTCTTCAATCGATTATTTTGAAGTCGGCTGTGCCCAACATCACCTACACCAGAGAAACTGTCTTCATCACTGACCTCACTGCTACCACTCCTTATCCTCTCGCCAGAGTCCACCTGGATTGTCCCTTCGTGACAGGAGAAGTCCAAGTCGCCATCAGGGAAAAGCCTTTTCCCATGCCTGGAGTGCAACTTCTCCTGGGCAACGACTTGGCAGAAGACCTGCAACCGACCATCCTGATCGTCATGGACAAACCCCAGGTGTGTACCTCTGTGATGGATAATCCCATTTTTGAGTATGTTCCAGCAAAGGTTCAAGAGAGTGATGAAGTTTCTCCTCCGGTTTTAGTGACCACCCGTGCACAAGCTGCACGACCACAGCCAGCTGACTCTACTGCTACCGCTGTCCCTCAAGACCCTCAGAAACTACCCCCGAATCTGACCAAGTTGGAGTTCCGTAAGTTACAGAGGGAAGATCTTACCTTGACACCATTGTTTTTCCAGGCTGAGACTCAACCTGACAGTATTCCTGGGTTCTTCCTAGAGAATGAGTTGCTCTACCGCAGATATAGACCCAGTAAACTGAAGGAGGAGGACGATTGGGCCAACGTCGAACAACTAGTGATTCCTGCCAGCTTGCGGCCTCTATTCTACACCTGGCCCACGGAGCACTCTCCCACTACGGATTTAACAAGACTTACCATGGAATCCGTCAAGACTACTACTGGCCAGGTATGGTAAATAGCGTCAAAGAGAACGTCAAACAGTGTCATACATGTCAGATGGCAGGTAAACCGAACATCTCTATTCCCAGAGCACCACTGACTCCCATACAGGTGCCTGCAGAACCTTTCCACAGACTTATTATAGACTGTGTTGGTCCTTTACCTCGGACCAGTTCAGGTAACGCCTATATCTTAACCATCCTGTGTCCTACCACCAGATTCCCCATAGCAGTTCCAGTAAAGAACATTACGGCTGCTACGGTTGTGAAACACTTATTGAAGATCTTCACCCAGTATGGATTTCCAAGGGAGGTTCAGAGCGACTGTGGCACCAACTTCACCAATGATCTCTTCAAGAGGACACTGGAAGAGTTCAACATCAAACAGGTATTGTCCAGCCCCTATCATCCTGCTTCACAGGGTTCTCTTGAGCGTAGTCATCAGACTATTAAAGCACTCCTGAAGAAGTTTTGTAATGAAACCTCTAAGGATTGGGATAAGCAGATAGACCTGATAATGTGTATCTATAGAAGTCTTCCCAATGAGTCCCTAGGAGTATCTCCTTATGAGATGCTCTATGGACGTAAGTGCCATACTCCTCTCAAGGCTTTCAAAGACTCTCTACGTGATGCCACCTTCAGTGAGCATCAGAATGTGCCCCAGTTTCTTCAAAACCTACAACACATTCTAGAGAGGGTCCGCAGTTTTGCCCAAGATAATCTATTGAAAGCACAGGAGAGGATGAAGACTCATTACGACCAGACCAGCAAAGTAAGGAAATTTAAGCCGGGAGACTTCGTACTTGCTTATTTCCCTATCCCAGGTTCTCCTTTACAAAACAGGTTTCCAGGACCCTACCGCATCAAGGAGTGCAGAAACAACCACAACTACGTTCTAGAGACTCCAGATAGGCGGCGGAAGACCCAGTTGTGCCACGTCAACCTCCTGAAGCTATATAACGGTACTCCTCCCACTGTCATGATTAATTACTCGTCATTTAAAGAGTCATACATCCACAGTGAGACCTTCCCTGCTTCTCCTCCCGAAAGCACTGACAAGGAGTCAGCACTTTCTAATTCGGAAATCCTAACTAATCTTCCCAACTATTTTCAGGACAATCATAGTGCACCTCTCGTCAAGATCTTCAAAGAACATCAAGAGTTGTTCCGAGATGATCCCCAAGAGTGTAATGTTACCCAGCACGACATCCAACTGCTCCCTGACACCCGGCCGATTCGTCAACCCTTCTACCGAATCAGCCCTAGCAAGAAGGAAGTCATGCGTGCTGAGGTGCAGTACCTCTTGGATCATGGACTGACTACACCTTGTGAGTCCCCCTGGGCCTCACCCTGTATCTTGGTGCCAAAACCCCAAGGTAAGGTGAGACTGTGCACGGATTTCCGTAAGTTAAATAATGTGACTGTTAAGGATGCATACCCCTTGCCAAGGATAGATGACATTCTTGACGCCATTGATAATGCCCAGTACTTGTCCTAAGTGGACTTGCTTAAGGGGTATTACCAAGTGTGTCTAACAGAGCGAGCCAAAGAAATATCTGCCTTTATCACTCCCTTTTTACTTTTCAGATATGAACGCCTTCCTTTCGGACTATGTAATGCCCCGGCCACCTTTCAGAGAGCAGTCATCCGCGACATCCAGGGCTTGGATAACACCTACGCCTATTTGGATGATATCATCATAGCCTCCAACACCTGGAGCGAACATCTGCTTCAGCTGCAACGACTGTTCGCCAAGCTCCTGACAGCCGGCCTCACCATCAATCTGGACAAGTCCACCTTCGCCAAAGGTAAAGTGCGTTATCTGGGTCATGTAATTGGGAGTGGCAGCCTAGCTCCGTTAGACACACACACTCAAGCCATCCAGCATTATCCACAGCCTACCACCAGGAAGCAGCTCCTGCGCTTCCTTGGTCTTGCCTCCTACTACCGTAGGTTTGTGAGAAATTTTAGTACAGTAGCCACGCCATTAATAATTTTAACCAGTCCCAAGCAACGGTATAATTGGACCATGCAGCAAACCGTTGCTTTCGAACAACTCAAATTCCTCCTCTGTTCTAATCCCATTCTCGCCTCGCCAGATATCACCAAGCCTTTCGTCCTTCATGTCGACGCCAGTGGTACCGGCATCGGTGGTGTCCTGATGCAGCAACGAGGCGAGGAGGTTCTACCTGTCAGCTACTACAGCTACAAGTTGAAACCCCACCAGAGGAACTACAGCACTATTGAAAAGGAGCTACTCTCCATCGTCCTGAATCTCCAGCACTTTACTCCATACCTACAAGGTGCCAGGTCTACCACCATCTTCTCAGACCACAATCCTCTCCGCTTCTTACATCAAGCCCAATTCACTAACCAGCGTCTTCTACGATGGGCTTTATATCTGCAAGATTTCAACCTGGAGATCCGCTATATTGTAACAACTAGGCTGTTGTAAGAATTATTCCAGAAGGTTCCAGAAGTTTCGTGTAGGGACCTGACCTCAACAACGCACATTCCTCTGGGGATTAGCAGGTCTGAGTCACAAATGGCAGGCGTCTCAGTTCATAGTTGCGTATAATGAACCAGTCTATGGTATTCACTTATTTAGAGAAATTTGCCTTTATTCATTTTGTATTAAAATTGTATTGTATAATATTACTGGGTACAATATCAAGAGTATTCTAATTATTGAGTTAAGTCACCATCAGTGACGTCACGAATCAGATCTAAGTTGTAAGGCGGAGTGACCTGGCGGTCATAGGTCATCAGAGTTGACATGTCCACTAGTTCCCGATCACCATTTTGGTGATCGGGAACAGCTCTGCTGTTAGATGCTTGTGTAATTTAACTTCAGTAAAATAATTCAACCAGTCTGGATCAATTAAGTACAACAGAGGTTAATTGTTATAACTTAAACCTTGCTAAGTAACTTGGTAAGCGATGTGGAACAATACAATGCTCTAGTCTGGGGAAGACCAGAGAGAGGGAGATCAGTGTGGACTCGAGATCAACTGGGAGAGGTCAACCATCTTACCTCTCTCCCAAGACCACCCCCAACATCTGAGCTGGTCGCCCAAGGTAGAGTTGCTTTATGAGTTTTTATAGGGATAGTGAACTCATTGCCGTTCAGGTCAAGTAGGGAGTGAACATCTTTAGATTTTGTTTTAGTTTTTCTTTTAATAAATTAATTAGTTAATAAATTGCATTTTTATTATTTCCATGTGTATGTTCTATTTATATGAATTTGTCCTGGTCACGTGGTCCCTACGAGGCAGAGTTGAATTGGGCGCCGATTCTAACACCAAATCGGAAGTCATCTTTACCGTGTAATTAATTCCACACTCAAGGTCATCGGTTATAGTGGAGATCAAGCCCCAAGGTTGATTAATTAGCATGATCGATCCAGACCTCGATCATTGCTCAGTGTTACTGGTCTGGTGGTGGCGGCGGAGGCGACTCTAGGGTTTTGCTCAAAGTCTATGTCACGTCATACGGGTTGTAGAATCCTAAGTCGGTCAATCGTCTTAGGACCACGTGGCGTGGAGTCGGCTTTAGTAAAGATTTTGGAGTCCCTTGTAGAGAATAAAAAAGTAAGAATACGGGTAGAGGGGGAGAAGAAGGAAAGATAAGTCAAGAAACCCTCCTCGTGTTACAATATCAAGGGTTCTGACAACATCATAGCCGACGCCCTCTCCAGAGTCTATGAAGTAGAAGCAACTCCAACTATTACTCCACCACATGAAGACGTAACTACTTCCAGAACCGCAGGCTTCGGGGGAGAGTTGTGACGATAATCTCTTTCAAGAAAGATTGAGCCTGCTCTTCCCTACATAATTACGTCAAAATACAAGATACGTTCACCAAGTATCGCCAAACGTTTTGCCCAGAGAGGAAATTATACCCAGCACACCTGGCCACCGCCGTAACCAGCTAACTGCTCATCCTGATTCAACCTAGGAATCAGCATGCGTCTCACACCGCAGGCCCTCCGAACTGCTATGACTCTCCGCCTCGCTATCCCAATCCACACTAAATACTCGTGTATTTGCGGCGAGATAGTGGCCGACTGGTACGGACGGCATGGCCTTCTCTGCCTAAAGACAAAAGGATGACATGCCAGTCAGAGCGAGGTAAATGACATTATTAAGAGGAACTTAATAATGATGCCCCGCAACTCTGATGAGCCTGTCGGTCCCCTAGACAGGATCACGGTGAACCATTGGAAGAATGGTAGACAGTTGGTGAGGGACAACACTTACGTTTCACTTTTAGCCAACACCTATTTTGACCTCAGTGTTGCACAGCCTGGCGGCGATGTCAATCACTCTGAAGCAGCCAGGTCTAGTAAATACTAAAATTTTGATCACCACTACAATTTTGTCTCCATTGCCTCAGAGATATTTGGTGCCCGGGGTAAAATTGCTGCTAGTTTTTTGAAGGAGCTGGTTTCGAAGCCAATTGAAACAACTAGAGACCCTAGAGTCGCTAGTTTCTTCTTTCAGCGCCCTAGTGTAGCGATCCAGAGAGGAAATGCTCACAGCATCCATGGCTCCTACCTGCCATCTGAGGAGCTAGATGAACTGTACAACCTGTGACAAGTAGCCTTGTACATTACATGTAACCAATGTTGTTATCTTTTTTGTGTACTGAAAATTTTAATAAAATAAAATGACGAAAAGCAATATATATATATATATATCATATATATCATATATATAAATATATATATATATATATATATATATATATATATATATATATATATATATATATATATATATATATATATATATATATATATATATATATATATATATATATATATATATATATATATATATATATATATATGCGAACAAGCCTGAATGGTCCCCAGGACTATATGCGACTGAAAACACACACCCCAGAAGTGACTCGAACCCATACTCCCAGGAGCAACGCAACTGGTATCTACAGGGATGCCTTAATCTGCTTGACCATCACGACCAGACAAAAGGAAGTGATAGCCGAAGCTATTTGAACCACTTCCCCGCCGGCACTCGGATGGTAATCTTGGGCATAGTATTTTATCAAATCACCTCATTCTTTGGGGCACACTTGAGGAACACAAATGCGAACAAGCCTGAATGGTCCCCAGGTCTATATGCGACTGAAAACTCACACCCCAGAAGTGACTCGAACCCATACTCCCAGGAGCAACGCAACTGGTATCTACAGGGATGCCTTAATCCGCTTGACCATCATGACCGGACAAAAGGAAGTGATAGCCGAAGCTATTTGAACCACTTCCCCGCCGGCACTCGGATGGTAATCTTGGGCATAGCATTTTATCAAATCACCTCATTCTTTGGGGCACACGTGAGGAACACAAATGCGAACAAGCCTGAATGGTCCCCAGGACTATATGCGACTGAAAACTCACACCCCAGAAGTGACTCGAACCCATACTCCCAGGAGCAACGCAACTGGTATCTACAGGGATGCCTTAATCCGCTTGACCATCACGACCGGACAAAAGGAAGTGATAGCCGAAGCTATTTGAACCACTTCCCCGCCGGCACTCGGATGGTAATCTTGGGCATAGCATTTTATCAAATCACCTCATTCTTTGGGGCACACGTGAGGAACACAAATGCGAACAAGCCTGAATGGTCCCCAGGAGTATATGCGACTGAAAACTCACACCCCAGAAGTGACTCGAACCCATACTCCCAGGAGCAACGCAACTGGTATATAGTCCTGGGGACCATTCAGGCTTGTTCGCATTTGTGTTCCTCACGTGTGCCCCAAAGAATGAGGTGATTTGATAAAATGCTATGCCCAAGATTACCATCCGAGTGCCAGCGGGGAAGTGGTTCAAATAGCTTCGGCTATCACTTCCTTTTGTCCGGTCGTGATGGTCAAGTGGATTAAGGCATCCCTGTAGATACCAGTTGCGTTACTCCTGGGAGTATGGGTTCGAGTCACTTCTGGGGTGTGAGTTTTCAGTCATATATATATATATATATATATATATATATATATATATATATATATATATATATATATATATATATATATATATATATATATATATATATATACATATATATATATATATATATATACATATATATATATATATATATATATATATATATATATATATATATATATATATATATATATATATATATATATATATATATATATATATATATATATATATATATAATGTCGTAAATAGTAGCCAGAACGCACATCTCAGCCTACTATGCAAGGCCCAATTTGCCTAATAAGCCAAGTTTTCATGAATTAATTGTTTTTCGACTACCTAACCAACCTAACCTAACCTAACTTTTTCGGCTACCTAACCTAACCTATAAAGATAGGTTAAGTCAGGTTAGGTAGGGTTGGTTAGGTTCGGTCATATATCTACGTTAATTTTAACTCCAATAAAAAAAATTTGACCTCATACATAATGAAATGGGTAGATTTATCATTTCATAAGAAAAAAATTAGAGAAAATATATTAATTCAGGAAAACTTGGCATATTAGGCAAATCGGGCCTTGCATAGTAGGCCGAGAAGTGCATTATATATATATATATATATATATATATATATGTCGTACCTAGTAGCCAGAACGCACTTCTCAGCCTACTATGCAAGGCCCGATTTGCTTTTTAAGCCAAGTTTTCGTGAATTAATGATTTTTCGACTACCTAACCTACCTAACCTAACCTAACCTAACTTTTTCGGCTACCTAACCTAACCTAACCTATAAAGATAGGTTAGGTTAGGTTAGGTAGGGTTGGTTAGGTTCGGTCATATATCTACGTTAATTTTAACTCCAATAAAAAAAAAATGACCTCATACATAATGAAATGGGTAGCTTTATCATTTCACAAGAAAAGAATTAGAGAAAATATATTAATTCATGAAAACTTGGCTTATTAGGCAAATCGGGCCTTGTATAGTAGGCTGAGAAGTGCGTTCTGGCTACTAGGTACGACATATATATATATATATATATATATATATATATATATGTCGTACCTAATAGCCAGAACGCACTTCTCAGCCTACTATGCAAGGCCCGATTTGCCTAATAAGCCAAGTTTTCATGAATTAATGTTTTTTCGACTACCTAACCTACCTAACCTAACCTAATCTAACTTTTTCGGCTACCTAACCGAACCTAACCTATAAGGATAGGTTAGGTTAGGTTAGGTAGGGTTGGTTAAGTTCGGTCATATATCTACATTAATTTTAACTCCAATAAAAAAAAATTGACCTCATACATAATGAAATGGGTAGCTTTATCATTTCATAAGAAAAAAATTAGAGAAAATATATTATTTCAGGAAAACTTGGCTTATTAGGCAAATCGGGCCTTGCATATTATGCTGAGAAGTGCGTTCTGGCTACTAGGTACGACATATATATATATATATATATATATATATATATATATATATATATATATATATATATATATATATATATATATATAGCATTTCTATGAATAAGCAACAATACAAACTTAAAACAAATAAAACTTGAATTCAGAGGAGAATCAAATTTAAACTTTTGATATGAACAAAAGTAAAAGGAAAAGTACTGGTAATAGCTGCCTGTTATCCACCAAACTCAATTATCCCACCAATTTTGGTCCAGAAAACTATATTAGCAAAAATGAAATGTGAAAAATTGAAATGTACAATGGTTGTTGGTGGTTGTTGGCTTCAGGGAAAAAGGCGCTTCAGTAGACAATTCATACGTAGTAGAGCTAATGGCGGTGAGGTTCCTGAGTAAAGCCAACGACTGCGAGCTTCGTGGGCGGGGGGGGGGGGGGGGGGGGGATGAATTCATAAATGTGCAGAATTTTAAATAAAGATAATTTTTGTTGAAGAATGACCGCGCGTGGAGAGGCTGTGGAGGCGGTTAGTAATGTTCACGATGGAAGCGCTGAAATGAGAGAGAACGACACTGATGTAGAATGTTCTTCTGTTCTGTGAGACGTGTAGATTACCTCCGTGTTGGCCACATGTTCTACTGTTCTGTGGGACCTGTAGATTACCTCCATGTTGGCCACATGTTCTACTGTTCTGTGGGACCTGTAGATTACCTCCGTGTTGGCCACATGTTCTACTGTTCTGTGGGACCTGTAGATTACCTCCATGTTGGCCACATGTTCTACTGTTCTGTGGGACCTGTAGATTACCTCCATGTTGGCCACATGTTCTACTGTTCTGTGGGACGTGTAGATTACCTCCGTGTTGGCCACATGTTCTACTGTTCTGTGGGACCTGTAGATTACCTCCATGTTGGCCACATGTTCTACTGTTCTGTGGGACGTGTAGATTGCCTCCATGTTGGCCACATGTTCTACTGTTCTGTGGGACCTGTAGATTACCTCCATGTTGGCCACATGTTCTACTGTTCTGTGGGACCTGTAGATTGCCTCCATGTTGGCCACATGTTCTACTGTTCTGTGGGACCTGTAGATTACCTCCATGTTGGCCACATGTTCTACTGTTCTGTGGGACCTGTAGATTACCTCCATGTTGGCCACATGTTCTACTGTTCTGTGGGACGTGTAGATTACCTCCATGTTGGCCACATGTTCTACTGTTCTGTGGGACCTGTAGATTACCTCCATGTTGGCCACATGTTCTTCTGTTCTGTGGGACCTGTAGATTGCCTCCATGTTGGCCACATGTTCTACTGTTTTGTGGGACGTGTAGATTACCTCCGTGTTGGCCACATGTTCTTCTGTTCTGTGGGACCTGTAGATTGCCTCCATGTTGGCCACATGTTCTACTGTTCTGTGGGACCTGTAGATTACCTCCATGTTGGCCACATGTTCTACTGTTCTGTGGGACGTGTAGATTACCTCCATGTTGGCCACATGTTCTACTGTTCTGTGGGACCTGTAGATTACCTCCATGTTGGCCACATGTTCTACTGTTCTGTGGGACCTGTAGATTACCTCCATGTTGGCCACATGTTCTTCTGTTCTGTGGGACCTGTAGATTACCTCCATGTTGGCCACATGTTCTACTGTTCTGTGGGACCTGCAGATTACCTCCATGTTGGCCACATGTTCTTCTGTTCTGTGAGACCTGCAGATTACCTCCATGTTGGCCACATGTTCTTCTGTTCTGTGGGACCTGTAGATTGCCTCCATGTTGGCCACATGTTCTACTGTTCTGTGGGACCTGTAGATTGCTTCCATGTTGGCTACATGTTCTACTGTTCTGTGGGACCTGCAGATTACCTCCATGTTGGCCACATGTTCTACTGTTCTGTGGGACCTGTAGATTACCTCCATGTTGGCCACATGTTCTACTGTTCTGTGAGACCTGCAGATTACCTCCATGTTGGCCACATGTTCTACTGTTCTGTGGGATCTGTAGATTACCTCCATGTTGGCCACATGTTCTACTGTTCTGTGGGATCTGTAGATTGCCTCCATGTTGGCCACATGTTCTACTGTTCTGTGGGACCTGTAGATTGCCTCCATGTTGGCCACATGTTCTACTGTTCTGTGGGACCTGTAGATTACCTCAATGTTGGCCACATGTTCTACTGTTCTGTGGGACCTGTAGATTACCTCCATGTTGGCCACATGTTCTACTGTTCTGTGGGATCTGTAGATTACCTCCATGTTGGCCACATGTTCTACTGTTCTGTGAGACCTGCAGATTACCTCCATGTTGGCCACATGTTCTACTGTTCTGTGGGATCTGTAGATTACCTCCATGTTGGCCACATGTTCTACTGTTCTGTGGGATCTGTAGATTGCCTCCATGTTGGCCACATGTTCTACTGTTCTGTGGGACCTGTAGATTGCCTCCATGTTGGCCACATGTTCAACTGTTCTGTGGGACCTGTAGATTACCTCCATGTTGGCCACATGTTCTACTGTTCTGTGGGACCTGTAGATTACCTCCATGTTGGCCACATGTTCTACTGTTCTGTGGGATCTGTAGATTACCTCCATGTTGGCCACATGTTCTACTGTTCTGTGAGACCTGCAGATTACCTCCATGTTAGCCACATGTTCTACTGTTCTGTGGGATCTGTAGATTACCTCCATGTTGGCCACATGTTCTACTGTTCTGTGGGATCTGTAGATTGCCTCCATGTTGGCCACATGTTCTACTGTTCTGTGGGACCTGTAGATTGCCTCCATGTTGGCCACATGTTCTACTGTTCTGTGGGACGTGTAGATTACCTCCATGTTGGCCACATGTTCTACTGTTCTGTGGGACGTGTAGATTACCTCCATGTTGGCCACATGTTCTACTGTTCTGTGGGACCTGTAGATTACCTCCATGTTGGCCACATGTTCTTCTGTTCTGTGGGACGTGTAGATTACCTCCATGTTGGCCACATGTTCTACTGTTCTGTGGGACCTGTAGATTGCCTCCATGTTGGCCACATGTTCTACTGTTCTTCTATGTCACTATTCTCGCTTGGTGTTTCTCCTCACTCTTTCTCTTGCTACAATATTTTATTCATCTATCTCTTCATTTCCTCTTCTCCTCCACCTAAGTCTTTTCTTTCATTTTCTTAAAGTTGCCCTAATACTGCTAAGACTTACTGCGTGACGCAAGCCTGGGAACAGCATACACAGAGTCAAGACTTTCTGCGTGACGCAAGCCTGGGAACAGCATACACAGAGTCAAGACTTTCTGCGTGACGCAAGCCTGGGAACAGCATACACAGAGTCAAGACTTACTGCGTGACGCAAGCCTGTGAACAGCATAGAGCCAAGACTTACTGCGTGACGCAAGCCTGGGAACAGCATACACAGAGTCAAGACTTTCTGCGTGACGCAAGCCTGGGAAAAGCTTACACAGAGCCAAGACTTACTGCGTGACGCAAGCCTGGGAACAGAGCCAAGACTTACTGCGTGACGCAAGCCTGGGAACAGAGCCAAGACTTACTGCGTGACGCAAGCCTGTGAACAGCATAGAGCCAAGACTTACTGCGTGACGCAAGCCTGGGAACAGCATACACAGAGTCAAAACTTTCTGCGTGATGCAAGCCTGGGAAAATCTTACACAGAGCCAAGACTTACTGCGTGACGCAAGCCTGGGAACAGAGCCAAGACTTAATGCGTGACGGAAACCTGGGAACAACATACACAGAGCCAAGACTTACTGCGTGACGCAAGCCTGGGAACAACATAGAGCCAAGACTTACTGCGTGACGCAAGCCTGGGAACAGAGCCAAGACTTAATGCGTGACGCAAACCTGGGAACAACATACACAGACCAGATAACAATTAGAGGGACAGAAACACCACAAGGACCCTGAACACCTGAGCATGAAGCCACACTTAAGCTTGTTGCACGGCACAATACCTGGACGGCACAGTTCTGTGCAACACTGTGCTCAGTGTTATGTTGAAACTGTGCCCAGTTCTGGGCAAATACTGTGCCCTGTTCAGTGCATCGTTAAGAAGCTCTCCCCTGTTCTAGTTGAAGGTATTATAATACCCCCCCCCCCCCCAGTCACTAAACTATCCCTCGCCCTGAAGATAGAACACTATACTAAGGACAAGTCCGGAGGGAAGTGATGCACTCTCTTCTCTACAACAGCCTTTCATCTCTCGTCAAGTCCAGCTTGCAGCTCTCATCAAGTCCAACTTGCAGCTTTCGTCAAGTCCAGCTTGGTGCTCTCGTCAAGTCCAACTTACAGCTCTCGTCAAGTCCAACTTGCAGTTCTCGTCAAGTCCAACTTGCAGCTCTCGTCAAGTCCAGCTTGCAGCTCTCGTCAAGTCCAACTTGCAGCTCTCGTCAAGTCCAACTTACAGCTCTCGTCAAGTCCAACTCACAGCTTTCGTCAAGTCCAGCTTGCAGCTCTCGTCAAGTCCAACTTACAGCTCTCGTCAAGTCCAACTCACAGCTTTCGTCAAGTCCAGCTTGCAGCTCTCGTCAAGTCCAACTTACAGCTCTCGTCAAGTCCAACTTGCAGCTCTCGTCAAGTCCAACTTACAGCTCTCGTCAAGTCCAACTCACAGCTTTCGTCAAGTCCAGCTTGCAGCTCTCGTCAAGTCCAACTTACAGCTCTCGTCAAGTCCAACTCACAGCTTTCGTCAAGTCCAGCTTGCAGCTCTCGTCAAGTCCAACTTACAGCTCTCGTCAAGTCCAACTTGCAGCTCACGTCAAGTCCAACTTGCAGCTCTCGTGAAGTCCAACTTGCAGCTCTCGTCAAGTCCAACTTGCAGCTCTCGTCAAGTCCAACTTGCAGCTCTCGTCAAGTCCAACTCACAGCTTTCGTCAAGTCCAGCTTGCAGCTCTCGTCAAGTCCAACTTGCAGCTCTCGTGAAGTCCAACTTGCAGCTCTCGTGAAGTCCAACTTACAGCTCTCGTCAAGTCCAACTCACAGCTTTCGTCAAGTCCAGCTTGCAGCTCTCGTCAAGTCCAACTTACAGCTCTCGTCAAGTCCAACTTGCAACTCTCGTCAAGTCCAACTTACAGCTCTCGTTAAGTCCAACTTGCAGCTCTCGTCAAGTCCAACTTGCAGCTCTCGTCAAGTCCAACTTGCAGCTTGAGGCTGTGTGTGGAAGTGACCAACTAACCCGACATCTTCCCCCGTCACGTCCTCACGTCCGGCTTAAGACGTGGGAAAATCCGAGCGGCTTTAATTGTTTTATTCTATGAATGTTCAAAAGTTTACTTTATTTTAATTTTTGTTACTTGAATATTAAACTATTTGATTAGTTTTTAGTTAAACAATATTGAATTATTGTTCTTAGTTAGAGGACTGAATATTATAATTCAGCCTTCTTGAGGTTATCTTGAGATGATTTCGGGGCTTTAGTGTCCCCGCGGCCCGGTCCTCGACCAGGCCTCCACCCCCAGGAAGCAGCCCGTGAGAGCTGACTAACTCCCAGGTACCTATTTACTGCTAGGTAACAGGGGCATTCAGGGTGAAAGAAACTTTGCCCATTTGCTTCTGCCTCTTGCGGGAATCGAACCCGCGCCACAGAATTACGAATCCTGCGCGGTATCCACCAGGCTACGAGGCCTGCCGGAACTTACCACACACAATGGGATGGACAACTTGCACCACTTTGTAGCGAAAATGGTACAAACAGTATTTGTTTACCTTATTGTTGCAAATTCTAAATTATAAACCCATACAACATATGGTGGTCTAATCTACTATTATACTTATAGCTAATCTATCTACAGTTTTGTAAACATGTGTAGGCTTTAGCCGAGTGGTGGTAGTAGCCGAATTAGGCTGGATAATATTCTTCCAACTTCAGATTAGGGTGTGGCCCAGTGCCTCAGAGTGCCACGTAGTTACGGCGACCTGGACGCACTTTGAACAACGAGGTAGCAATAAGTCACAGTTATATTGGGCTGCTCAGCTTCTTGTAACTCCAACTCACAATTACCTGCCGAGTGTTTAACATTAGTATAAGCACATTAACATATAAAGTACACGTGTAACATGTATATTTGTGTATGTAGTAAAGAGCTGAGTAAAATGCTACTCACTGTGTTTGTGTTTTTCTCAGGGTAATAACCGGCTACTTATTCTATATTATACAATGCACAAATAATAGTAACAGAATATAAAGCAGTCGGATACTTAACTTAAGCACTCCTGAGTTGTAGAATTGCTGTGGCTTTTCACTAGGACAGAATAAGGTGTCTGTCGTCCGTGACTCTTATCGTAATTCTTCAGTAGAACTCATTTCGTGTGATTGTTATGATTCTGTGGCGTATGTGCCCGGTGGCACATACATGTTTTGTGGTTCTATTTGTATCTATCTTTATATAGAGAGTTAGGCTATACCCCTGGTGTTGTTAATTATATTCAGTCCTAGTGAATACTTTTTTATTAAGTTTAAACACTAGACTGTTGTTTAAGAGAAATGAGATAATATATATATATATATATATATATATATATATATATATATATATATATATATATATATATATATATATATATATCTATATGTGTGTGTGTGTGTGTGTGTGTGTCGGATTTCCGACACGAGAGGAAGTGCCTATCATCTCGCCAAGTGCAGATCCACTCTGGACTTGAGGTGATGATTGGACACTATCTATTCTCAGCCACTATAAACAGCTCCTCCTGTCTGTCACTGTCAGAAAGATGAAGCCCATTAGGCTTAACTAGGTCCCTCTAAGCCTATTACTAGCATTTTACATATTGCCACCCACAACAGCTGACTAACTCCCGGGTGCTACTGGGTGAATTGGTGCATCAGATGTAAGGAAACGTGTAAAAACGTCTCACTCTGATACTGAAAATGAACCCAGAAACTTTCGACTGTGACAAGATAGCTCCTGATATGTAGTGAACCACCTGTCAGCGTTCACAACGCTCCTGCAACACTTACATTACCAGCGTTCACAACGCTCCAGCAACACTTACATTACCAGCGTTCACAATGCTCCAGCAACACTTACATTACCAGCGTTCACAACGCTCCAGCAACACTTACATTACCAGCGTTCACAATGCTCCTGCAACACATACATTACCAGCGTTCACAATGCTCCAGCAACACTTACATTACCAGCGTTCACAACGCTCCAGCAACACTTACATTACCAGCGTTCACAATGCTCCAGCAACACTTACATTACCAGCGTTCACAACGCTCCTGCAACACTTACATTACCAGCGTTCACAACGCTCCTGCAACACTTACATTACCAGCGTTCACAACGCTCCAGCAACACTTACATTACCAGCGTTCACAATGCTCCTGCAACACTTACATTACCAGCGTTCACAATGCTCCAGCAACACTTACATTACCAGCGTTCACAATGCTCCAGCAACACTTACATTACCAGCGTTCACAACGCTCCAGCAACACTTACATTACCAGCGTTCACAACGCTCCTGCAACACTTACATTACCAGCGTTCACAATGCTCCTGCAACACTTACATTACCAGCGTTCACAATGCTCCAGCAACACTTACATTACCAGCGTTCACAATGCTCCAGCAACACTTACATTACCAGCGTTCACAACGCTCCTGCAACACTTACATTACCAGCGTTCACAACGCTCCTGCAACACTTACATTACCAGCGTTCACAACGCTCCAGCAACACTTACATTACCAGCGTTCACAACGCTCCTGCAACACATTACCAGCGTTCACAACACTCCTGCAACACTTACATTACCAGCGTTCACAATGCTCCAGCAACACTTACATTACCAGCGTTCACAACGCTCCTGCAACACTTACATTACCAGCGTTCACAACGCTCCAGCAACACTTACATTACCAGCGTTCACAACGCTCCTGCAACACATTACCAGCGTTCACAACGCTCCTGCAACACTTACATTACCAGCGTTCACAACGCTCCTGCAACACATTACCAGCGTTCACAACACTCCTGCAACACTTACATTACCAGCGTTCACAACGCTCCTGCAACACTAACATTACCAGCGTTCACAACGCTCCTGCAACACTAACATTACCAGCGTTCACAACGCTCCAGCAACACTTACATTACCAGCGTTCACAACGCTCCTGCAACACTTACATTACCAGCGTTCACAACGCTCCTGCAACACTTACATTACCAGCGTTCACAATGCTCCAGCAACACTAACATTACCAGCGTTCACAATGCTCCAGCAACACTTACATTACCAGCGTTCACAATGCTCCTGCAACACTTACATTACCAGCGTTCACAATGCTCCTGCAACACTTACATTACCAGCGTTCACAACACTCCTGCAACACTTACATTACCAGCGTTCACAACGCTCCAGCAACACTTACATTACCAGCGTTCACAACACTCCTGCAACACAGTCTTCACATCTGGCCTTCATTAGTCATTCAAAGTTTAAATAAAGAATATCTTGTTGTGTCTAGAGTCCGCCTCCAGTCTGATGAGGTTCCCTTCGTTAAGTGTAACATTATTGTAGCTATGGTGTTGTTAACTGTTGATACCACTCCTTCTCCACCTCCTTCTCCACCTCCTCCTCCTTGACCTACTCCTCCAGCTCCTCCTACTACTCTAGCTGTTCCTCCTCTTCCTCCTCCTTCTCTTACTCCATCAGGCACCACTGACATGCGACTTTTCCCCTTCCAGACAACGAAATGTTGCTACATGTACTAATGCCACTCATGGGAGGGTGAGGGGTAATGGGGGGGGGGGCACAATCCAAGTCCATTTGTGATGAGGAACATGAATGTAATGTTCATAAATGAAGAAGGAACTACTAATAAAGTCGTTGAGTTACAGGAAAGAATGGCAGACGAACACGCATGATTATGAAGGCGAAAGCGAGTCTGACGCATGTTATAGGAAATGATATCTTCCTACGAGGATATCAAGTAATGTCGAGAGGTTGGGTGAAGGGAGGTGGTGCAGGCATGTTGCTTCACCTTCACTGCAACTTTCAACAAGTAATACTATGAGAGTAATCAGAGCAGCAAGATTATGTACTAGTGATAGTAGTAGTGAAGAAAGTAGTAGCGGTGATTTACATTTCCCATCATATAATAGAAGGCCTAAGGAACACTACTGCAAATTATGAAACGATAATTGCCTGAGGGTTGAATCAAAGGCAGCTACAGTAGCAAGTGGAGCAAGGAAAAAATATAATACTAGGGGATTTTAATAATAAAAGAAATAGACTCGAAAAATAGGGACAAAGTTCTCTGTGGTTAGACAATGAGAACTGTTGAAGAATACAAGAAATTACAGATGTTGCAGCTACAGTAAGATGAGGGACTTTCCTTGCGGAATCTAATGGGAAACAGAACTGGACGGTGAAACAGCAGACGATATGATGGAATTTATTTGCTTGGAAGTGTGTCTATGTAACGGAGCAGTTCACACCACTCTAGTAGAAGGAGGACAAGGAAAGACAACCTCTGGTTCAACAGGACACGCAGGGAAGCCGAAGGACAACAATTCTGATAAAACAATAGAGCACTAGGGATAGAGGACATTAGAGTCTCTAAAAACCCCAGATATGAATACATCAGAGATAGGAGAGGCTGATATGCAATATGAAAATTATATTGCTACAAGAACTAAAAATCATCCAAAGCTGGCACCTGTAATATAAATTATATAATAAAATCCTGGAAACATGAACTCTTCCAGAATTCTGGAAATGGGGAAAGAAGCTCCAATATTTATAAAAGGGGCATAGACAGTAGGCACTAAATTACAGGCTAGTATCATTGACGAGTTTTCCATGTACAGTGTTTTAGTGTACAGTAATCTGGCATGTACAGTGCTGAAGAGTCCAGCACTGCACTCTCAAGCAGTGTAGAGTACAGCGCTGGAGAGTACAGTGCTGTAGAGTACAGTGCTGGAGAATACAGTGTTGGAGAACACAGTGCTGAAGGGTACAGTGCTGGAGAATACAGTGCTGGAGAGTACAGTGCTGGAGAGTACAGTGCTGGAGAGCACACTGCTGAAGAGTACAGTGCTGGAGAGCACAGTGCTGGAGAGCACAGTGCTGGAGAGTACAGTGCTGGAGAGCACAGTGCTGAAGAGTACAGTGCTGGAGAGCACAGTGCTGGAGAGGACAGTGCTGGAGAACACAGTGCTGAAGAGTACAGTGCTGGAGAATACAGTGCTGGAGAGCACAGTGCTGGAGAGCACAGTGCTGGAGAATACAGTGCTGGAGAACACAGTGCTGGAGAACACAGTGCTGAAGAGTACAGTGCTGGAGAGCACAGTGCTGAAGAGTACAGTGCTGGAGAACACAGTGCTGAAGAGTACAGTGCTGGAGAATACAGTGCTGGAGAACACAGTGCTGGAGAACACAGTGCTGAAGAGTACAGTGCTGGAGAACACAGTGCTGAAGAGTACAATGCTGGAGAACACAGTGCTGAAGAGTACAGTGCTGGAGAACACAGTGCTGAAGAGTACAGTGCTGGAGAATACAGTGCTGGAGAATACAGTGCTGGAGAAGGGATGGGAAATATCAGGGGGAAAGCACCAAGTCATTACGACTACATAGCACTGGGAAGGGGTCAGGATAAGGATTTGGGATGGGACGAGGGGAAGGAATGGTGCCCTACCACTTGGACGGTCGGGGATTGAACGCCGACCTGCATGACGCGAGACCGTCGCTCTACCGTCCAGCCCAAGTGATTGGACACAGTGCTGGAGAGTACAGTGCTGGAGAGCACAGTGCTGGAGAGCACAGTGCTGGAGAGCACAGTGCTGGAGAGCACAGTGCTGGAGAGCACAGTGCTGGAGAGCACAGTGCTGGAGAGCACAGTGCTGGAGAGCACAGTAATCTGCCTAAAGGAGATCGATGGAGCACCTGGAGAGGACCAACAAAAGGTCTGTATGGAATTAAAGGGGAAAATTATGACTAACAAACATGAATGATGTAATGAAAGGTTACTAAAAACAAATCAGGAAAATGGAAGCCGCGTAGACTGTAGTTTCCTAGATTGTCAAAAACCATTTAACAGTCTTAATCTGTAAGAGTAAGGGTGTACACAAGATGGGGGCCTAGGCTGGGAGAACTGGGAGAACACTGAACTAGGTAAGGGAGTATCTGAAGGACAGGAAGCAGAGAGTCACAGTGCGAGAGTGTTTCAAGGTGGAGGTAAGTAACAAGTGGGGTCGTACAAGGCTTCTTCCTGGGATCACTGCTGTTCCTAGTTCACGTGAACGACCCAGCCAAGTGAGTGAACTGTGACATGTCAGAGTTTGCAGATCATACAAAGTTGATGAACAATGTAAAGACAGAGGAGAACTGCAGGAAGTTACATGATGACCTTGAAAACGTTCAGGACTTGGTAAACAAATGGTTGCTGGATTTCAATCCTAACAGGTTTAAAGTAATAATTAACACAGCAAATATTACAGGAACTAGTTTCAAATCTGCACACGAAAATATCATCACATTAGACCAGGAGGCATGCCAGGATGCCACATTGACATCATTTGATGCAATCAAATTAGCCTCATTGAAAAGCAGAGACGCAATAGTTACGTTGAGAGAGAACTCTATCAACATCAAATTAAGGCCTAATAATACTTTTCAACACTCTTCCACTACACATAAGTGGTATACATGACTGACTTCTCACTGTTAAAAAAAATAACTCAATAAACACCTCCTAGGGATACCTGATCAACCGAGCTTTGGTTTGTACGTCAGGCTGCGAGCAGCCGCGTCCAACAGTCTGGTTAACCAGACCACCAACCACGAAGCCTAGTCAGAGACTGGGCCAAAGGAACATTGGTCTTGTGAACCACTGCAGGGTAAACTTAGAGGATAGAAGAAACGAAGGGGGACATGATTGCAATATACAAGATACTGAGGTGAATAGAAAAGGTGGAAAAAGATAGCCTTTTCATATTGAGAAAAAACAGGATAAGATGACATAGGTGTAAGCTGGAAACACAAACGAGTCGAAGGAATGAAAAAAAACTTCTCGTACCCTGTACGAGCAGTCAACAAGTGAGAGGTACTGAAGGAAGCTGTGGAAGCCACCTCCTTCCACAACTTTAAGACCAAATTCCAAAAGAAATTCGAATGGCAGGAAAGTAAATATTACGACAGGTACAACAAGGATAGTAGGCAGGGTGTAAAGGGCTAGACCTCACATCCCCTTAGGCATTGATAGGTAAGCACTGCTAGGTAAGTATTTCATCCTCCTCCATCACCTCCTCCTCCAACATGACCTCTACACAAACCACCCGCCGCCTCTCCATCCTCTCCACCAACATCGGCGTCCAAGAGAAGCATGTACCAGGAAGTATCCACCGATGTCAGTGCCGGATGGAGGAGGAAGTCATTATGCAATTAACACAAGCCATGCACGCTAGTCTACTTGTTATGTGTTGCAAGAGTTTCAATGGGACACTGAAGAGGGAAGGATAAGATAAATATGGAGAGTCCTAAAAAGATGTAAACTCAACCATATGGAAAGGTTTATGTCATCAGAGGCGTCAGGGGGAAGACCATCAGCATAGTAGAACTACCGGGAAAAGATGAACTAGTGGGAGGTGAGGAACTAGAAAAAATGCAGGAAGGAGTGTCGAAGACGTACAGGCCCTTAAAGCCGATGCAGCTTCCCTGGAAAGGCAGCTTTAAGAATTACAAGAGATGGTAGACAAAGGAATTAAAGACCTAAAGGTAAAACTTGACAATAGTGACGAACTCGGCACTGAAACCTTAAATCAATTAGAAGAACTGATTGACATAAAGTTGCAAACGGGAGGTAAGAGTGAATTAGAGAGAGAGAACAGAACAGAAATGGTGAAAGAGGAAGGGAGAGCAACAAAGAAAGTAAGATAACAGAATTAAATGCAGAATGTAGGTGAGATTTGGGGAGAAAGGCCAAACTAAACCTATAGTGAGTCAGCCAAGGGCTCAGGGGGAAAGAAGATAACTCAAGAAACAGTGTTAGAGGCTGTAAACACGAACTAAAGACATGAAAAGTACACGACAGGAGTTGAAGAGGAAGAGATCAGTAGTAATAGTCAACCTACCAGAGGCTAGATGGGACACACAATGAACGGAATGAAGAAAAAAAAAAATCTTCACAAAATTCAAGCCAGGGATGTTACAAGGAAAATGGATCATTTCTGCAGGCTAGGTAAGTTTCCAAGAGAAAGAAATCAACCAGTGAAAGTTATTTATATGAACAGCAAACCAGTTAAATATATAGTGATAGAGGAGAAATATTTAGGATCGACGAAAAGTATCATGCAGTACTTATTACATACAACATGTCTAAGAAGAAAAGAGAAGCAGCAAAAGGAGACAGAAGAAAAACAAATGACAAATGTGAGGAATGTAGAAGAGGGCACAGAATGAAGCAAATGAGGCACCAGAGAGAAGAACACGGGGAAATAGTGATGCGGACCAGCTTAACAATGTAAGGGAGAATACTTCAGAAGGAGATAGTAGGGCTGCCCAGTCTAATGAAGCTACAGTGCAAATGATTAGGAAAGAATGACCAGTTTACCATACCCATCTTTCCCTATCAGACAAGGAAATACAGCCTAGTGAATGAGTTTCCCTCGGTGAAAATGAAAGCAACCCAGTTGCCATGAGTTGCATAAAAGAAATGTACACAAATGCAGATAGACACACAGAGACACAACATATAGACATAGACATACATATAGATACATATAACACAGATAACACATAGACATACAAAAACACAGAGGCGGAGGTAGTGTAGGCTTGCTGAAACACCTTCACTGGAGTTTTCACAAAGCAAAATTAGCAGAGGAAGGTGACCAACAATAACAACAGTGGAAGGTGTGAAGATTGTGCTAGCAGTGATTCATAACTCCCACCAAACAACATAAGACCTAGCGAAGAATATGACAGACAATATATGTCAAAAGGTAATGGAAAAAATCAATCAGTGTAGCAAGGCAGAACAAGAGCTAAAACCCTAATGAACACATCCACAAGGGCCGTGACGAGGATTCGAACCTACGTCCGAGAGCATCCCAGACGCTGCCTTAATCGACTGAGCTACGACATGGTCAAAAAGAATTGAAACCAGAAGTTCAACTGAACTTACTTGGATCCTGCAGCCTCTCCATGACACAAACCAGGGTTTTACACAATTCTCCATGCACTCGAGCTATGTCAATAGGCCGTTCAACCTCTTCGCCCTTACTTCATTACACACAGAAATCACAATAGTGTGACGCATCAAATGAACAAATGAACGGTTTGTGTCTCGGAGAGACTGCTGAATCCAAGTAAGTTCAGTAGAACTTCTGATTTCAATTCTCTTGACCATGTCGTAGCTCAGTCGATTAAGGTAGCGTCTGGGATGCTCTCGGACGTAGGTTCGAATCCTCGTCACGGCCCTTGTGGATTTGTTCATTTGATGCATCACGCTATTGTGATTTCTGTGTGTAAAACCCTAATATTGGGGAAACTTCAACCATAGGAAAATAGACTGGATAAATAAGGATCCCCTCGGAGGTGATGAGCCATACAGAGTTAAACTGGCAGACATGACAGACAAACACTTCTTAAAGCCACCTGGAACAAATATCTGGAGAGCCACCTGGAGAGCCAGTGGAACAAATATCTGGAGAGCCAGTGGAACAAATATCTGGAGAGCCAGTGGAACAAATATCAATCTGTTCTATTGATATGACAATATTAGAACAACATTTGTCTCCATTAAGAAGACAAATGACAGTGCAAGACCACGTTCTCAGATTCAGAAATAAAAAGGGCAGCTCTTACATAAAATTATATGGACGTGTGTGTGGAATTCAACAAAAAATTTCAGGAGGTCTTTACATTAGAACCAGCGTGGAGACCAAGGCTGCAAGATGAAAGGCTGGAGGAAATACGGGATGGCATTTTGGTCAGTATAGAAGAGGTGAGAAAAATCCTGGAGGAACTAGATGTGACAAAATCAATGGAGCCAGACCTAATATCACAATGGCTGCTGAAGGAGGCTGCTGAAGTACTCGGCCACCTATTGTTTAATATTTTTTACTAAACACATGAGACAGGAAGTCACCCAGATGTCTGAAAAAGGCAAATATAGTCCCAGGATTCAAAAAGTGGGATAGAAAGAAGGCACTAAAGACCAGTGTCTTTAACAAGTGTGCCTTGTAAAGTGCTGGAGAAAGTAATCAGGTTAAGAATGAAGAATCTGGACAGGCCCAACTATGTGACAAAGCACCAGCATGTACTTAGAAATGAAAAGTCGTGCCTGACTAACTTGACTGAACTTGATGACAAGCTTATTAAAATAAGTCAGTAAAATGGTGGTTGGTTAGATGTTATTTTTCATGACTTTCAAAAAACATTTGACAGTGTTCCCTATGAAAGACTGTTGTACAAGATGGAGAACCAGTCTGGGATAACTGGGAGAACACTGAACTCAGGGTAAGGGTGTAACTGAAGGAAAGAAACCGAAGAGTCACAGCCAGAGAGGAGGCGTCAAACTGGAGGAATGTGACAAGTGGGGTCCCACGAGGCTCTGTCCTGGGACCACTGCTGTTCCTAGCTCATGTGAACAACCTGCCTGAGGTTGCGGGTAATACTTGTGGGAGGAATTTATTTAATTTAAGTTTAATTGTGGACTGTAAATCAGCTGGTAAAGTAGTGGAGTGTATTGTGGTAATTCTCCTCACAAATGTATTTCACAAACTTAGGGGTTTAAATGATTAGTAAATTTGGCTAGAGACAATAATTCATTTAATCAAAATTATTTCACTGTTAACGTATATTTATTAATTTCAATTGATTTAATTATCTTCCTCTAACCTAGGGTTAGTAAAATTAGGCCAGCCTAGCTGTTCTGGTGATATATTAAATACTAGCTGTACCCGGCCACACGTTGCTGTGGCTCAACAACGCATGTGCGTTGTTGAGCCACAGCAACCTTCCCCTTGTCTCCCAGTCCTCCCCACCATTCCCCCTTCCCCGTCCCCTCGTCCTCCCCACCACTCCTCACTCTCCTGTCCCTTCGTCCTCCTAACCATTCCTCATTCCCTCGTCCCCTCGTCCTCCCCACCATTTCCTCCCACCCCCATCCCTGCGTCCTCCTAACCATTCCTCATTCCCTCGTCCCCTCGTCCTCCCCACCATTTCCTCCCACCCCCATCCCTGCGTCCTCCCCAACATTCCCCCTTCCCCGTCCCCTCGTCCTTCTAACCATTCCCTACTCCACTATCCCCTCATACTCTCCTCCATCTCCCACTCCCCCATCCCTCCGGCTTCCCTTTCATTCCCCTCTTCCCTGTTCCCTCGTCCTCAGCACCATCCCCCACTCTCCTATCTCCTTGTCCTTCCCATCATTCTCCATTCCCTTGTCCCCTCGTCCTCACCATCCCCAACTCCCCCGTCCCCTCGTCCTCCCCACCATTACCCCCTTCCTTGTCCCGTCGTTCTCAGTACCATCCCCCATTCCCGTCCCTCGTCCTCCCCATCATTCCCCACTCCCTCGTCCGATGAATTCCCAAATGATCTGATGTTCCCATCAGAAAATTGGGAACATCAAATGTTCCCAATGTGATGTTCCATCACTAAAATATAAGAAAATCAAATAAAAAACCAAATGAGAAAAAATGAAGAAATAAAAAAATAAACTATACTCAAGAAATGAACGGTATGGTAAACAACAAAGCTCAATTCCAACGCAGCGTGACAAAATAATTAATTCAAAATTAAAATAATTCGAAATCTATGAAAATTCAAATTAGCAATGAAATTGGAAACATTGAAATGGAATCGTAACATATATAGTATAGCATGAGTTGTTCTTACGTGCAACAGATGGCGCTGTTTTTCACAAATACATGTTTTTACTCTCACAGGTGTAATTACCTAAGTGTAATTACCTAAGTGTAGTTACAGGATGAGAGCTACGCTCGTGGTGTCCCGTCTTCCCAGCACTCTTTGTCATATAACGCTTTGAAACTACTGACGGTCTTGGCCTCCACCACCTTCTCACCTAACTTGTTCCAACCGTCTACCACTTTGTTTGCGAAAGTGAAATTTCTTATATTTCTTGGGCATCTGTGTTTAGCTAGTTTAAATCTATGATCTCTTGTTCTTAAAGTTCAAGGTCTCAGGAAATCTTCCCTATCGATTTTATCAATTCCTGTTACTATTTTGTATGTAGTGATCATATCACCTCTTTTTCTTCTGTCTTCTAGTTTTGGTATATTTAATGCCTCTAACCTCTCCTCATAGCTCTTGCCCTTCAGTTCTGGGAGTCACTTAGTAGCATGTCTTTGCACTTTTTCCAGTTTGTTGATGTGCTTCTTAAGATATGGGCACCACACAACCGCTGCATATTCTAGCTTTGGCCTAACAAAAGTCGTGAACAGTTTCTTTAGTATATCGCCATCCATGTATTTAAAAGCAGTTCTGAAGTTAGAAAGCGAGGCATAGGCTCCTCGCACAATATTCTTTATGTGGTCCTCAGGTGATAGATTTCTATCTAGAACCATCCCTAGATCTCTTTCTTTATCAGAATTCTTTAAAGATTTCTTACATAATATTGTTACGGACCCGGATCCAGCGTCCGAGCACGGAGCAGTGACGACCGCGCCATCTGTGGGTCAGCTCCCGAACCCCCTCCAAATGGACGACGACACCTGGTGAGGACGAAGTGTACCGGCCACAAGGGCCAGTTTCCAGTCCTGTGCAGTTCACAACACCGCCGCTGCTGACCTCTGGTGAGGTGGTGCTCAGACAACAACGCCATCTATGGAGTAGATATGTCGGGCGTTTGTGTCTGAGCCTGTAAGTGAGGTGCTTTAGTGTGTCCCTGTTATTGATGACGTGTCTGCTTACAGAGTCGACCTGGGACTGCTGTGAGGGAAGTTGAGTCAGTCTACCCAAGGCAGCCGTCCCCATACCAAGTGCTTTGCTGCAGCAGCTGTGAGTCGCCTCCCGGATGAACACTGTGGTGTTACCCTGCCAGTGAAGTGGCAGTTGAAGGATTGTCGTACCCGGGACCGACTGGTGGAGACGATTGACCACTGGGGTATTGTGGACAGGAGAGTGATCTGTGGTATCACACGAGGCTCCTGACCAGGGCGCTACCCTAGTATCGCTTGTGGAGTGGCCTGACCAGCGTTGCTGATCCGGAACCTGCCAGCTGTTCTGCTGGACTTGTGGTTGACGGCCTCCACGGCGGTGCCCCCAGTGGAACTGTGTTTTGGCTGGCCTGTGGCCGGGGTAGACTCAGCTTTTCAAAGGATTCGTCGTGAGGCCACGAGAGCACCGAGAACTTGGCATCGAAAGGATCCAGAGTCTTCAGAAGAAGACGACAGTGTAAATAAGTGTTAATACCCCTCCCCCTGTGTAACCTTTTTATATATTATTTATTGGTGGCGGTAATTATATTATATTAAGTTTTGACTTTATTTCCCTTCCCCTTTTAATTTACTTGCGTTACTCATCACATCCCTTGAAAGCCACTACTGGCTTGGGGCCGGATACCCTTCCTCTAACAACATCAGAGTACGAACCCAGTTGCGACCCGAGAGGGCCGTAACAAATATATAGGTTGTGTGGGGTCTATGTTCTCCTATTCCACATTCCATAATATGGTTGTTATTAACATTAAATTACATTTGCCAAGTGGTGCTCCATATACTTATTTTGTCCAGGTCATCTTGAAGGGCATGACAATCATCTAAGTTTCTTATCCTTCCTATTATCTTAGCATCATCAGCAAACATGTTCATATAATTCTGTATTTATACTGTAGATAATTTATGTAGACAATAAACATCACTGGTGCAAGAACTGAACCCTGTGGTACTCCACTTGTGACATTTCTCCAGTCCGGTACATTGCCTCTGATCACTGCTCTCATTTTTCTATCAGTCAGAAAATTTTTCATCCATGTTAAGAGCTTACCTGTCACCCTTCCAATATTTTCCAATTTCCAGAACAACCTCTTATGTGGAACTCTGTCGAAAGCCTTTTTTAGGTCCAGATAGATGCAGTCAACCCAACCATCTCTTTCCTGTAATATCTCTGTTGCTCGATCATAGAAACTGAGTAAATTCGATACACAGGATCTTCCAGATTGAAAACCATACTGTCTGTCTGATATTATATCATTTCTCTCCAGGTGTTCTACCCATTTAGTTTTAATTATTTTTTCCAATATTTTGTCTATTGCACTTTTCAATGATACAGGTCTATAATTAAGGGGGTGTTCCCTGCTTCCACTTTTATAGATTGGAACAATGTTAGCCATTTTCAACACATCAGCTACAATTCCTGTAAACAGGGATGCCTGAAAAATCAGTTGAAGTGGAATGCTGAGCTCAGGTGCACATTCTCTCAGAACCCATGGTGAAACTCCATCTGGACCAACTGCTTTGTTCTTATTTAGCTCCTTGATTATTTTTTCCACTTCGCCTCTAGACACCTCTATGTGCTCTATGTTGTTCTCTGGAATTCTTATTGTGTCTGGTTCCCTGAAGATTTCATTTTGTACAAACACACTTTGGAACTTTTCGTTTAATGTTTCACACATTTCCTTTTCATTTTTCGTTAATCTATTTCCCATTTTCAACTTCTGAATATTATCCATTACCTGCTATTTGTTGTTTATGAATTTATAGAATATACCTGGTTCTGTTTTACATTTGTCTGCAAACCCTTTTTCCAAATTTCTTTCTGCCTATCTCCTCACTGCCGTGTAGTTGTTTCTCGCATCTTTGTATCGCTGGTATGTTTGGGGCATGTGTGCTTGGCATCTCTACTTATACTCTCGAAATTAACGGTATGGTAAACAACACAGCTAAATTCCAATGCAATATCACACAAAATAATTAAATCAAAATGAAAATAATTTTAAATATAAGAAAATTTAATTTGTCAGTGCAGACAAAAAGATTGAAATGTACTCGTAATATATTTATTATAGTGTGTATGGCTCTTACGTGCAACAGATGTTTCTTAAAAAAAAAAAAGTTTTTACCTTTTACAAGTGTGGCATCTCTACTTATAGTTACGAAATGAAGGGTGTGGTAAACAACACAGCTCAATTCCAACACAATGTCACACAAAATAATTAAATCAAAATTAAAATAAATCAAAATCTATGAAAATTAAATTTATTAATGCAATCGGAAACATTGAAGTGGAAATCATAACATATATAGTATAACGTGTGTGTGTTGCTATTATGTTCAACAGAGGGCGCTGTTTTTTCTTTAAATTATGTTTTTACCTGTCACAGGTGTGGAATCAATATAATAAGCATATAAAAACACGCGCATATTCGAATGCAACGTTGTGTCAGAATTTCAAAGCAATCAGTGAAGAACTTTGGGAGATAACAGTGAGTGTTGCTCTTACGTCCATCAGATGGCG
The DNA here is from genome assembly GCF_040958095.1 of Procambarus clarkii. Classification (NCBI taxonomy): domain Eukaryota; kingdom Metazoa; phylum Arthropoda; class Malacostraca; order Decapoda; family Cambaridae; genus Procambarus; species Procambarus clarkii. The sequence goes on from NC_091175.1 coordinate 40,273,583, forward strand.
CTGTTTATAAAAAAAAAATGTTTTCTCGTCACAGGTGAGGCATGTATATAGCAAGTATATAAAAAAATGCGCCTATTCAAATGCAACGTTGTGTCAAAATTTCAAAGCAATCGGTAAAGAGGTTTCAAAGATTTCCATCACGTGAAGAACACAGTTTTCCAAAAAGGGCATGTTGTTTTTCCGTCACAGACATGACATCAATATAATATGTATATAAAAACCCGCTCGGATGCGAATGAAACATTGTGTAAAAATTTCAAAGTAATCGGTGAAGAACTTTCGGAGATTAGCGATTTTGAACAAACGAACATTCCTATATACATATATATATTCATATATATGTATATATATATATATATATATATATATATATATATATATATATATATATATATATATATATATATATATATATATATATATATATATATGTCGTACCTAGTAGCCAGAACTCACTTCTCAGCCTACTATTCAAGGCCCGATTTGCCTAATAAGCCAAGTTTTCCTGAATTAATATATTTACTATAATTTTTTTCTTATGAAATGATAAAGCTACCCATTTCTCTATGTATGAGGTCAATTTTTTTTTATTGGAGTTAAAATTAACGTAGATATATGACCGAACCTAACCAACCCTACCTAACCTAACCTAACCTATATTTATAGGTAAGGTTAGGTTAGGTAGCCAAAAAAAGCTAGGTTAGGTTAGGTAGGTTAGGTAGACGAAAAAACATTAATTCATGAAAACTTGGCTTATTAGGCAAATCGGGCCTTGCATAGTAGGCAGAGAAGTGCGTTCTGGCTACTAGGTACGACATATATATATATATATATATATATATATATATATATATATATATATATATATATATATATATATATATATATATATATATATATATATATATATATATATATATATATATATATGTGTGTGTGTGTGTGTGTGTGTGTGTGTGTGTGTGTCTTCTATGCTGCATTTTGTCTTTACATTAAATATACACATCCACAACAACATTTATTTGATATTATTGTCACGAAAAACTCCTTTATAAAGCTTAAAAATTAATAAAACCATCAACAACAAAACTATTTGATATTAATATTATTATTATTATCACACACACAAGACCTTTATAGTTCAACCCAGTCTAGCTGGATGGTTGGCCGGGTTACTGACAGTCTGTCTGTCTGACTGACTGACTGACTGACTGACTGACTGACTGACTGACTGACTGACTGACTGACTGACTGACTGACTGACTGACTGACTGACTGTCTGACTGACTGACTGACTGACTGACTGACTGACTGACTGTCTGACTGACTGACTGACTGACTGACTGACTGACTGACTGACTGTCTGACTGACTGACTGACTGACTGACTGACTGACTGACTGACTGACTGACTGACTGACTGACTGACTGACTGACTGTCTGACTGACTGACTGACTGACTGTCTGACTGACTGACTGACTGACTGACTGACTGACTGACTGACTGACTGACTGACTGACTGACTGACTGTCTGACTGACTGACTGACTGACTGTCTGACTGACTGACTGACTGACTGACTGACTGACTGACTGACTGACTGTCTGACTGACTGACTGACTGACTGTCTGACTCCTGACTGACTGACTGACTGACTGTCTGACTGACTGACTGACTGACTGACTGACTGACTGACTGACTGACTGACTGTCTGACTGACTGACTGACTGACTGACTGACTGACTGACTGACTGTCTGACTGACTGACTGACTGTCTGACTGACTGACTGACTGACTGTCTGACTGACTGACTGACTGACTGTCTGACTGACTGACTGACTGACTGACTGACTGACTGACTGACTGACTGACTGACTGACTGTCTTACTGTCTGACTGACTGACTGACTGACTGACTGACTGACTGACTGACTGACTGACTGTCTGTCTGACTGACTGACTGACTGACTGTCTGTCTGACTGACTGTCTGACTGACTGACTGACTGTCTGACTGACTGACTGACTGTCTGTCTGACTGACTGACTGACTGACTGACTGACTGACTGACTGACTGACTGACTGACTGACTGACTGACTGACTGACTGACTGACTGTCTGACTGACTGACTGACTGTCTGACTGACTGACTGACTGTCTTACTGTCTGACTGACTGACTGACTGACTGACTGACTGACTGACTGACTGACTGTCTGTCTGACTGACTGACTGACTGACTGTCTGTCTGTCTGACTGACTGTCTGACTGACTGACTGACTGTCTGACTGACTGACTGACTGTCTGTCTGACTGACTGACTGACTGACTGACTGACTGACTGACTGACTGACTGACTGACTGACTGACTGACTGACTGACTGACTGACTGACTGTCTGACTGACTGACTGACTGACTGACTGACTGACTGACTGACTGACTGACTGACTGACTGACTGACTGACTGACTGACTGACTGACTGACTGACTGTCTGACTGACTGACTGACTGACTGAGAAGTGTATGTGGAGAACATATCCAGTTTCCTCGCAGTGATATTTATTTTTTCATTGAAGAAATACTTCTGGCTTAATAATTCCTTATAGTCACCCGCTGATATTATTATTCTGTTGGTATAAAAGGAGAATGATATATGATCAGTTTTGTCTTACATTGAATAAATATAACATTATTATTAACAACATTATTATTTATGTATTGATATTATTATCCTCATTCCTTTTATATACACTAATTATTGAAGACAAGTTTTACTAATTGATACTTCAGCAAAAGTTTTACTTAAAAAAAATTATTGTACATAGAAGAGATGTTTCTTTTTTATTATTTGCGAGGAATAAAGACACTTGTGTGTGTGTGGACATCTCTCCGAGCTCATATAGTCTCCCTCACAACATTATTGAGATGTCGTCATTATTGAAGGCTAGCTTACTTAAAATGATAAAAGTGTATAATGTTAAAACTATACATTGATACTGAAGGAAAAAAAACTTGAACATCTATCTCTAACAAGACAAGAAATACGGATCTCTTTTTGTATGGGAGCGATATGCTATTAACCGGAATAAGCATCCAAACGCTGAGGGAGGTCTCTCTAACAAGTGTTTGCTCAACACCCTCATGCTGTTTGATTGACTTACTGACTGTCTGAGTCTCCATATTATTATTTTATTTATTTATTTGAAGACGTAAGAACTTTAAACCCGTCCTCTTAAAAATAACGTCACTTTTGGCCCGTATGCGCACTATGGCCAAATTTGGACGTAATTTGAAATGAAATCGACTCACAAAAGTGACGTACTGTTCCGTTTTCCGTTTGAGTCGTCCCGCCCTCCTCGGACAGCTTAGAAGAGGAACTTTCAATTAACGTTTTTCATAACGTTTTGAAACTTTATGAGAATTTCCTGCCACCTAACCTATCAGAGGACCCTTACCTTAACTTACTGTTGTTGAAAAAAAATCCCAAATTTATTTTCAATTTATTTTCATTTTCAAATTACGTCCATATTCGGCCATACGGGCAAACGACTAAAAGCGACGTTCTTTTTAAGAGGACAGGTTGCGCCGTGTGTAGCCCACTAGACACCAAATAATTGTTATGAGGATCTACACCATTACCTTAACCTTTTAGGAAAATCAGACTCCATATCCTCTCCTGGGTGGGACTAGTTAATTGACCAGAAAGAAGATATTAAGAAAATGGTGCCCGGTGTCCTGTGACGTAATGATGAAGTACTATGACCGGTGACAGCCGAGGATGTGTTAATGAGAGAAGGGACCAGGTCCAAACTGTCAGTGCACTCACTCTCTCTGATCGCAGAAATCGTAACGTCTGAACGCACCTCTGGAGGGTGTTGGGAGGCCTCAACTTGCTGTCGCTGCTGATCAACTAGAGCATGCACGCGCGCGCGCGCGCACACACACACACACACACACACACACACACACACACACACACACACACACACACACACACACACACACACACACACACACACACACACACATACACACACACACACACACACACACACACACACACACATAGATGAACTGCAGAAGGCAGCAACACTAGCCCACAGAATGAGAGCGAAGCTGCTGATCATGGGGGACCTAAATCATGGAGAGATAAATTGGGAATCAAGGAATCCCCATGGAGGGGACGAAACGTGGGGAGCAAAATTAGTAGATGTTATAGACAGGAATTTCCTGACACAACATGTGAAGGAAGACACAAGGGAAAGAGGAGGAGATGCACCGAGCCTACTAGACCTGATTTTCACCCAGATCGTAGAAGATATCGAGAATTTAGAGCATGAAATACCTCTAGGGGCCAGTGACCATTGTGTCCTAGTCTTTGACTACATGATGGAAGTCAAACTTATGACCAGGGGACAAGACATCTGGGAAAGGAGAGCTGACTACAGGAAAGGGGACTATATGAGGATAAGGGACTATCTGGGTGCAGTGGGAGGAAAAAATTAGAGGAAAAACAGTCCAAGATATGATGAACCTAGTCATACAGAAATGCCAGGAGGCCGAAGAGAGATTTATACCAACGGTAAAGGGAAAAAATAAGAAGGAATATAATAACCCATGGTTTAATAGACAGTGTCAGGAAGAAAAAAATGGCCAGCAGGCGGGAGTGGAGGAAGTACAGAAGACAAAGAACAGAGGACAACAGGATCAGATACAACAGAGCTAGGAACGATTACATTAACATAAGACGAACATCGGAAAGGGACTATGAGAACGATATTGCAATCAAAGGGAAAAAAACAACCACAGTTACTACACAGTCATATAAGAAGAAAAATGTCGGTGAACGACCAAGTGACAAGACTAAGGAAGACAGAGGGGGCATATACTGAAAGTGACAAGGAAATCTGCGAGTCACTGAATGCCAGTTTCCATGGAGTGTTAACTACCGAGCCTGAGCAGCTCCCATTGTTGGAAGAGGTTACCCTAGATGAAAGACTATCAGATATGGAGGTGACAGCAGAGGAGGTAATGAAACAGTTGACAACTCTAGATGCAACTAAAGCAGTTGGACCAGACAAAGTATCACCGTGGGTACTAAAAGAAGCAGCACAGGCCCTCAGCGTGCCTCTGGCAATGATCTTTAATGAGTCACTTATGTCAGGAGAATTGCCCAGTTGCTGGAAGAAGGCAAATGTCGTGCCGATCTTCAAGAAAGGTGATAGGGAGGAGGCACTTAACTGTAGACCTGTATCACTGACAAGCATCCCCTGTAAAATACTGGAAAGAATAATTAGGCTACGACTGGTTGCACACCTGGAGAACATTAGGTTTGTGAACAAACATCAACATGGGTTCTGGACAGGGAAATCGTGCCTAACAAACCTTCTGGAATTCTATGATAAAATAACGAGGATAAGACAGGACAGAGATGGTTGGGCAGACTGCATATTTCTGGACTGCCAAAAAGCCTTTGATACAGTACCATGCCTTTGATGCTGTTCAAGCTCGAGAGGCAGACGGGGGTGGGGGGAAAGGTCCTAGCATGGATAAGGAACTACCTAACAGGAAGGAGCCAAAGAGTTACGGCAAGGGGCGAGATGTCGGACTGGCGAACAGTAACAAGTGGAGTACCACAAGGATCGGTGCTGGGAGCAATTCTATTTCTTTTATATGTTAACGACATGTTTACGGGCGAAGAGTCCTACATGTCGATGTTTGCGGATGACGCAAAGTTGATGAGAAGAGTTGTGACAGATGAGGATTGCAGGATCCTCTAAGAGGACCTGAACAGGTTGCAGAGATGGTCAGAGAAATGGCTACTGGAATTCAACACGAGCAAATGTAAAGTTATGGAAATGGGACTAGGAGATAGGAGACCAAAGGGACAGTACACAATGAAGGGGAACAGCCTACCTGTAACGACGCGTGAAAGAGACCTGGGGGTGGACGTAACACCTAATCTATCTCCTGAGGCACATATAAATAGGATAACGACAGCAGCGTACTCTACACTGGCAAAAGTTAGAACATCATTCAGAAACCTAAGTAAGGAGGCATTTAGAGCGCTTTACACTGCCTACATAAGGCCAGTCTTAGAGTATGCCGCCTCATCATGGAGTCCCCATCTGAAGAAGCATATAATGAAACTGGAAAAGGTTCAGAGGTTTGCAACGAGACTCGTCCCAGAGCTACGAGGGATGGGTATGAGGAGCGCCTGAGGGAACTGTGCTTTACGACACTAGAAAGAAGAAGGGAGAGGGGGGACATGATAGGAACGTATAAGATACTCAGAGGGATTGACAGAGTGGACATAGACGAAATGTTCACATGGAATAGTAACAGAACGAGGGGACATGGATGGAAGCTTGAAACTCAGATGAGTCACAGAGATGTTAGGAAGTTTTCTTTTAGCGTTAGAGTAGTGGGAAAATGGAATGCACTTCAGGAACAGGTTGTGGAAGCAAATACTATTCATAATTTTATAACCAGGTATGATAGGGAAATGGGACAGGAGTCATTGCTGTAAACAACCGATGCTCGAAAGGCGGGATCCAAGAGTCAATGCTCGATCCTGCAGACACAACTAGGTGAGTACAACTAGGTGAGTACACACACACAACTTGGTAGCACATCTGGAGAGAAGGGACTTCGTGACAAATCGCCAACATGGATTCAGGGAGGGTAAATCTTGCCTTACAGGCTTGATAGAATTCTACGATCAGGTGACACAGATTAAGCAAGAAAGAGAGGGCTGGGCGGACTGCATTTTCTTGGATTGTCGGAAAGCCTTTGACACAGTACCGCATAAGAGGCTGGTACATAAGCTGGAGAGACAGGCAGGTGTAGCTGGTAAGGTGCTCCAGTGGATAAGGGAGTATCTAAGCAATAGGAAGCAGAGAGTTACGGTGAGGGGTGAGACCTCCGATTGGCGTGAAGTCACCAGTGGAGTCCCACAGGGCTCTGTACTCGGTCCTATCTTGTTTCTGATATATGTAAATGATCTCCCGGAGGGGATCGATTCATTTCTCTCAATGTTTGCAGACGATGCTAAAATTATGAGAAGGATTAAAACAGAAGAGGACTGTTTGAGGCTTCAAGAAGACCTAGACAAGCTGAAGGAATGGTCGAACAAATGGTTGTTAGAGTTTAACCCAACCAAATGTAATGTAATGAAGATAGGTGTAGGGAGCAGGAGGCCAGATACAAGGTATCATCTGGGAGAGGAAATTCTTCAGGAGTCAGAGAAGGAAAAAGACTTGGGGGTTGATATCACGCCAGACCTGTCTCCTGCAGCACATATCAAGCGGATAACATCAGCGGCATATGCCAGGCTGGCCAACATACGAACGGCATTCAGAAACTTGTGTAAAGAATCATTCAGAACTTTGTATACCACATATGTCAGGCCAATCCTGGAGTATGCAGCCCCAGCATGGAGTCCATATCTAGTCAAGGATAAGACTAAACTGGAAAAGGTTCAAAGGTTTGCCACCAGACTAGTACCCGAGCTGAGAGATATGAGCTACGAGGAGAGACTACGGGAATTAAACCTCACTTCGCTGGAAGACAGAAGAGTTAGGGGGGGACATGATCACCACATTCAAGATTCTGAAGGGGATTGATAGGGTAGATAAAGACAGTCTATTTAACACAAGGGGAACACGCACAAGGGGACACAGGTGGAAACTGAGTGCCCAAATGAGCCACAGAGATATTAGAAAGAACTTTTTTAGTGTCAGAGTGGTTGACAAATGGAATGCATTAGGAAGTGATGTGGTGGAGGCTGACTCCATACACAGTTTCAAGTGTAGATATGACAGAGCCCGATAGGCTCATGAATCTGTACACCTGTTGATTGACGGTTGAGAGGCGGGACCAAAGAGCCAGAGCTCAACCCCCGCAAACACAACTAGGTGAGTACACACACACACACACACACACACACACACACACACACACAAACACACACACACACACACACACACACACACACACACACACACACACACACACACACACACACACACACACACACACACACACACACACACACTGGTTATTTAGGTTATTCCTGGTTATGAAATGGTTATTCAGGGCTGTGAAGGTTTCAGTGACTATATAACAGTTACAATAGCAACTGGATGACAAAAAATTGTAGTCGCAGTCACATACAACCCGCCACCAAATGAGAGAAGACCCAGACAGGAATATGATAGAAACAACATGTCCACCATTAACATAATAGAGAGAACAGCGTCTCTCGCTAGTAGGAATGGATCTGGACTACTAATCATGGGGGATTTCAACCACGGGAAGATTGATTGGGAGAACAGAGACCCGCATGGTGGACCAGATACATGGAGAGCTAAGCTGCTGGACGTGGCAACAAGAAACTTTCTTAGCCAGCATATCAAGGGACCGACAAGAATGAGAGGGGATGATGATCCAGTTATGCTTGATCTGATATTTACCCTTAATGAGTGGGATATAAGGGAGGTTAAGAAGGAAGCACCTTTAAGAATGAGTGATCACAGTGTATTGATCTTTGAGTACTTGGTAGAGCTAGGACTTATCTCCCCGAAAAAAGAACTAGAAAACAAAAGACTGACATATGGAAAGGGGAATTATGAGGGGATGAGAAGTTTCCTAAGGGATATACCATGTGACACAGACCTCAGAGCTAAGTCGGTACAAGACATGATGGACAATGTCACCCAAAAGTGTCAGGAGGCAGTAAACAGGTTTATCCCGGCCCAAAGGGAAAAATCCGAGAAGCAAAAGAAGAATCCATGGTTTAACAGGGCATGTATGGAAGCAAAGGTACTGAACAAAAGGGCATGGTGGAACTTCCGAAATAACAGAACAACAGAGAGCATAGAGATATACCAGAGAACCAGGATTGAGCATGTTAGTGTTAGAAGGGAAGCAGAGAAAAATTATGAAAATGATATAGCAAGCAAAGCCAAGACCGATCCAAAGCTACTCCACAGTCACGTCAGGAGGAAAACAACAGTGAAAGAACAGGCAATGAAACTTAGAACAGGCGAGGACAGGTATACAGAGAATGACAAAGACGTGTGTGATGAACTCAACAAGAGGTTCCAGGTCTTCACAATAGAACATGGTGAGGTCACTGCGCTAGAAGAGGGGGGCAGTAAACCAAGCAGCCTTGGAAGGGTTCGAAATTACGAGAGGTGAGGTCAAGACACACCTGTTGAATCTGGATGTGAGAAAGGCTGTTGGTCCAGACTGGATCTTACCATGGGTGTTGAAAGAGTGTGCAGAGGTACTGTGCTTGCCACTCTCCACAGTGTATACTAGGTCACTGGAGACGGGAGACCTGCCAGAAATATGGAAGGCGGCTAATGTGGTCCCAATATACAAAAAGGGTGACAGACAAGAGGCACTGAACTACAGGCCAGTGTCCTTAACTTGTATACCATGCAAAGTGATGGAAAAGATCGTGAGAAAAAATCTCGTAACACATCTGGAGAGAAGAGACTTCGTGACAAATCGCCAACATGGGTTCAGGGAGGGTAAATCTTGCCTTACTGGCTTAATAGAATTCTACGATCAGGTGACAAAGATTAAGCAAGAAAGAGAAGGCTGGGCAGACTGCATTTGTTTGGACTGTCGGAAAACCTTTGATACAGTCCCTCATAGGAGGCTGGTACATAAGCTGGAGAGACAGGCAGGAGTAACTGGTAAAATGCTCCAGTGGATAAAGGAATACCTAAGCAATAGGAAGCAAAGAATTACAGTGAGGGGTGAGACCTCAGATTGGCGTGAAGTCACCAGTGGAGTCCCACAGGGCTCTATACCCGGTCCTATCCTGTTTCTGATATACGTGAACGATCTCCCAGAGGGTATAGACTCAGTCCTCTCAATGTTTGCTGGCGATGCCAAAATTATGAGAAGGATTAAGACAGAGGAGGACTGCTTGAGGCTTCAAGAAGATCTAGACAAACTAAAGGAACGGTCGAACAAATGGTTGTTTAACCCAAGCAAATGTAATGTAATGAAGATAGGTGTAGGGAGCAGGAGGCCAGTTACAAGGTATCATTTGGGAGATGAAATTCTACACGAGTCAGAGAGACAGAAAGACCTGGGGGGTTGATATCACGCCAGACCTTTCCCCTGAAGCCCATATCAAGAGGATAACATCAGCAGCATATGCCAGGTTGGCTAACATAAAAACGACATTTAGACACTTGTGCAAGAATCATTCAGAACTTTGTATACCACATATGTCAGACCAATCCTGGAGTATGCAGCCCCAGCATGGAGTCCATATCTAGTCAAGCATAAGACCAAACTGGAAAAAGTTCAAAGATTTGCCACCAGACTAGTACCCGGGCTGAGAGGTATGGGCTACGAGGAGAGACTACGGGAATTAAACCTCACGTCGCTAGAAGACAGAAGAGATAGATGGATACGATCATATTAAACTACGAGTACAAGATTCTCAGAGGAATTGACAGGGTAGATAAAGACGGGCTATTTAACACAAGGGGCACACACACTAGGGGACACAGGTGGAAATTGAGTGCTCAAATGAACCACAGAGATATTAGAAAGAATTTTTTTAGTGTCAGAGTGGTTGACAAATGGAATGCATTAGGAAGTGATGTGGTGGAGGCTGACTCCATACACAGTTTCAAGTGTAGATATGATAGAGCCCAATAGGCTCAGGAACCTGTACACCAGTTGATTGACAGTTGAGAGACGGGGCCAAAGAGCCAGAGCTCAACCCCCGCAAGCACAAATAGGTGGACACACACACACACACACACACACACACACACACACACACACACACACACACACACACACACACACACACACACACACACACACACACACACACACACACACACACACACACACACACACACACACACACACACAGCGTGTGGAGGAAGTACAAAAAACAAAGGACAGGACAACAGGATTAGATGTAACAGAGCTAGAAACGATTACATTAACATAAGACGAGTGTCGGAAAGAAATTATGAGAATGATATTGCAATCAAAGCGAAAAAGCAACCAAAATTACTACATAGCCATATAAGAAGGAAGATGTCGGTAAATGACCAAGTGACAAGACTGAGGAAAACAGAAGGGGCATATACAGAAAATGACAAGGAAATCTGCGAGGTACTGAATGCAAGTTTCCATGGAGCTTTCACAACCGAGCCTGAGCAGCTCCGGAAGTAGAAGAGATTACCCTAGATGAAAGACTATCAGATATAAAGGTGACAGCAGAGGTCATGAAACAGTTGACAACACTAGATGCAACTAAAGCGGTTGGACCAGACAAAGTAACACTGTGGATACTAAAAGAGGCAGCGCAGGCTCTCAGTGTGCCTCTGGCAATGATCTTTAATGAGTCACTTATGTCGGGAGAATTGCCCCGTTGCTGGAAGGAGGTAAATGTTGTACTGATTTTCAAGAAAAGAGATAGGGAGGAGGTACTTAACTACAGTCCCGTATCACTGACAAGCATCCCCTGTAAAATACTGGAAAGAATAATTAGGCTAGGAATTGTTGAGCACCTGGAGAGCATTGGGTTTGTAAACAAACACCAACATGGGTTCTGGACAGGGAAATCATGCCTAACAAACCTTTTTGGAATTCAATAATAAAGTAACAAGGATAAGGCAGAAATATGCAGGCAGACTGCATATTTCTAGACTGAAAAAAGGACTTTAACACAGTACCGCACATGAGACTGCTATACAAACTTAAGAGGCAGGTAGGAATAAGCGGAAAGGCCCTGGCATGGATAAGGAACTACCTAACAGGAAGGAGCGAAAGAGTAATGGTAAGGGGGCGAGAAGTCGGACTGGCGAAGAGTAACGAGTGGAGTACCTCAAGGATCGGTGCTGGGCCCAATCCTCTTTCTAATTTACGTAAATTATATGTTTACAGGGGTGGAATCCTACATGTCAATGTTCGCGGATGATGCAAAATTAATGAGAAGAGTTGTGACAGATGAGGATTGTAGGATCCTCCAAGAGGACCTGGACAGGTTGCAGAGATGGTCAGAGAAATGGCTACTGGAGTTCAACACGAGTAAATGTAAAATTTTGGAAATGGGATCAGGTGACACGCGACCAAAGAGACAGGACACAATGAAGGGGAACTGCCTACCTGTAACGATTCGAGAAAGAGACCTGGGAGTGGATGTGACACCTAATCTAACTCCTGAGGCACATATAAATAAGATAACGACAGCAGCGTACTCTACGCTGGCGAAAATTAGAACTTCATTCAGAAACCTAAATGAGGAGGCTTTTTAGGGCGCTTTACACTGCCTACGTGAGACCAATATTAGAGTATGCCGCGCCATCATGGAGCCCCCACCTGTAGAAACACATAAGGAAACTGGAAAAGGTTCAGAAGTTTGAAACGAGGCTTGTCCCAGAGTTACGAGGGATGGGGTGTGAAGACAGCCAGAAGGAACTGAACCTTACGACACTAGAAAAAAAGAAGGGAGAGAGGGGATATGATAGGAACATATTAAATACTCAGGGGAATTGAGAAAGTAGAAATAGATGAAATATTCACACGTAATAGTAACAGAACGAGGGGACATGGGTGGAAGCTGGAAACTCAGATGAGTCACAGAGATGTTAGGAAGTTTTCTTTTAGCGTTAGAGTAGTGGGAAAATGGAATGCACTTGGGGAACAGGTTGTGGAAGCAAACTCTATTCATAATTTTAAAACTACGTATGATAGGGAAATGGGACAGGAGACACTGCTGTAAACAACCGATGGCTAGAAAGACGGGATCCAAGAGCCAATGCTCGATTCTGCAAGCACAAATAGGCGAGTACAGCGACAGACCCTTCCTCCCAGATAATGTGCGTTATTTTTTTAACTCTCTCAGAGACTTTGGTGATGGTTTTCAATGCATCAGGAAAAAATATTATTATGCCCTATTCATGAGAGGAAGGTATGATATGATCACCATGTTCAACACACTCTGACTGACTGAATGAGACTTTGTATATGGGGAACATAACACCCCTGACATTGACTAAGTATAATGGCAGATGTGTTTACTTTTCCTATCTACTGATGTAGTTACCTAATTGTGCTTGCGGAGATTGAGCTCTGGCTCTTTGGTCCCGCCTCTCAACCGTCAATCAACTAATGTACTGGTTCCTGAGCCTACTGGGCTCTATCATATCTAAACTTGTTGCTGTGTATGGAGTCAGCCTCCACCACATCACTTCCTAATGCATTCCATTTGTCTACAACTCTGACACTGAAAAAATTCTTTCTAACGTCTTTATGGCTCATTTGGGCACTAAATTTCCACCTGTGTCCACTAGTGCGTGTGCCCCCTTGTGGTAAATAGCCTGTCTTTATCTACCCTATCAATTACTCTGAGAATCTTGTATGTTGTGATCATGTTCCCTCTAACTCTTCTGTCTCCCAGTGTCGTGAGGTTTTATTCCCGTAGTCTCTCCTCGTAGCTCATACCCCTTGGGTACGGTATATGAGTAGAAATGCAGGCAGTCCGATGAAGCGATGGCGAGAAGATTACTTAGGGAATTTGAAACATTTGATGGATGACAGACCAGGTGCCGCCGGATGTGACGGGTAGGGGGCGAGGGATGGTCCCATACATCGCATTACCCGTCCTCTCTCCACCGAGAGCAGACGCTCACTGACCACAGCTCAGCGTTTGACCTGTGGCGGGGCTGACACTTCCCTTAGATAATGGGTGTGTGACTCTTAAATGGTTGACGCCCAGGTTTGTTGTGTGTGTACCGCCACCACCCTAAGCGTTTCCCTCTCTCTGTAGTCTACATAATGTACATGAAATATTGCTACACCCTTTGCACAGAACAGGCCTTAAGCAGTTTAGGAAACCAGGCCCCAACTGGTATCTAACTCTCTCCTGGAGGTGTTGGTGGTGGTGGGTCATTGTCCAGAAGGCCTTCGTGAGGGGGCCCAGCTGCTCTGCAGATCTAGACTACTACAATATTATATGTGAGTATACCTTCAACACCTCAATATCTTATTCTATCTATCTATCTATCTATCTATCTATCTATCTATCTATCTATCTATCTATCTATCTATCTATCTATCTATCTATATATCTATCTATCTATCTATCTATCTATCTATCTATCTATCTGTCTGTCTGTCTGTCTGTCTGTCTGTCTGTCTGTCTGTCTGTCTGTCTGTCTATCTATCTATCTATCTATCTATCTATCTATCTATCTATCTATCTATCTATCTGTCTGTCTGTCTGTCTATCTATCTATCTATCTATCTATCTATCTATCTATCTATCTATCTATCTATCTATCTGTCTGTCTGTCTGTCTGTCTGTCTGTCTGTCTATCTATCTATCTATCTATCTATCTATCTATCTATCTATCTATCTATCTATCTATCTATCTATCTATATCTATCTATCTATCTATCTATCTATCTATCTATCTATCTATCTATCTATCTGTCTATCTATCTATCTATCTGTCTATATCTATCTATCTTACACTCCTACACACACTCATTAACATCGTCTCTCACTGATAATGAGTGAGACGCCACAAAGTTGCACACAACACCATGCACGTGACACACCCCATCCCGTATGACCCCCATCTCGATAACCCTAACCTAACCTAACACATACAGCGCCGGTCTCCTAAGACAGGTGTTGCCGCCATGCGAGAGACTAGCTGCATGTGCCTTCAGCCAATCCTTCCATGTAAGAGAGTCACCCGCACGTGCCCCCCGCAACACCTGTAATACCTGTACACTCGCTTATGGACGCTCTCTGTCCCTGCACCCTAACCTAACCTAACACCTCTTACCCACACTATGACGTGGGACGTCCGCGTGGGGTGCGTCTCCCCGTGATGAGACGACTCGCTCCGCCCCACCTGGACACGTGGTTGTGGACACGTGGTTGTGGACACGTGGTTGTGGACACTCTACATCGTATATTTCCCTACTCTCCTCCTCCACCTCCTCCTCCTCCTCCACCACCACCACCACCTCCTCCTCCATCTCATGGGAGTTCATCACACTTCAGGTAGTTCCTCTGTAGCCCTAAAATATTTTTGCTTCATTAGAGGCTCTTGTCTAAGTTGAGGAGTAGGAGGGGGTGGGTGAGAGGTGCATGGGGGGGGGGGGTGAGAGGGGCATGGGGGGGGAGGTGAGAGGTTGGGGGTGGTGACATGTGCAGTGGGGTGAGAGGTGCATGGGGGGGGGGAGGTGAGAGGTTGGGGGTGGTGACATGTGCAGTGGGGTGAGAGGTGTGGGGGAGGGGGAGTGTGAGGTGCAGGATGAGTGAGAAGTGCAGTGGAGGGGGGGGGGAAGGGAGAGGGACGGTTGGGAGGTGAGAGGTGCAGGAAGGGGGGATGAGAGGTGCGGGAGGAGGTGAGAGGGACAGGGAAGGTGAGAAGGATGGGGAGTAAGTGGAGAGGAAAAGGGAAAAGGGAGGTAAAAGGGAAAAGAACAAAAGGTGAGAGGTGATGATTAGGGGAGGGGTGGAGGGGCCTACGGGGGAGGGAGAGTTGTCCATGTTGGGAGAGAGGGGGGAGAGGTGGAGAGGCAGGAGGAGGGGTGGGGAGGGCTGTGGAGGGAGAGGGGAAAGAAGAGGGCGGAGGAGGAGGCGATGGTGGAAGAGGGGGAAGAGGGGGGGGGGGAAGAAACTAATTTCCCCTTGAACTGAGATGTTTAGCCCCTTGTGCAGACAGACAGGCACACATACAGACAGACACACATACAGACACACACATACAGACAGACACACATACAGACACACACATACAGACAGGCACACATACAGACAGACACACATACAGACACACACATACAGACAGACACACATACAGACACACACATACAGACAGGCACACATACAGACAGACACACATACAGACAGACACACATACAGACAGACACACATACAGACACACACATACAGACAGGCACACATACAGACAGACACACATACAGACAGACACACATACAGACAAGCACACATACAGACAGACACACATACAGACAGACACACATACAGACAGACACACATACAGACAGGCACACATACAGACAGGCACACATACAGACAGGCACACATACAGACAGACACACATACAGACACACACACATACAGACAGGCACACATACAGACAGGCACACATACAGAAAGACACACATACAGACAGACACACATACAGACAGACACGCATAGCGACAGACACACATACAGACAGACACACATACAGACAGACACACATACAGACAGACACACATACAGACAGACACACATACAGACACACACATACAGACAGGCACACATACAGACAGACACGCATACAGACAGACACACATACAGACAGACACGCATACAGACAGACACACATACAGACACACATACAGACAGACACACATACAGACAGGCACACATAGCGACAGACACACATACAGACAGACACACATACAGACAGACACACATACAGACAAACACACATACAAACACACACATACAGACAGGCACACATACAGACAGACACACATACAGACACACACATACAGACAGACACACATACAGACAGGCACACATACAGAGACACACATACAGACACACACATACAGACAGACACACATACAGACAGGCACACATACAGACAGGCACACATACAGACAGGCACACATACAGACAGACACACATACAGACACACACATACAGACAGGCACACATACAGACAGGCACACATACAGACAGGCACACATACAGACAGGCACACATACAGACAGACAGACATACAGACAGGCACACATACAGTCACACATACAGACAGACACACATACAGACACACACATACAGACAGGCACACATACAGACAGGCACACTGACAGACAGGCACACATACAGACAGACACACATACAGACACACACATACAGACAGGCACACATACAGACAGGCACACTGACAGACAGGCACACATACAGACAGACACACATACAGACACACACATACAGACAGGCACACTTACAGACAGGCACACATACAGACAGGCACACATACAGACAGGCACACTGACAGACAGGCACACATACAGACAGACCAACATACAGACACACACCTACAGACAGGCACACATACAGACAGGCACACATACAGACAGGCACACTGACAGACAGGCACACATACAGACAGGCACACATACAGACACACACATACAGACAGGCACACATACAGACAGGCACACTGACAGACAGGCACACTGACAGACAGGCACACATACAGACAGTCACACTTACAGACACATACATACAGACAGGCACACATACAGACAGGCACACTGACAGACAGGCACACATACAGACTGGCACACATACAGACAGGCACACATACAGACACACACATACAGACAGGCACACATACAGACACACACATACAGACAGGCACACATACAGACAGGCACACTGACAGACAGACACACATACAGACAGGCACACATACAGACAGGCACACATACAGACAGACACACATACAGACACACACATACAGACAGGCACACATACAGACAGGCACACATACAGACAGGCACACATACAGACAGGCACACTGACAGACAGGCACACATACAGACAGGCACACATACAGACACACACATACAGACAGGCACACATACAGACAGGCACACTGACAGACAGGCACACATACAGACAGTCACACATACAGACACACACATACAGACAGGCACACACATACAGACAGGCACACTGACAGACAGACACACATACAGACACACACATAGAGACAGGCACACATACAGACAGGCACACATACAGACAGGCACACATACAGACAGGCACACTGACAGACAGGCACACATACAGACACACACATACAGACAGGCACACATACAGACAGGCACACTGACAGACAGGCACACACACAGACAGTCACACATACAGACACACACATACAGACAGGCACACATACAGACAGGCACACATACAGACAGGCACACATACAGACACACATACAGACAGGCACACATACAGACAGGCACACTGACAGACAGGCACACATACAGACAGGCACACATACAGACACACACATACAGACAGGCACACTGACAGACAGGCACACATACAGACAGACACACATACAGACACACACATACAGACAGGCACACATACAGAAAGGCACACATACAGACAGGCACACATACAGACAGGCACACTGACAGACAAGCACACATACAGACAGGCACACATACAGACACACACATACAGACAGGCACACATACAGACAGGCACACTGACAGACAGGCACACATACAGACAGTCACGCATACAGACACACACATACAGACAGGCACACATACAGACAGGCACACTGACAGACACACACATACAGACAGGCACACATACAGACAGGCACACATACAGACACACACATACAGACAGGCACACATACAGACACACACATACAGACAGGCACACATACAGAAAGGCACACTGACAGACAGGCACACATACAGACAGGCACACTGACAGACAGACACACACACAGGCACACATACAGACAGGCACACATACAGACAGGCACACTGACAGACAGACACACATACAGACAGGCACACTGACAGACAGGCACACATACAGACAGGCACACATACAGACAGACACACTGACAGACAGACACACATACAGACAGGCACACTGACAGACAGGCACACATACAGACAGGCACACTGACAGACAGACACACATACAGACAGGCACACTGACAGACAGACACACATACAGACAGGCACACAAACAGACAGGCACACATACAGACAGGCACACTGACAGACAGACACACATACAGACAGGCACACTGACAGACAGACACACATACCGACAGGCACACATACAGACAGGCACACATACAGACAGGCATACTGACAGACAGACACACATACAGACAGGCACACTGACAGACAGGCACACATACAGACAGGCACACATACAGACAGACACACTGACAGACAGACACACATACAGACAGGCACACTGACAGACAGGCACACATACAGACAGGCACACATACAGACAGGCACACATACAGACACACACACATACAAACAGACACACATACAGACAGACACACATACAGACACACACATACAGACACACACATACAGACTGGCACACTGACAGACAGGCACACATACAGACAGACACACATACAGACACACACACACATACAGACAGGCACACATACAGACAGGCACACATACAGACATACACATACAGACAGGCACACATACAGACAGGCACACTGACAGACAGGCACACATACAGACAGTCACACATACAGACAGGCACACATACAGACAGGCACACATACAGACAGGCACGCATACAGACAGGCACACATACAGACAGGCACACTGACAGACAGGCACACATACAGACAGGCACACTGACAGACACACACATACAGACAGGCACACATACAGACAGGCACACTGACAGACAGGCACACATGCAGACAGTCACACATACAGACAGGCACACATACAGACAGGCACACATACAGACACACACATACAGACAGGCACACATACAGACACACACATAGAGACAGGCACACATACAGACAGGCACACATACAGACAGGCACACATACAGACAGACACACATACAGACAGTCACACATACAGACAGGCACACATACAGACAGGCACACATACAGACACACACATACAGACAGGCACACATACAGACAGGCACACATACAGACAGGCACACATACAGACAGGCACACATACAGACAGGCACACATACAGACAGACACACATACAGACAGGCACACATAGCGACAGACACACATACAGACAGGCACACTGACAGACAGGCACACATACAGACAGTCACACATACAGACAGGCACACATACATACAGGCACACATACAGACAGGCACACATACAGACAGGCACACATACAGACAGGCACACTGACAGACAGACACACATACAGACAGGCACACATACAGACAGGCACACATACAGACAGGCACACATACAGACAGGCACACTGACAGACAGGCACACATACAGACAGGCACACATACAGACAGGCACACATACAGACAGGCATACTGACAGATACAGATACACACATACAGACAGGAGTAGTAGGATTGATGACTACGACCGTGCGTTTTGGTTTTTTCCAAAGCCGGTCGTAGCTTCAGGGGTTTTTGATGGCTAGGACCGGCCTTTTTCATTTTTTCCAAAGCCGATCGTAGCTTCAGGGGTTTTTCCTATTTTTTTCCCCTATGTCGGTCATAGCATCTGGGTTTTTGTGAATTTTTTGTTCCTATGCCGGTCGTAGCATCATGGGTTTTGCGATACAACAGTAACCTTGAAACCTAATATAAAATACCATCATCCCTAGTCTATTTTTAATTTCATATTTACTTCCAACCATCGCCCATTACATTTATCAAAGGGGATCATGTATGTGAGGGAAGAACATAACTTCAGCACTGCAAGAAGTTATGTGTGTATTTTCAAGTTCGTCCCCTGCTGCCTGTATTTACCCAGGTCTTTTTCCTAAATATAAAACTTATCCAATTCATTCCTATTCTGTTTCATGTTGATACGTATAATAGGTTATAAATATTCCCCTTTAGTATGACCATTCAGTCACACCTCTATCATGTCACCCCTATTTCTTCTTCTTCGTCGTCGTTCTAGAGAATGTAATTTGAGCTATGACAATCTTTCTTGAAGGATCGTTTATTATGCATAGGGCAAAAAACAGTAACCCTGAAACCTAATGTAAAATACCATCAACCCTAGACTATTTTAAATTTCCTATTTACTTCCAACCATCGGTCATTGCATGAAACAAAAGGGGAGCAACACTGCAAGAAGTTATTTGTGTATTTTTCGAGTTCTTCCCCTGTTACCTATATTTACCCAGGTCTTTTCCTAAATCTAAAAAAAAAACCAATCCAATTCATTCCTGTTCTGTTTCATGTTGATACGAATAATGGGTCATTAATATTCCCCTTTGCTATGACCATTCAGTCACACGTCTATCATGTCACCCCTATTTCTTCTTCGTCATCGTTCTAGAGAATGTAATTTGAGCTTTGACCATCTTTCTTGAAGGATCGTTTATTATACATAGGGCAAAAAAATTAAACTGCTATCAGTCGTATATATGAAAAAACAGAGCCCTGGGCATTGGTGATTTCAATGCGAGTTCGGTAGTGACCCTATCCTTATGCACATCTCACATTCGCCCAAAAACATACCTCCCACACCATACTGTAGCATTTAACAAATAAAATAAAAAAACTCATTCAGTAAAAGCAAGCCTCTCATATTTTGAAATAAAGCCTTCTGCAGTTACCGCCTTTTGTGACGTCATCATCCCTGATGTGGCGCGAGGCGTCAACGGGCTAAATGCGGATCCCAGGAGGTTCACACATAAGTGTGAACTCTTAATCTAGCTTAATACCTCACCTATACTCTGTGCTTCATCAGAGTTGATATTCAGCTACAATAGCTCGTATTTTCGCTCATTGCTCATATTTTCTGTTATTCATAAACCCGATCAAACCTTCCTAACCTAACCTAACCTAACATATTATTTATAACAAACAAATACATTCTACAGAACAGTTATTGTTGTTGTTTAGTGACATCATGAAAAGCGACCTCAGGTATAGGGATAATGTATTGATGGTCATTAGCATATAGGTGTCAAGGTATTACAGCACCTTACTGGTCAACTATGTATGACGTCACCAGACAACCAATGCGACCTTTGGCGTCCTACTGGCATGTGTATTTGATGTTATTATTCAAAAATGACTAGACTAACCATCCCCACCTAACCTAATCAGAGGACTAAGAATATACATTTTAGTCATCCACAACTGTAATCATTATTCAGTGATAAGTTCAAAAGTATAACAGCAGCCCAAATGTCGTACTGCCATTTAAGCAGAATCGTACATCTGGCAGAATAGCATGTGAGCTGAACATAAGAATAAAGGTAACTGCAGAGGTCCTATTGGCCCATACGAGGCAGCTCCTATATATTTCCACCCAATCTCATTCATGTCCACCCTATGCTTAAAGCAACCAAGGGATCCACTTAAAGTATTAGTTTACAATAATAGTTTTAATAAATAGCTCTTATTCTAGTTTTATACACAACAGCAATTATGAAACCCTATAGCTAGATATTCTACTATAATCCACAAGTAGTTACCACACATCTGGCAGTACAGCGGATTAGTGGCTGTGTTCATAGGCTAGTCAACTGTCCTCACATCCATCAAATAGATATCCAAATGTCGCACCTCAATTCATCCATCTAGCAACTCAGCCGGATGTTAGCCACTATATTCATAGGCTAATCATTTCTACACCTCAAAAAATCCTAGTCTTGCTACGCAAATCAGCTAACTTGTTTCTAAACCAACACTCGCAAATACAATCATGCGTACCTACACATACTTCAAAACCTATGCATTCATAGAGAATAGCCTAGTTTTTTGCCACCATTTCCCCATTAATCAGATGTAATTTATGCCATACACAGAAAATACAGCATTTACACACCAAATATGCCATTTATGCATAAAATATATTATTTACACTCAAAATATACCATCACATAAAAAAATATGAGATTTTCATACAAAATATGTCAGTTTCAAACAAAAATATACCATTTACACAATATTGCATGTACACTCAGAGTATGACATTTACACAAAGTACAGTATTTTGCACAAATATATCAAAATGCTTATGCATTTAGACAATCAAAAATGCGCTTTAACTAAAATTACACAATTTCACAAACGTAATTTTCACAAATTACCCACACATTGTCTCATAAACCAAAATACACTTACACCATGAAGATCTATTTTATCAAATTACAGAACTTACACAAAATTCACAATTTTCACACACAAATACAGTTGCGCGAGTTCCACTTCAACAAATTAAAAACACAACTTGCATAAATGCACTATTATCACAAAAATTATTATAAAACATGGACATTTATTACACAGTTTGTGTAATTATTTTACATCTTTGCACAATTAATACAGGAAAACTTGCTATATAATTACTCAGCTTGCACAATGACAATCAATACGCAAAGGTATAAATAAACAATTCGTCCATATGCAATTACACAACATGCGCAATTAATACGCAACTTATACAATATTACACATCTTTCATAATTATTACACACAACTTGCACAAATGCATATCTAGCACAAATACGTACAATACATAACTATCCCAAATATGAAAATACACAACTAGCATAAATACACGATTTACACAAATACAATTGCGACATTTACACAACTAGCTCAAAAATATAATCAATACACAACTTACCAAAATATGAACAATACATAACTAGCACATATTCATTAAATACACAACTAAGCAATTTCCGCAAATACACACATACAAAAACATATACAATTAATACATACAACTTTCACAAAACAATACACAATTTATATAAATATAATCAATACATAATTTCAATAATCATACAACTTATGCAAAATACATAATCTGCACAATTAATACACAAGTATATTAATTGTGCTATATATGTACAAACACAACCAACTGGGTCAAACAATACACAATTTGCATGATATTTTTCTAGGTATATTTAGGACATTAATTATAATATGCTGAGTTTAACCAACTCCCCAAAAGTCAGAATTTCACATATAAAAATGGTTCATATAACTTCCGATACGCTCAATATATAACACATTCTTTTTCCATGAAGATATCAACATTATTAGTGCTAAACTATTCATCTAACATATGTCCACTATTTTTATGTCTTATTAATACCTTCCTTGTTACATTCTCTCCAATCAGACCGCCATATTTATGTATTTATTCAAACCATCTAACAGACTTATTTGTTCTAGCCTTAGTTATGTTAGGGCAGGTGGGGTTAGGTGGAGTCAGTATTTTCTATGATAATTTTAGACAAATTTGCTATATCTTATCAAAATGCATCTTGTTAAAACTTAAATTCATCTAAATCTATCAAAAATATACTTATACTACGCAAATTTGACTAAATTCAACCTAGCTAAACTAACTAAATATGAGCATCCCATATCCTCACATACAAGCCTATGTCGCCTCTGTCCATACATTATATGAGTCTGCCATATAGCATGAACCCCAAATAGGAAAATTTACACTATTTCTTAAACATACTAGTTCATTACCCTAAGATATTATATATGTCCTTCCCTACACGACCTCACCTAACCTGACCTAGCATATCCAACCCTGGATTTGGTTAAAGTTTGCGAAATTTATGCTATGCCACCTAAATTACGCCTAATTGAAGGCAATTTCCACCAAATATACCCAAATGTTGTGTATCATAGCATCGCCAAAGCCCATTTTCTCCTATTCCATACTACCCTACACAACCTCACCTAACTTGACCTAGCATATCCAAACCTGGATTTGGTTAAAGTCGGCGAAATTTATGCTATGCCACCTAAATTTGACCAAATATACCCAAATGTTGTGTATCATAGCATCGCCAAAGCCCATTTTTACCTACATTTTCTCCAATTCCATCCTACCCTATGCAACCTCACCTAACCTATCCTAGCATATCCAAACCTGGATTTGGTTAAAGTCTGCGAAATTTAAGCTATCCCACCTAAATTCTATCTAATTTAAGGCAATTCCCACCAAATATGTCCAAATGTTCTGTATCACAGCACTGCCAAAGCCCATTTTTACCTACATTTTCTCCTATTCCATCCTACCCTACGCAACCTTACCTAACCTATCCTAGCATATCCAAACCTAGATTTTGTTAAAGTCGGCTAAATTTAAGTTATCCCATATAAATTTGACCTAATTTAAGACAATTTCCACCAAATATACCCAAAAATGTTTTGGAACATAGCACGGCCAAAGCTCATTTTAGCTGAGTTTTCACCTATTCCAACCTGCCCTAGACAACCCTATCCAGCCTCACCTGGCATATCCAAAGTCAGATTTGATTATAGTTGGCAAAATTCATGCCTTTCCAACCTAAATTTTACCTAATTTAATCCAATTTCCACCGAATATACCCAAATGTTTTTGTATCTTAGCATGGTCAAAGTTTATTTTAGCTGAGTTTTCGCCTATTCCAACCTGCCCAAGACAACCCTACCCATCCTCTCCTGGCATATCCAAAGTCAGATTTGATTATAGTTGGCAAAATTTATGCCTTTCCCACCTAAATTTTACCTAATTTATGCCAATTTCCACCGAATATACCCAAATGTTTTGTATCTTAGCATGGTCAAAGTTCATTTCACCCAAGTTTTCATCTATTCCATCTTACCTTACACAGCCTCACCTAACCTGACCTAGCATATCCTAAGCTAGATTTGATTAGAGTTCGTGAAATTTATGCTTACTCACCTAAATTCAACCTAATTTAAGACAATTTCTACCCAAAATGATTTGTTACATAGCTCAGCCAAAAGACAATTTTACCCGAGTTTTCACATATTCCAACCTACCCTACATAGCCTTACCTATCCCTGACCTAGCAGATTTGATTAAAGTTGGGGAAATTTAAGCTATCGCCATCAAATTGGAGACAATTCCCACCAAATACGCCTAAATGTTGTGTATCATAGCACAGCCAAAACCCATTTTACCCACATTTTCATCCATTCCATCTAAACCTGGACCTAGCCTCTGATACTACATATACTCAGAGAAGTGATGTTTTTTGGATATGAACCTAAATGCCGGTGCCTAACCTGCAAGAGTCTTGGAGCTTTGTTGAATATTTTATCTATTTTTCTTCAAAAACTGAAGTTTTGGATATGAACCTATCCGCACTGTGCCTAACCTGCTAGGTTCTTTGTTGAACATTGTAACCATATTCATAGAAAAGTGATGTTTTGGATATTGACCTATCAGCCCCCTCTACTTTAAAACTTGGAACTGTGTTCAATATTGTAGATATAGTGTTGGGTAGGTGTTTTGTTTTTACACATCAACCCAACCGTCCTGGACCTAACCTCCCTTCATCTAACTTCAAATTTATCATAAATATGGAAGGACCGTGTTATTTGTGCATCAACCCTGCCGTCCTGGGCCTAACCTCCCTTTATCTAACTTCAAATTTATTGTATTTATGGGAAGAAGGTGTTGTTTATGCATCAACCCAACCTCCCTGGACCTAACCTCTGATACACGAATCTTGGTTCAATATTGCATCATACTTGTAGCATTTTTTTTTTTCACATAATTCAACCATCCTCAACCTAACCTCTATTACCTGGGGGGGGGAGGGAGGTTAATGGAAAATATGATAATAATGGGAATTTTCTCTACATCAGTTCAACTCAACCATCCTTAACCTAACCTTAGTTAGAAAGGGATATAACTCACCAAAACTATTTAATTACCATTTACCCAATTTTCCTTATCCTAACCTATAACTAAAGGGTTTAGACCCCCCTTTACCTCGAAATTATAGTATAGGGTTAAATTAGGGAATGTTAGGTTTATAGGTGAAAATATATTCCTACCTTAAATATATAGTATAATTTCGAGGTAAAGGGGGGTCTAAACCCTTTAGTTATAGGTTAGGATAAAGAAAATTGGGTAAATGGTAATTAAATAGTTTTGGTGAGTTATATCCCTTTCTAACTAAGGTTAGGTTAAGGATGGTTGAGTTGAACTGATGTAGAGAAAATTCCCATTATTATCATATTTTCCATTAACCTCCCTCCCCCCCAGGTAATAGAGGTTAGGTTGAGGATGGTTGAATTATGTGAAAAAAAAATGCTACAAGTATGATGCAATATTGAACCAAGATTCGTGTATCAGAGGTTAGGTCCAGGGAGGTTGGGTTGATGCATAAACAACACCTTCTTCTCATAAATACAATAAATTTGAAGTTAGATAAAGGGAGGTTAGGCCCAGGACGGCAGGGTTGATGCACAAATAACACGGTCCTTCCATATTTATGATAAATTTGAAGTTTGATAAATGGAGGTTAGGTCAAGGACGGTTGGGTTGATGCACAAACAACACGTTCCTTCCATATTTACGATAAATTTGAAGTTAGATGAAGGGAGGTTAGGTCCAGGACGGTTGGGTTGATGTGTAAAAACAAAACACCTACCCAACACTATATCTACAATATTGAACACAGTTCCAAGTTTTAAAGTAGAGGGGGCTGATAGGTCAATATCCAAAACATCACTTTTCTATGAATATGGTTACAATGTTCAACAAAGAACCTAGCAGGTTAGGCACAGTGCGGATAGGTTCATATCCAAAACTTCAGTTTTTGAAGAAAAATAGATAAAATATTCAACAAAGCTCCAAGACTCTTGCAGGTTAGGCACCGGCATTTAGGTTCATATCCAAAAAACATCACTTCTCTGAGTATATGTAGTATCAGAGGCTAGGTCCAGGTTTAGATGGAATGGATGAAAATGTGGGTAAAATGGGTTTTGGCTGTGCTATGATACACAACATTTAGGCGTATTTGGTGGGAATTGTCTCCAATTTGATGGCGATAGCTTAAATTTCCCCAACTTTAATCAAATCTGCTAGGTCAGGGATAGGTAAGGCTATGTAGGGTAGGTTGGAATATGTGAAAACTCGGGTAAAATTGTCTTTTGGCTGAGCTATGTAACAAATCATTTTGGGTAGAAATTGTCTTAAATTAGGTTGAATTTAGGTGAGTAAGCATAAATTTCACGAACTCTAATCAAATCTAGCTTAGGATATGCTAGGTCAGGTTAGGTGAGGCTGTGTAAGGTAAGATGGAATAGGTGAAAACTTGGGTGAAATGAACTTTGACCATGCTAAGATACAAAACATTTGGGTATATTCGGTGGAAATTGGCATAAATTAGGTAAAATTTAGGTGGGAAAGGCATAAATTTTGCCAACTATAATCAAATCTGACTTTGGATATGCCAGGTGAGGCTGGGTAGGGTTGTCTAGGGCAGGTTGGAATAGGTGAAAACTCAGCTAAAATAAACTTTGACCATGCTAAGATACAAAAACATTTGGGTATATTCGGTGGAAATTGGCTTATATTAGGTAAAATTTAGGTTGGAAAGGCATGAATTTTGCCAACTATAACCAAATCTGACTTTGGATATGCCAGGTGAGGCTGGGTAGGGTTGTCTAGGGCAGGTTGGAATAGGTGAAAACTCAGCTAAAATGAGCTTTGGCCGTGCTATGTTCCAAAACATTTTTGGGTATATTTGGTGGAAATTGTCTTAAATTAGGTCAAATTTATATGGGATAACTTAAATTTAGCCAACTTTAACAAAATCTAGGTTTGGATATGCTAGGATAGGTTAGGTAAGGTTGCGTAGGGTAGGATGGAATAGGAGAAAATGTAGGTAAAAATGGGCTTTGGCAGTGCTGTGATACAGAACATTTGGACATATTTGGTGGGAATTGCCTTAAATTAGATAGAATTTAGGTGGGATAGCTTAAATTTCGCAGACTTTAACCAAATCCAGGTTTGGATATGCTAGGATAGGTTAGGTGAGGTTGCATAGGGTAGGATGGAATAGGAGAAAATGTAGGTAAAAATGGGCTTTGGCGATGCTATGATACACAACATTTGGGTATATTTGGTCAAATTTAGGTGGCATAGCATAAATTTCGCCGACTATAACCAAATCCAGGTTTGGATATGCTAGGTCAGGTTAGGTGAGGTTGTGTAGGGTAGTATGGAATAGGAGAAAATGGGCTTTGGCGATGCTATGATACACAACATTTGGGTATATTTGGTGGAAATTGCCTTCAATTAGGCGTAATTTAGGTGGCATAGCATAAATTTCGCAAACTTTAACCAAATCCAGGGTTGGATATGCTAGGTCAGGTTAGGTGAGGTCGTGTAGGGAAGGACATATATAATATCTTAGGGTAATGAACTAGTATGTTTAAGAAATAGTGTAAATTTTCCTATTTGGGGTTCGTGCTATATGGCAGACTCATATAATGTATGGACAGAGGCGACATAGGCTTGTATGTGAGGATATGGGATGCTCATATTTAGTTAGTTTAGCTAGGTTGAATTTAGTCAAATTTGCGTAGTATAAGTATATTTTTGATAGATTTAGATGAATTTAAGTTTTAACAAGATGCATTTTGATAAGATATAGCAAATTTGTCTAAAATTATCATAGAAAATACTGACTCCACCTAACCCCACCTGCCCTAACATAACTAAGGCTAGAACAAATAAGTCTGTTAGATGGTTTAAATAAATACATAAATATGGCGGTCTGATTGGAGAGAATGTAACAAGGAAGGTATTAATAAGACATAAAAAGAGTGGACATATGTTAGATGAATAGTTTAGCACTAATAATGTTGATATCTTCATGGAAAAAGAATGTGTTATATATTGAGCTTATCGGAAGTTATATGAACCATTTTTATATGTGAAATTCTGACTTTTGGGGAGTTGGGGAAACTCAGCATATTATAATTAATGTCCTAAATATACCTAGAAAAATATCATGCAAATTGTGTATTGTTTGACCCAGTTGGTTGTGTTTGTACATATATAGCACAATTAATATACTTGTGTATTAATTGTGCAGATTATGTATTTTGCATAAGTTGTATGATTATTGAAATTATGTATTGATTATATTTATATAAATTGTGTATTGTTTTGTGAAAGTTGTATGTATTAATTGTATATGTTTTTGTATGTGTGTATTTGCGGAAATTGCATAGTTGTGTATTTAATGAATATGTGCTAGTTATGTATTGTTCATATTTTGGTAAGTTGTGTATTGATTATATTTTTGAGCTAGTTGTGTAAATGTCGCAATTGTATTTGTGTAAATCGTGTATTTATGCTAGTTGTGTATTTTCATATTTGGGGTAGTTATGTATTGTACGTATTTGTGCTAGATATGCATTTGTACAAGTTGTGTAATAATTATGAAAGATGTGTAATATTGTATAAGTTGTGTATTAATTGCGCATGTTGTGTAATTGCATATGGAGGAATTGTTTATTTATACCTTTGCGTATTGATTGTCATTGTGCAAGCTGAGTAATTATATAGCAAGTTTTCCTGTATTAATTGTGCAAAGATGTAAAATAATTACACAAACTGTGTAATAATTGTCCATGTTTTATAATAATTTTTGTGATAATAGTGCATTTATGCAAGTTGTGTTTTTAATTTCAGATTCAGATTCAGATGTTTATTCAGGTAAGGTATATACATACAAGTGATGTTACATTAATGGATTGATATATAGATAGAGCTAGTACATACAATGCCTAAAGCCACTATTACGCAATGCGTTTCGGGCAAATTTGTTGAAGTGGAACTGGTGCAACTGTATTTGTGTGTGAAAATTGTGAATTTTGTGTAAGTTCTGTAATTTGATAAAAGAGATCTTCATGGTGTAAGTGTATTTTGGTTTATGAGACAATGTGTGGGTAATTTGTGAAAATTACGTTTGTGAAATTGTGTAATTTTAGTTAAAGCACATTTTTGATTGTCTAAATGCATAAGCATTTTGATATATTTGTGCAAAATACTGTACTTTGTGTAAATGTCATACTCTGAGTGTACATGCAATATTGTGTAAATGGTATATTTTTGTTTGAAACTGACATATTTTGTATGAAAATCTCATATTTTTTTATGTGATGGTATATTTTGAGTGTAAATAATATATTTTATGCATAAATGGCATATTTGGTGTGTAAATGCTGTATTTTCTGTGTGTATGGCATAAATTACATCTGATTAATGGGGAAATGGTGGCAAAAAACTAGGCTATTCTCTATGAATGCATAGGTTTTGAAGTATGTGTAGGTACGCATGATTGTATTTGCGAGTGTTGGTTTAGAAACAAGTTAGCTGATTTGCGTAGCAAGACTAGGATTTTTTGAGGTGTGGAAATGATTAGCCTATGAATATAGTGGCTAACATCCGGCTGAGTTGCTAGATGGATGAATTGAGGTGCGACATTTGGATATCTATTTGATGGATGTGAGAACAGTTGACTAGCCTATGAACACAGCCACTAATCCGCTGTACTGCCAGATGTGTGGTAACTACTTGTGGATTATAGTAGAATATCTAGCTATAGGGTTTCATAATTGCTGTTGTGTATAAAACTAGAATAAGAGCTATTTATTAAAACTATTATTGTAAACTAATACTTTAAGTGGATCCCTTGGTTGCTTTAAGCATAGGGTGGACATGAATGAGATTGGGTGGAAATATATAGGAGCTGCCTCGTATGGGCCAATAGGACCTCTGCAGTTACCTTTATTCTTATGTTCAGCTCACCTGCTATTCTGCCAGATGTACGATTCTGCTTAAATGGCAGTACGACATTTGGACTTCTGCTATACTTTTGAACTTATCACTGAATAATGATTACAGTTGTGGATGACTAAAATGTATATTCTTAGTCCTCTGATTAGGTTAGGTGGGGATGGTTAGTCTAGTCATTTTTGAATAATAACATCAAATACACATGCCAGTAGGACGCCAAAGGTCGCATTGGTTGTCTGGTGACGTCATACATAGTTGACCAGTCAGGTGCTGTAATACCTTGACACCTATATGCTAATGACCATCAATACATTATCCCTATACCTGAGGTCGCTTTTCACGATGTCACTAAACAACAACAATAACTGTTCTGTAGAATGTATTTGTTTGTTATAAATAATATGTTAGGTTAGGTTAGGTTAGGAAGGTTTGATCGGGTTTATGAATAACAGAAAATATGAGCAATGAGCGAAAATACGAGCTATTGTAGCTGAATATCAACTCTGATGAAGCACAGAGTATATTTGAGGTATTAAGCTAGATTAAGAGTTCACACTTATGTGTGAACCTCCTGGGATCCGCATTTAGCCCGTTGACGCCTCGCGCCACATCAGGGATGATGACGTCACAAAAGGCGGTAACTGCAAAAGGCTTTATTTCAAAATATGAGAGGCTTGCTTTTACTGAATGAGTTTTTTTATTTTATTTGTTAAATGCTACAGTATGGTGTGGGAGGTATGTTTTTGGGCGAATGTGAGATGTGCATAAGGATAGGGTCACTACCGAACTCGCATTGAAATCACCAATGCCCAGGGCTCTGTTTTTTCATATATACGACTGATAGCAGTTTTATTTTTTTGCCCTATGTATAATAAACGATCCTTCAAGAAAGATGGTCAAAGCTCAAATTACATTCTCTAGAACGATGACGAAGAAGAAATAGGGGTGACATGATAGACGTGTGACTGAATGGTCATAGCAAAGGGGAATATTAATGACCCATTATTCGTATCAACATGAAACAGAACAGGAATGAATTGGATTGGTTTTTTTTTAGATTTAGGAAAATACCTGGGTAAATATAGGTAACAGGGGAAGAACTCGAAAAATACACAAATAACTTCTTGCAGTGCTGCTCCCCTTTTGTTTCATGCAATGACCGATGGTTGGAAGTAAATAGGAAATTTAAAATAGTCTAGGGTTGATGGTATTTTACATTAGGTTTCAGGGTTACTGTTTTTTGCCCTATGCATAATAAACGATCCTTCAAGAAAGATTGTCATAGCTCAATTTACATTCTCTAGAACGACGACGAAGAAGAAGAAATAGGGGTGACATGATAGAGGTGTGACTGAATGGTCATACTAAAGGGGAATATTTATAACCTATTATACGTATCAACATGAAACAGAATAGGAATGAATTGGATAAGTTTTATATTTAGGAAAAAGACCTGGGTAAATACAGGCAGCAGGGGACGAACTTGAAAATACACACATAACTTCTTGCAGTGCTGAAGTTATGTTCTTCCCTCACATACATGATCCCCTTTGATAAATGTAATGGGCGATGGTTGGAAGTAAATATGAAATTAAAAATAGACTAGGGATGATGGTATTTTATATTAGGTTTCAAGGTTACTGTTGTATCGCAAAACCCATGATGCTACGACCGGCATAGGAACAAAAAATTCACAAAAACCCAGATGCTATGACCGACATAGGGGAAAAAAATAGGAAAAACCCCTGAAGCTACGATCGGCTTTGGAAAAAATGAAAAAGGCCGGTCCTAGCCATCAAAAACCCCTGAAGCTACGACCGGCTTTGGAAAAAACCAAAACGCACGGTCGTAGTCATCAATCCTACTACTGACAGGCACACATACAGACAGGCACACATACAGACAGGCACACATACAGACAGGCACACATACAGACAGGCACACTGACAGACAGGCACACATACAGACAGGCACACATACAGACAGGCACACATACAGACAGGCACACATACAGACAGGCACACATACAGACAGGCACACATACAGACAGGCACACTGACAGACAGGCACACTGACAGACAGGCACACATACAGACAGGCACACATACAGACAGGCACACATACAGACAGGCACACATACAGACAGGCACACATACAGACAGGCACACATACAGACAGGCACACATACAGACAGACACACTGACAGACAGGCACACATACAGAGAGACAGAAGCTGGAGAGACAGGCAGGTGTAGCTGGTAAGGTGCTCCAGTGGATAAGGGAGTATCTAAGCAATAGGAAGCAGAGAGTTACGGTGAGGGGTGAGACCTCCGATTGGCGTGAAGTCACTAGTGGAGTCCCACAGGGCTCTGTACTCGGTCCTATCTTGTTTCTGATATATGTAAATGAT
This sequence comes from Procambarus clarkii, assembly GCF_040958095.1. Lineage (NCBI taxonomy): Eukaryota > Metazoa > Arthropoda > Malacostraca > Decapoda > Cambaridae > Procambarus > Procambarus clarkii. The sequence continues at coordinate 40,307,387 of NC_091175.1, forward strand.
CTCCCGGAGGGTATCGATTCATTTCTCTCAATGTTTGCGGACGATGCTAAAATTATGAGAAGGATTAAAACAGACGAGGACTGTTTGAGGCTTCAAGAAGACCTAGACAAGCTGAAGGAATGGTCGAACAAATGGTTGTTAGAGTTTAACCCAACCAAATGTAATGTAATGAAGATAGGTGTAGGGAGCAGGAGGCCAGATACTAGGTATCATCTGGGAGAGGAAATTCTTCAGGAGTCAGAGAAGGAAAAAGACTTGGGGGTTGATATCACGCCAGACCTGTCTCCTGCAGCACATATCAAGCGGATAACATCAGCGGCATATGCCAGGCTGGCCAACATACGAACGGCATTCAGAAACTTGTGTAAAGAATCATTCAGAACTTTGTATACCACATATGTCAGGCCAATCCTGGAGTATGCAGCCCCAGCATGGAGTCCATATCTAGTCAAGGATAAGACTAAACTGGAAAAGGTTCAAAGGTTTGCCACCAGACTAGTACCCGAGCTGAGAGGTATGAGCTACGAGGAGAGACTACGGGAATTAAACCTCACTTCGCTGGAAGACAGCAGAGTTAGGGGGGACATGATCACCACATTCAAGATTCTGAAGGGGATTGATAGGGTAGATAAAGACAGTCTATTTAACACAAGGGGAACACGCACAAGGGGACACAGGTGGAAACTGAGTGCCCAAATGAGCCACAGAGATATTAGAAAGAACTTTTTTAGTGTCAGAGTGGTTGACAAATGGAATGCATTAGGAAGTGATGTGGTGGAGGCTGACTCCATACACAGTTTCAAGTGTAGATATGACAGAGCCCGATAGGCTCATGAATCTGTACACCTGTTGATTGACGGTTGAGAGGCGGGACCAAAGAGCCAGAGCTCAACCCCCGCAAACACAACTAGGTGAGTACAACTAGGTGAGTACAGACAGGCACACATACAGACAGGCACACATACAGACAGGCACACATACAGACAGACACACTGACAGACAGGCACACATACAGACAGGCACACATACAGACAGGCACACATACAGACAGGCACACATACAGACAGGCACACATACAGACAGGCACACTGACAGACAGGCACACATACAGACAGACACACTGACAGACAGACACACTGACAGACAGGCACACATACAGACAGGCACACATACAGACAGACACACATACAGACAGGCACACATACAGACACACACACTGACAGACAGGCACACATACAGACAGACACACTGACAGACAGACACACTGACAGACAGGCACACATACAGACAGGCACACATACAGACAGACACACTGACAGACAGGCACACATACAGACAGACACACATACAGACAGGCACACATACAGACAGACACACTGACAGACAGGCACACATACAGACAGGCACACATACAGACAGGCACACACACAGACAGACACACTGACAGATAGACACACATACAGACAGACACACTGACAGACAGGCACACATACAGATAGACACACATACAGACAGGCACACACACAGACAGACACACTGACAGATAGACACACATACAGACAGGCACACATACAGACAGGTACACATACAGACAGGCACACTGACAGACAGGTACACTGACAGACAGGCAAGCAGACAGACAGGCACACTGACAGACAGGCACACTGACAGACAGGCAAACAGACAGACAGGCACACTGACTGACAGGCACACTGACAGACAGGCACACTGACAGACAGGCAAACAGACAGACAGGCACACTGACAGACAGACACACTGAAATAAATGGAAGCCCTCCCTACCCCTCACCCTACCTGCCCCCACTCAAATGCTCATTCAACCCTCCCTCCCCCCACACCATTCCGACCCTGTCACCCCTCCCCTATTCCCACCATGTCCCCCCTCCACCCTTTCCCCCCTGTCCCCCCTCCCCCATCATCCCATTCCCTCCCTGTCCCTCCTCCCCCCACACCCAGTATCCTCTATGTCTCCCCTACCTCTTTCCCTTGAGCCCCCATCCCCTCCTCAGAATCCACTGTTACCCTGTTAACCACCTCACAGATCTTCACACCTATTGAACAGCTTCTTCTACCAGCAGAATGCTCACCAAGAAGGGGACAAGAGGATGAACAGAAGGAAAGTGAGCTTCAAGGCAATGTACAGTAACATTGATGGGATTACGAATAAAACAAGTGAACTTGGATAAGGGGCACTTGAAGAAATCCCAGATATTGTTCAGGACTGTGAAGATTTCAGTGACTACATAACAAGACCATAGCAATTTGAGGACAAAAAATTATAGTAGTAGTCATATATAACCCCCCACCAAATGACAGAAGACTCAGACAGGAATATGATAGAACAACATGGCCACCATCAATATAATAGAGAGAGCAACTTCTGTGGCTAGCAGGATAGATCCAGACTACTAATCATGAGAGACTTCAACCACAGGAAGATAGATTGGGGGAACAGAGACCCACATGGAGAGCTAAGCTGCTCGAAGTAGCAACAAGAAACTTTCTAAGCCAGCACATCAAGGGACCGACAAGAATGAGAGGAGAGGATGAACCAGCTATGCTTGATCTGATATTTACTCTAAATAAGTCAGATTGAAGGGAAGTTAAGTTGGAAGCCCCCTTGTGAATGAGTGATCACAGTGTATTGATCTTTGAGTACCTAGTAGAGCTAGGAACTATCGCCCCCAAAATAGAACTGGGAAACAAAAGGCTGGCATACCGAAAAGGGAATTATGAGAAGATGAGAAAGTTCCTAGGGAATATACCATGGGACACAAAACTTAGAGCTAAGTCCTTACAAGACATGATGGAATATGTCACCCAAAAGTGTCAGGAGGCAATAAACAGGTTTATCCCGGCCCAAAGGGAAAAATCCGAGAAGCAACAGAAGAATCTGTGGTTTAATAGGGCATGTATGAAAGCAAAGGAACTGAACAAAAGGACGTGGAGGAACTTCCAAAATAACAGAATACGAGACAGTAGAGAGAGATACCAGAGAACCAGGAACGAGTATTTTAGTGTGAAAAGAGAAGCTGAGAAAAGGTATGAAAATGATATAGCTAATAAAACCAAGACCGAACCAAAGCTACTACACAGTCACATCAGGAGGAAAACAACAGTGAAGGAACAGGCGATGAAACTTAGAACGGGTGAGGACAGGTACACAGAGAATGACAAAGAGGTGTGTGAAGAACTCAACAAGAGGTTCCAGGAGGTCTTCACAATAGAACAAGGAGAGGTCACTGCACTAGGAGAGGTGGCAGTAAACCAGACGGCCTTGGAAGGGTTTGAAATTACAAGAGATGAGGTCAAGAAGCACCTGTTGGATCTGGATGTAAGAAAGGCTGTTGGCCTGGACGGAATCACACCATGGGTATTGAAAGAGTGTGCAGAAATGCTTTTCTTGCCACTCTCCATAGTGTATAGTAGGTCACTGGAAACGGGAGACCTACCATAAATATGGAAGACGGCTAATGTAGTCCCAATATACAAAAAGGGTGAGAGACAAGAGGCACTGAACTACAGGCCAGTGTCCTTAACTTGTATACCATGCAAGGTGATGGAGAAGATTATAAGAAAAATTATAGTAATACATCTGGAGAGAAGAGACTTCGTGACAACCCATCAACATGGGTTCAGGGAGGGTAAATCTTGCCTTACAGGCTTGACAGAATTATACGATCAGGTGACAAAGATTAAGCAAGAAAGAGAAGGATGGGAGGACTGAATTTTTGGGGACTGTCGGAAAGCCTTTGACATAGTACCCCATAAAAGGCTGATGCATAAGCTGGAGAAATAGGCAGGAGTAACTGGTAGGGCGCTCCAGTGGATAAGGGAGTACCTTAGCAATAGGAAGCAGAGATTACGGTGAGGGGTGAGACCTCAGATTGGCGTGAAGTCACCAGTGGAGTCCCAAAGAACTCTGTACTTGGACCTATCCTGTTTCTGATATACGTAAATGATCTCCCAGAGGGTATTGACTCATTCCTCTCAATGTTAGCTGACGACGCCAAAATATTGAGAAGGATTAAGACAGAGGAGGACAGCTTGAGGCTTCAAGAAGATCTGGACAAGCTGCAGGAACAGTCGAACAAACGGTTGTTAGAGTTTAACCCAAGCAAATGCAATGTAATGAAGATAGGTGTAGGGAGCAGGAGACCAGATTCAAGGTATCATTTGGGAGATGAAATACTTCAAGAGTCAGAGACAGAGAAAGACCTAGGGTTGATATCACGCCAGACCTGTCCCCTGAAGCTCATACCAAGAGGATAACATCAGCGGTAAAGGCCAGGTTTGCTAACATAAGAACGGCCTTTAGAAACTTGTGTAAGGAATCTTTCAGAACTTTGTATACCACATATGTCAGACCAATCCTGTAGTATGCGGCTCCAGCATGGAGTCCATATCTAGTCAAGCATATGACTAAACTGGAAAAAGTTCAAAGGTTTGCCACCAGACTAGTATCCGAACTGAGGTGTATGAGCTACGAGGAGAGACTACGGGAATTAGACCTGACGTCACTGGGAGACAGAAGAGTTAGAGGGGAAATGATCACCACATACAATATTCTCAGAGGAATTGATAGGGTAGATAAAGACAGACTATTTACCATAAGGGGCACACGCACTAGGGGACACAGGTGGAAATTGAGTGCCGAAATGAGCCATAGAGACGCTTGAGAGAATTTTTTCAGTGTCAGAGTAGTAGACAAATGGAATGCATTAGGCAATGATGTGGTGGAGTTTGACTCCATACACAGTTTCATGTGTAGATATGATAGAGCCCAGTAGGCTCAGGAATCTGTACATTAGTTGATTGACAGTTGAGAGGCGGGACCAAAGAGCCAGAGCTCATCCTCCGCAAGCACAATTAGGTAAGTACTGACAGACAGACAAGCAGACAGACAGGCAAGCAGACAGTTATGCAAGCAGACAGACAGGCACACTGACAGACAGGCAAACAGACAGACAGGCACACTGACAGACAGGCAAGTAAACAGACTCTGACAGACATGCAAGCAGGACAGGCTGGCAAGCAGGACAGACATGCAAGCAGACAGACATGCACACTGACAGACAGGCACACTGACAGACAGGCAAGCAGACAGACAGGCAAGCAGACAGACAGGCAAGCAGACAGACAGGCACACTGACAGACAGGCAAGTAAACAGACTCTGACAGACATGCAAGCAGACAGGCTGGCAAGCAGACAGACATGCAAGCAGACAGACAGGCACACTGACAGACATGCAAGCAGACAGTCTAAGACCCCCCCCCCCAACACACACAACATGAGAGTGGAGAGATGCTGGAAAATGCAACAGACGCAATTGCCCCAAAGTGCTTAGGGAAGGCGGGGGTGGTGGAGCCCAGGAGGGGAGGTGGGGTTGGTGGAGGGGTGTGGGGTTGTGGGGAGGTTACGTGGGGTGGAGGGGTGTGGGGGTTGTGGGGAGGTTACGTGGGGTGGAGGAGTGGAGAAGGGGAGACGTGTGGGGGTTGGGGGAGGGGACGTGTAGGAGGGGAAGAGGTGGGGAGGGGGTCAGGTGTGGGGAGGGGGTCAGGTGTGGGGAGGGGGTCAGGTGTGGGGAGGGGGAGGAGGGCTTATGACCAGGGAAGTGGAAGGAGAGAGAGGAAGGAGAGGTGAGGGTGGAGTGGGTAAAATTGTAGTGGAAGGAGGGAGGGGGGTGAGGAAGGTGGGGAGGGGGAGTAAGTAGGTTAGGAGGAGAGGGGGGATGAAGAGAGGAGGGGGGGTTAGAACACACACGACATCCTTATTAAAAACTACCCGGCCACAGCAACCTTCCCTTGTCCCCCAGTCCTCTCCACCAATTCCCCCTCCCTCATCCCCTTGTCCTTCCCACCATCCCCCACTCCACTGTCCCCTCGTCCTTACCACCATTCCTCACTCCATTATCCCCTCATCCTCCCCACCATCACCTACTCCCCCGTCCTCCCTACCATTTCCCCCTCCCCCGTCTCCTCGTCCTCCCAACCAACCCCCACTACCCTGTCCCCTCGTCCTCCCCACCATTCCCCACGCCCTCGTCGATGCATTCCCAAATGATCTGATGTTCCCATCAGAAAATTGGGAACATCAAATGATGCGATGTTCCCATCACTGAAAAATAAGAAGAACAGTTAAAAACGAAATGAAAAACAATTGAAAAACAAGAAAATAAACAAAACTCACGAAATGAACAATATGGTAAACAACACAGCTCAATTTCCAATAAAATGTCACACAAAATAATTAAATCAAAATGAAAATAATCAAAATCTATGAAAATTCAATTTATTAATGCAATGGGAAACATTGAAATGGAATTGTAACATATTTAGTATAGCATGTGTTGCTATAACGTGCAACAGATAGCGCTGTTTAAAAAAAAAACATGTTTTTGCCTGTCACACGTGTGGCATCTATATAGTAAGTATATAAAAACACGCACGTATTCGAATGGAATGTTGTGTCAAAATTTCAAAGCAATCGGTGAAGAACTTTCGGAGATTACAGTGTGTGTTGCTCTTACGTCCAACAGATGGCGCTGTTTAAAAAAAAAATCCTATCATAGATGAGGCATGAATATAGTAGGTATATATTTAAATGCAACGTTGTTTCAAAATTTCAAAGCAGTCGGTAAAGAGGTTCGAAGATTTCCCTCACATGAGTCAAAAATTGCATGTTTTCTCCCATCACAGAAGTGACATCTATATAGTATGAATATAAAACCTGGCCGGATGCGAATGGAAACGTTGTGTAAAAAATTTCTAAGCAATCGGTGAAGAACTTTCAGAGATTAGCGATTTATAACAAACGAACATTTACATTTTATTTATATAGATGTCAACACAAAAAGAAGATTGTGATGAAACATGAACTCATCATGGTATGAATATGAGGGCAACATGGCACCAATATGGAGGACACAGCAATACCACTAAAGGGTATATAGACATATTTTTCAGGGGACACTTATAACTCGGAAATACTTATAATAACAGAGGCACTTAAATTGACGGAAACACTCCCAATATCTAGAAAATTAACTAATTTTTAAACTTAGAATCACTCGAATTAGAACTATAATCGTCTCTATCAGCTTGCTATACCGCCCCCTAGCCTAGGCGACTGCAACCACCACGATTCAAATGAAACGGCACGCTGCTTTTGGCAATGATTAGACTAGATACGAATGGACCTCACGACTGAATGTGCAATCACTAATCGTCGATTCGTTTGCTAAGTAGTTTACTAGCTCATCCCTCAATGACCACGACCATCTTCATGAGTTTACCGTTTCTCTTAGCTATTTGAATCGCCTACTAACGTCCTCGGACAATTCCCGGGGGCGTCCCACATATAACTCCACCCAGACAGCTTAAAAATGGAACTGCTGTTGAGAATATGGAAGTTCCCAACACCTCTGAACCAATTGAGATGGGTTGAGTAAAAACCCAGTTCAATTAGCTCATAGCATTTTCCTACCCAATAAGTTTTAACTGCCTAATCATAATCTTATCGTCCCTGTACCCCATTCTTATTGCTACCAGCCCCTCACGACGTCCAGAAATCGCCTACCCCACTCAATTGCTACTGTTGTGGGATTACCGTCGACTCTGCTCATGGGCACTCGGCTGACCTCTAAATCTCTACAATATGTGACCAAATGGCCAAGACACATGAGCCTTCAGCAATAATTAAAGAAAAATTGCTGATCCCACCGCTGCCATTATTGTAACGGGGGCCAGATTTTATTATCCCTCTTAACTATTTATCCGCCGTTAATTAAAGATACTGATGTTCACAAGAATTCTTATTGTAACCTTTAACTCCAACACCTAGTCACTGTTAGCGTTTGATCACATCGGTTCCACACAACCAGGGCGCTGGAACTAACAAACTCTAGAGACTTTCACTGCCACCACCGATCTCTTTAGTGTTACTATAATCCTCACTAATTGATA
>NC_091175.1:40315871-40323371 GCF_040958095.1 Procambarus clarkii
CTGGAGAGACAGGCAGGTGTAGCTGGTAAGGTGCTCCAGTGGATAAGGGAGTATCTAAGCAATAGGAAGCAGAGAGTTACGGTGAGGGGTGAGACCTCCGATTGGCGTGAAGTCACCAGTGGAGTCCCACAGGGCTCTGTACTCGGTCCTATCTTGTTTCTGATATATGTAAATGATCTCCCGGAGGGTATCGATTCATTTCTCTCAATGTTTGCGGACGATGCTAAAATTATGAGAAGGATTAAAACAGAAGAGGACTGTTTGAGGCTTCAAGAAGACCTAGACAAGCTGAAGGAATGGTCGAACAAATGGTTGTTAGAGTTTAACCCAACCAAATGTAATGTAATGAAGATAGGTGTAGGGAGCAGGAGGCCAGATACAAGGTATCATCTGGGAGAGGAAATTCTTCAGGAGTCAGAGAAGGAAAAAGACTTGGGGGTTGATATCACGCCAGACCTGTCTCCTGCAGCACATATCAAGCGGATAACATCAGCGGCATATGCCAGGCTGGCCAACATACGAACGGCATTCAGAAACTTGTGTAAAGAATCATTCAGAACTTTGTATACCACATATGTCAGGCCAATCCTGGAGTATGCAGCCCCAGCATGGAGTCCATATCTAGTCAAGGATAAGACTAAACTGGAAAAGGTTCAAAGGTTTACCACCAGACTAGTACCCGAGCTGAGAGGTATGAGCTACGAGGAGAGACTACGGGAATTAAACCTCACTTCGCTGGAAGACAGAAGAGTTAGGGGGGACATGATCACCACATTCAAGATTCTGAAGGGGATTGATAGGGTAGATAAAGACAGTCTATTTAACACAAGGGGAACACGCACAAGGGGACACAGGTGGAAACTGAGTGCCCAAATGAGCCACAGAGATATTAGAAAGAACTTTTTTAGTGTCAGAGTGGTTGACAAATGGAATGAATTAGGGGGTGATGTGGTGGAGGCTCACTCCATACACAGTTTCAAGTGTAGATATGACAGAGCCCGATAGGCTCAGGAATCTGTACACCTGTTGATTGACGGTTGAGAGGCGGGACCAAAGAGCCAGAGCTCAACCCCCGCAAACACAACTAGGTGAGTACAACTAGGTGAGTACACACACACACACACACACACACACACACACACACACACACACACACACACACACACACACACACACACACACACACACACACACACACACACACACACATACACACACACACAAGTGTGTGAGGAACTGAATAAGAAATTCCAGGGGGTCTTCACCTTGGAGCAAGGAGAAATCCCAGAGATAAGAGAGGGAATAGCTAACCAGGAACCACTGGAAGAGTTTGAGATTACCAGCGGGGAAGTAAGGAAGTGTTTACTAGAATTGGATGTGACAAAGGCTATAGGTCCAGATGGAATCTCCCCTTGGATACTAAAGGAAGGAGCAGAAGAACTGTGCCTTCTGCTCTCCATGGTGTATAACAAATCACTGGCAACAGGGGAACTGCCAGAAATTTGGAAAGCAGCTAACGTAGTCCCGATATACAAGAAAGGGGATAGACAGGAGGCACTGAATTACAGACCAGTGTCCCTAACCTGCATACCATGCAAGTTGATGGAGAAGATTGTGCGAAGAAAGCTAGTGGAACATCTGGAGCGAAAGAACTTTGTAACACAGCATCAACATGGATTCAGGGATGGCAGGTCCTGCCTCACAGGGTTACACTGAATTCTACGACCAGGCAACAAAAATAAGGCAAGAAAGAGAAGGGTGGGCAGACTGCATATTTTTGGATTGTCAGAAAGCCTTTGACACAGTGCCACACAAGAGGCTAGTGAAAAAACTGGAGATGCAGGCTGGAGTGAAAGGGAAGGTACTCCGTTGGATACAGGAGTACCTAAGTAACAGGAGACAACGAGTCAGTGTGAGGGGTGAGGTCTCAGATTGGCGAGACGTTACGAGTGGAGTACCGCAGGGGTCAGTCCTTGGACCTATACTGTTTCTGATATATGTAACTGATCTTCCAGAGGGTATAGAATCGTTTCTCTCAATGTTTGCCGATGATGCAAAAATTATGAGGAGGATTGAAACTGAGGACGATAGTAGGAGGCTACAAGATGACCTAGACAGACTGAGTGAATGGTCCAACAAATGGCTGTTGAAGTTCAACCCGAGTAAATGCAAAGTAAAGAAACTAGGTGGTGGAAATAGGAGGCCAAACACAGGATACAGAATAGGAGATGAAGTACTTAATGAAACGAACAGAGAGAAAGATCTAGGAGTTGATATCACACCAAACCTGTCTCCTGAAGCCCACATAAAAAGAATAACGTCTGCGGCATATGCGAGGCTGGCTAACATCAGAACAGCGTTCAGGAACCTGTGTAAGGAATCATTCAGAATCTTGTACACCACATATGTAAGACCAATCCTGGAGTATGCGGCCCCAGCATGGAGCCCGTACCTTGTCAAGCACAAGACGAAGCTGGAAAAAGTCCAAAGGTATGCCACTAGACTAGTCCCAGAACTAAGAGGCATGAGTTACGAGGAAAGGCTGCGGGAAATGCACCTTACGACACTGGAAGACAGAAGAGTAAGGGGAGACATGATCACAACCTACAAAATCCTCAGAGGAATCGACCGGGTAAACAAGGATAAACTATTCAACACTGGTGGGACGCGAACAAGGGGACACAGGTGGAAACTGAGTACTCACATGAGCCACTGAGACGTTAGAAGGAACTTTTTTAGTGTCAGAGTAGTTAACGGATGGAATGCATTAGGCAGTGATGTGGTGGAGGCTGACTCCATACACAGTTTTAAATGTAGATATGATAGAGCCCAGTAGGCTCAGGAATCTGTACACCAGTTGATTGACAGTTGAGAGGCGGGACCAAAGAGCCAAAGCTCAACCCCCGCAAGCACAAATAGGTGAGTACAAATAGGTGAGTACACACACACACACACATACACTCTCACACACACACACACACACACACACACACACACACACACACACACACACACACACACACACACACACACACACACACACACACACACACACACACACACACACACACACACACACACACACACACACACACACACACACACACACACACACACACACACACACACACACACACACACACACACACACACACACACACACACACACACATACACACACACACACACACACACACACACACACACACACACACACACACACACACACACACACACACACACACACACACACACACACACACACACACACACTGAGGTCACTGTGCTAGGAGAAAGGGAGGTAAACCAGGCGGCCTTGGAGGAGTTCGAAATTACGAGAGAGGAGGTCAAGAGACACCTGCTGGATCTGGATGTTAGAAAGGCGGTTGGTCCAGATGGGATCTCACCATGGGTACTGAAAGAGTGTGCAGAGGCACTTTGCTTGCCACTCTCCATAGTGTATAGTAAATCACTAGAGACGGGAGACCTACCAGAAATATGGAAGACGGCGAATGTGGTCCCAATATACAAAAAGGGCGACAGACAAGAGGCACTGAACTACAGGCCAGTGTCCTTGACTTGTATACCATGCATGGTGATGGAGAAGATCGTGAGAAAAAACCTGGTAACACATCTGGAGAGAAGGGACTTCGTGACAAATCGCCAACATGGATTCAGGGAGGGTAAATCTTGCCTTACAGGCTTGATAGAATTCTACGATCAGGTGACACAGATTAAGCAAGAAAGAGAGGGCTGGGCGGACTGCATTTTCTTGGATTGTCGGAAAGCCTTTGACACAGTACCGCATAAGAGGCTGGTACATAAGCTGGAGAGACAGGCAGGTGTAGCTGGTAAGGTGCTCCAGTGGATAAGGGAGTATCTAAGCAATAGGAAGCAGAGAGTTACGGTGAGGGGTGAGACCTCCGATTGGCGTGAAGTCACCAGTGGAGTCCCACAGGGCTCTGTACTCGGTCCTATCTTGTTTCTGATATATGTAAATGATCTCCCGGAGGGTATCGATTCATTTCTCTCAATGTTTGCGGACGATGCTAAAATTATGAGAAGGATTAAAACAGAAGAGGACTGTTTGAGGCTTCAAGAAGACCTAGACAAGCTGAAGGAATGGTCGAACAAATGGTTGTTAGAGTTTAACCCAACCAAATGTAATGTAATGAAGATAGGTGTAGGGAGCAGGAGGCCAGATACAAGGTATCATCTGGGAGAGGAAATTCTTCAGGAGTCAGAGAAGGAAAAAGACTTGGGGGTTGATATCACGCCAGACCTGTCTCCTGCAGCACATATCAAGCGGATAACATCAGCGGCATATGCCAGGCTGGCCAACATACGAACGGCATTCAGAAACTTGTGTAAAGAATCATTCAGAACTTTGTATACCACATATGTCAGGCCAATCCTGGAGTATGCAGCCCCAGCATGGAGTCCATATCTAGTCAAGGATAAGACTAAACTGGAAAAGGTTCAAAGGTTTACCACCAGACTAGTACCCGAGCTGAGAGGTATGAGCTACGAGGAGAGACTACGGGAATTAAACCTCACTTCGCTGGAAGACAGAAGAGTTAGGGGGGACATGATCACCACATTCAAGATTCTGAAGGGGATTGATAGGGTAGATAAAGACAGTCTATTTAACACAAGGGGAACACGCACAAGGGGACACAGGTGGAAACTGAGTGCCCAAATGAGCCACAGAGATATTAGAAAGAACTTTTTTAGTGTCAGAGTGGTTGACAAATGGAATGAATTAGGGGGTGATGTGGTGGAGGCTCACTCCATACACAGTTTCAAGTGTAGATATGACAGAGCCCGATAGGCTCAGGAATCTGTACACCTGTTGATTGACGGTTGAGAGGCGGGACCAAAGAGCCAGAGCTCAACCCCCGCAAACACAACTAGGTGAGTACAACTAGGTGAGTACACACACACACACACACACACACACACACACACACACACACACACACACACACACACACACACACACACACACACACACACACACACACACACACACACACACACATACACACACACACAAGTGTGTGAGGAACTGAATAAGAAATTCCAGGGGGTCTTCACCTTGGAGCAAGGAGAAATCCCAGAGATAAGAGAGGGAATAGCTAACCAGGAACCACTGGAAGAGTTTGAGATTACCAGCGGGGAAGTAAGGAAGTGTTTACTAGAATTGGATGTGACAAAGGCTATAGGTCCAGATGGAATCTCCCCTTGGATACTAAAGGAAGGAGCAGAAGAACTGTGCCTTCCGCTCTCCATGGTGTATAACAAATCACTGGCAACAGGGGAACTGCCAGAAATTTGGAAAGCAGCTAACGTAGTCCCGATATACAAGAAAGGGGATAGACAGGAGGCACTGAATTACAGACCAGTGTCCCTAACCTGCATACCATGCAAGTTGATGGAGAAGATTGTGCGAAGAAAGCTAGTGGAACATCTGGAGCGAAAGAACTTTGTAACACAGCATCAACATGGATTCAGGGATGGCAGGTCCTGCCTCACAGGGTTACACTGAATTCTACGACCAGGCAACAAAAATAAGGCAAGAAAGAGAAGGGTGGGCAGACTGCATATTTTTGGATTGTCAGAAAGCCTTTGACACAGTGCCACACAAGAGGCTAGTGAAAAAACTGGAGATGCAGGCTGGAGTGAAAGGGAAGGTACTCCGTTGGATACAGGAGTACCTAAGTAACAGGAGACAACGAGTCAGTGTGAGGGGTGAGGTCTCAGATTGGCGAGACGTTACGAGTGGAGTACCGCAGGGGTCAGTCCTTGGACCTATACTGTTTCTGATATATGTAACTGATCTTCCAGAGGGTATAGAATCGTTTCTCTCAATGTTTGCCGATGATGCAAAAATTATGAGGAGGATTGAAACTGAGGACGATAGTAGGAGGCTACAAGATGACCTAGACAGACTGAGTGAATGGTCCAACAAATGGCTGTTGAAGTTCAACCCGAGTAAATGCAAAGTAATGAAACTAGGTGGTGGAAATAGGAGGCCAAACACAGGATACAGAATAGGAGATGAAGTACTTAATGAAACGAACAGAGAGAAAGATCTAGGAGTTGATATCACACCAAACCTGTCTCCTGAAGCCCACATAAAAAGAATAACGTCTGCGGCATATGCGAGGCTGGCTAACATCAGAACAGCGTTCAGGAACCTGTGTAAGGAATCATTCAGAATCTTGTACACCACATATGTAAGACCAATCCTGGAGTATGCGGCCCCAGCATGGAGCCCGTACCTTGTCAAGCACAAGACGAAGCTGGAAAAAGTCCAAAGGTATGCCACTAGACTAGTCCCAGAACTAAGAGGCATGAGTTACGAGGAAAGGCTGCGGGAAATGCACCTTACGACACTGGAAGACAGAAGAGTAAGGGGAGACATGATCACAACCTACAAAATCCTCAGAGGAATCGACCGGGTAAACAAGGATAAACTATTCAACACTGGTGGGACGCGAACAAGGGGACACAGGTGGAAACTGAGTACTCACATGAGCCACTGAGACGTTAGAAGGAACTTTTTTAGTGTCAGAGTAGTTAACGGATGGAATGCATTAGGCAGTGATGTGGTGGAGGCTGACTCCATACACAGTTTTAAATGTAGATATGATAGAGCCCAGTAGGCTCAGGAATCTGTACACCAGTTGATTGACAGTTGAGAGGCGGGACCAAAGAGCCAAAGCTCAACCCCCGCAAGCACAAATAGGTGAGTACAAATAGGTGAGTACACACACACACACACATACACTCTCACACACACACACACACACACACACACACACACACACACACACACACACACACACACACACACACACACACACACACACACACACACACACACACACACACACACACACCCACACACGCACACACACACACACACACACACACACACACACACACACACACACACACACACACACACACACACACACACACACACACACACACACACACACACACACACACACACACACACACACACACACACACACACACACACACACACACACACACACACACACACACACACACACACACACACACACACACTGAGGTCACTGTGCTAGGAGAAAGGGAGGTAAACCAGGCGGCCTTGGAGGAGTTCGAAATTACGAGAGAGGAGATCAAGAGACACCTGCTGGATCTGGATGTTAGAAAGGCGGTTGGTCCAGATGGGATCTCACCATGGGTACTGAAAGAGTGTGCAGAGGCACTTTGCTTGCCACTCTCCATAGTGTATAGTAAATCACTAGAGACGGGAGACCTACCAGAAATATGGAAGACGGCGAATGTGGTCCCAATATACAAAAAGGGCGACAGACAAGAGGCACTGAACTACAGGCCAGTGTCCTTGACTTGTATACCATGCATGGTGATGGAGAAGATCGTGAGAAAAAACCTGGTAACACATCTGGAGAGAAGGGACTTCGTGACAAATCGCCAACATGG
>NC_091175.1:40328371-40360871 GCF_040958095.1 Procambarus clarkii
TAATTAAGAATATATAATTGTTTGTCACGCAGACACATCAGGACACGGTAACACTTTACACTTCAGTTCACAGCACTTTATAACATTACATAGCACACTAGTACACTACAGCACAAATTGCAATATAATTGTAATCACAGGTTAATTAAGTGGGCATAACTGCGTTTCTTATAAGCTGTTCAATGTCAACAAATCTTTTTTGACTTGTTGTATATAAAGAGGGCTGCAATTGTTCCAAGTTTCAGTATTGCAGCCTAAATAGAGAGGAATATTTTTTTGTTTTTCAACGAATTTTACATAGTTTCAAATCAAAACTTCAACCACAAGTTTTACATGAAATCATTTATATGACACTTTTCTATCACATTAGCATATAATAAAAGGATATGTTTAGCGGATTTTTTAAAATATGTTTAGTTTTACTTATACAAATAGTCAAAGTTCCATAAAAAATTATGCAAATATATCATGGTTAATTATTATTATAAAATCGATAAATAAACTTAGGACAAAATGCTTTTTACAGATTTGTGGAGACATAAACTCAACATATAAGGTGTAATATGTAAATTGAATAAAAAATGAAAGAGTTATAGGAACGTTTATGTACTTGAAAATAAATAAGTAAGAAATAAAGTCTAAGGTTCTGCCATCTGTGGCTGAGGTTGACATCAACTAATATCCTCCAAAATTAATACCATTACAGATAAGCTTACGTGCAGTTAAGTGTAAAAGTTTCACAGAAATCGTCTAATAAACAAATAAAAAAAAAAAAAAAAATTAACTAAATTTTTTGTTTATAAAACTAATTATTAAATATTTTTATTATATGCTATTGTGATACCTGAGAGTCATAGACATGATTTCAGTTGACACTTGTGTTTGATGTTAATTTTTTACCATTTTGGAAATTTGTTGACTCATAATTCAATATTTTTTTCTCCCTTCCTATTTATGCTACGATGTAGAAACTTGGACCAGATGAAACCCTTTTCATATACAACTTGTCGAAAAAATTTGAATGAAATCGATCTAGTTTTCATATATTGAATATTTGGCCCTGATGCCCCCTTAATAATCCCAATGTAATTAAACCCATTGTATCACTCAGACGACCCCACGCACTTGACTCACACAAGTTCTGGTTCTCTGGAACGAGATAAAGACATCACATGGAAATTCTATAACACGTATCTGTAATATTGAACCTATAACAGACACAAACACTAAAATAACTAAATGTGGAGTTACGTGTAACACATACACACGCAGCGAAGACTTACAGACTCACACAAACTGCTGTAATCTTAACCTGGTCGAGTGCTCCTGCGACTCGTTCTCGCGCCCGTTCCAACCTATGCAAGACACTACAGTTGGGTGGTTGATTATGGAATCGACACAAGGAATATGATGCACTTCAAATAAACACAGAGATCAATATTTGTACTTACATATAAGACCGGCCTTCTGTCACTCTATCTCATACATACAGATTGATTTTGTAGAGGCTTCTCCAGCAATCACCGCACGTGGAATATCATGCGGTATCAATGACAAGGGGTTGCCAATCTGTCCTCTTACAAATTACGTCTGAATTTGGCCGTTTACCCGAATGGACGTAATTTGAAAATGAAAAAAAAGAAAAGAAATTTGGAAATTTTTGTTTCCCAAAACAGTAAGTTAAGGGTCTTCTGGTAGGTTAGAAGGGCTGGAAATTCTCCTCAAGTTTAAAAACGTCATGAAAAACGTTAATTGAAAATTTCCTCTCCTAACCTTTCCGAGTAAGCCAGAGGACTCAAACAAAAAACGGGACCGTACATAACTTTTGTGAGTCGATTTCATTTCTTATTAGGTCTATTTTTGGCCTTCACATGCATATGAGTGAAAAGTGATGTTATTTTTAAGAAGACGGCTTGCCAACCGGGTGTCGAGTTAAGTGTAATCGCGCGTCATTCATGGGAGACCACGTGTTGACCAGGTGGCTGGCGCGTCAAGGGTTCCGGGCATGCGGCTCAGGTCAGGAGATGAGGAATGTTTACCCACTGGGTGGAGAGTGTGCACGCGTGCATGGGGTGATGACCACGTGTACGTGGTCATCATTACACTGTCAGTGTAATAGTCAAAATATTGGAAAAAATAATTAAAACTAAATGGGTAGAGCACCTGGAGAGAAATGATATAATATCAGACAGACAGTATGGTTTTCGGTCTGGACGATCCTTTGTATCGAATTTACTCCTTTTCTATGATCGAGCAACAGAGATATTACAGGAAAGAGATGGTTGGGTTGACTGCATCTATCTGGACCTAAAAAAGGCTTTCGACAGAGTTCCACATAAGAGGTTGTTCTGGAAACTGGAAAATATTGGAAGGGGTGACAGGTAAGCTTCTAACATGGATGAAAAATTTTCTGACTGATAGAAAAATGAGAGCAGTGATCAGAGGCAATGTACCGGACTGGAGAAATGTCACAAGTGGAGTACCACAGGGTTCAGTTCTTGCACCAGTGATGTTCATTGTCTACATAAATTATCTACCAGTTGGTATACAGAATTATATGAACATGTTTGCTGATGATGCTAAGATAATAGGAAGGATAAGAAACTTAGATGACTGTCATGCCCTTCAAGATGACCTGGACAAAATAAGAATATGGAGCACCACTTGTCAAATGGAATTTAATGTTAATAAATGTCATGTTATGGAATGTGGAATAGGAGAACATAGACCCCACACAACCTATATATTATGTGAGAAATCTTTAAAGAATTCTGATAAAGAAAGAGATCTAGGGGTGGTTCTGGATGGAAAACTGTCACCTGAGGACCACATAAAGAATATTGTGCGAGGAGCCTATGTCACGCTTTCTAACTTCAGAATTGCTTTTAAATACATGGATGGCGATATACTAAAGAAATTGTTCACTTTTGTTAGGCCAAAGCTAGAATATGCAGCGGTTGTGTGGTGCCCATATCTTAAGAAGCACATCAACAAACTGAAACAGGTGCAAAGACACGCTACTAAGTGGCTCCCAGAGCTGAAGGGCAAGAGCTACGAGGAGATGTTAGAGGCATTAAATATGCCAAAACTAGAAGACAGAAGAAAAAGGGGTGATATGATCACTACATACAAAATAGTAACAGGAATTGATAAAATCGATAGGGAAGATTTCCTGAGACCTGGAACTTTAAGAACAAGAAAATATAAGAAAATTCACTTTCGCAAACAGAGTGGTAGATGGTTGGAACAAGTTAGGGGAGAAGGTGGTGGAGGCCAAGACCGTCAGTAGTTTTAAAGAGTTATATGACAAAGAGTGCTGGGAAGACGGGACACCACGAGCATAGCTCTCATCCTGTAACTACACTTAGGTAATTACGTGTTACCCAGTGTGTGCGCATACACGGGGTGATGACCACGTGTTACCCATTCGGTAGAGAGTGTGCGCGCGTACACGGGGTGATGGTCACGTTTTACCCACTGGGTGGAGAGTGTGCGCGTGCGTACACAAGGTGATGACCACGTGTTACCCACTGGGGTGAAGAGTGTGCACGTACACGGGGTGATGACAACATGTTATGTGGGAAAAACCTGCCGGGATTGATATGAGAGGAGAATTACCAGGGACTTGTACTGAACTAAATTAAAAATTACTGTCTGCAAATTAATTCAACTAAAATCTCTAGCTAGGATCGTAAATCCTAGCTCCTCTTTTCCTAATGACAGATTGTGGGCTGTAAGGGACAGGTGGGGTGAATGAATTAGTTGATTGGTTGATTGAAGATCCACAGTCCACCTGTAGACAGGTATCTCACATCAGCTTGTATTTTATACAAGGATAAGATTTAATAAATTCAGTTATATGACTGAACACTGGCTCTGTTTAAATCAGAGATTTAAACATGTACAAAGTCTAGCTTAACACCATAACTATTAACAGCCAATATATTCTTATACTATAAACAATAATTTAAATTGTATACGTATGATAAATGACCTTAAATGTAGTCTAAGTACTGTAACTAAGTACTAGAAATTATATTCAATTAAATGAACTTATATGATAACTTAAAAATAACTAAGTAAGCAATTGCTAACTTAATTTATATATTCAAGTATATATGCAGATGTATTTATATTCAATTTATATGATGAGGTATAGTCAGCCTGACTGAATTTTTTCCCACACCATGGACACTCATGAAGTTTTGTTTATTTATCGTGACTGAATCTTTTCTTACACAATGGACGCTCATGAAGTTTGATGCTTAAAGATTCAACTGCTGCACTACAATATTAATAAACTTACTGAAAAATGAGGCGTTGCCTTGCTTTATAACCGACAGACAGACTTATAGGATATTAAAGTCATACAAGCATACAATTGGCCAATTAATACACTACTGTAATAACATTCAATATACTTCTCTACCTGCCGGGTGCCTGTCTGACAGTGTGCCAGACTGGATAGCTCTCTTGTCGCGAGTTTAGGCACGATATTTTATATCACAGCTTTGCTGTATGATGTTCTAGTAGTGTTGCTACGTGATTGTCCTTAATTACAGTTGCAGAAAGATGAGGGTGGAGGTGGAGACAGTCACTTTGTGTGCTCCACTGTACACTTATATAGGATTTTCCTTGTAGATATATTGTCCAGGTACTCCCCCAGTTCTAGAAACTAATCACAGGTGATAAAGATAATTCGATAAGGTGTCCTGAGCTAAGTAATGTTCGTTAAGGTACCCTCACACTTGTTCACTGTGTTATCAACAAACGCGTAGTGCCGCGGGGTGTAGTGGGTGCTTCTTGTTTCCGAGATGCCCCTCCCTCTCCCTTGAGAGGGGTAACTTTCTATGAATATTGATTGATTATTTCTACTGTCTAGACATATGATTGAGATAAGATGTGATTATAATATAATTAGATATAGGATTTAAAGATTAAAAGTAGTACTTGATAGTACTACCGGTTCTTATTAAGGATTCGATTTATAATCCCTACCGGAAATTGAATCATGTTCCAAAAGTTTTTTAATTAAGAAATCCTTCTAGAAGCTTCTGGATCCTTGAGAGGTCATGCACAAAGTCACGTAGGCACCTATAGGGCCCTATAGTGTACGTGATCATAGTGACATTGTCATCTAGGATCAAGATGTATAATGAATCTATAATGATTTGGATATGATTTAGATATGATATAGATATGATTTAGATATGATATAGATATGATTTAGAAATGATATAGAAATAATACATTTCTTAGATGATAATATTTATATGGTGGGTAAAATTTCCCCACATGTTACCCACTGGGTGGAGAGTGTGCATGCGTACAAGGGGTGATGGCCACGTGTTCGGAGTACACAGGGTTAACAGGCACAGCATTTTGCGGGCAGACTATGTCCGCAGAAAATGTCTGTAATTCAGTTATTTCACACAAAATAAATCAGAATTCACTGGGAAATCTTTGCCTGTTCCCTTTTAGTCAAATTATCGCAGCAATAGGTTGACGGATCACTACGGATGACGTGGATGATCACGGATCTTAACACTGTAGTCTGTTGCTCTCTGCGGTGATCACATAGTGGTACACTCTCTCTCTATTTCTCGAATCGCAAATTAATCTTCCACAATATTGCAAACTGGACTCTGACAGCAATTCACTGAAGATGGAATACGATTGGAGTGACGAGACTATAATTAACGTGACGTTAATGGAGATCTGTGCAGTTGGCCGATAACACATCTTTCTCGTCCTACAAGGATGAGCAACTACTTGATAATGCCTGGACAGCGTGAGGCGGCCCACACTGGCGATCTCACACACTGTCCCAATGTCTTTTGAAAGAACCAACCAGAGAGTAAGCACACGAAGCCTAAACCAACCATAGGCCTACCGTCGGGTAGTGTGATGCTCTGACGACACTGGAGGGAGGGGCCTGGTGTTAACAAGACAGTTGGAGGGTCGTGGCCTGACGACCATAGGTTTTCTCTCCACTACTACCTGACTCTATAACCGGATATTCGGACATAAGCTGTCACTCGGTACCCGACAAACTAGCCTCAGTGCAATCTACCTGTGCACTCAGTGAGGAGCTACAAATGGTAGTGTGCACTCTCCACCACACATTTAAGCTAGCTGGTGTTCTAACGCCTCACAGAATTCTTCACTCTGAACGACTCCAATATAAGAGAACTCGGTTTCGAAGTCCCCGTGGGAATGAGTGATCACATTGTACTGATATTTGAGTATCTGGTGCAAGTAGGGTTAATGTACTCAAGGAAGGGACCTGAAAACAAAAGGTTGGCATTCCAAAAGGAAGATAAGAAAATTCCTAACATATATAACTTGGGAAACAGAGCTCAAAGGAAAGATGGCCCAAGACATGATGGACTACATCTCACAGCAGTGTAAGGAGGCAGCAGAAAAGTTTGTCTCAGTCCAAAAGGAAAAAAAGTTATATGCAGACGAGAAACCCATGGTTTAACCAGAGATGTAAGCTAGCAAAGTAACAAAGTACAAGGGCTTGGAGAAACTATATAAATAACAGGACACTTAAGAGCAGAGAAAGGTACCAGAGTGTCAGGATTGAGTACATCAGGGTGAGAAGAGAGGCAGAAAGACAATAAGAAAATGACATCGCAAGCAAGGCAAACACTCAACCTAAATTGTTGCACAGCCACATCGGGAGGAAAATAACAGTGAAGGAACAGGTAATGAAACTGAAGATAGGGGCATGGAGATTCACTGCAAACGACAAGGAAGTGTGCAAGGAACTCAATAACAAATTCCAGGAGGTCTTCATATTAGAACAAGGAGAGGTTCCAGAGACAAGAGAGGGAATATTTAACCAGGCACCACTAGAGGAGTTTGTGGTTACCAGTGGGGAGGTAAGGAAACATTTGCTAGAGTTGGATGTGACAAAGGCTGTATGCTGGGATAGAATATCACCATGGATACTAATGGACGGAGCAGAAGCACTGTGCCTGCCACTCTCCATACTGTATAACAAATCTCTGGTAACAGGTAAACTGCCTAAAATTTGGAGGACGGTTTATGTAGTCCCGATATACAAGAAGGGTGATAGACAGGAGGCACTAAACTACAGGCCAGTGTACCTAACTTGCATAGCATGTAAGTTGATGAAGAAGATTGTGCGAAAAAAGCTAGTTGAACATCTAGAGCGAAAGAACTTTATAACACAGCATCAACATGGGTTCAGGGATGGCAAGTCCTGCCTCACAGAATTAATTGAATTCTATGATCAGGCAACAAAAATCAGGCAAGAAAAAGAGGGCTGTGAAGACTGCATATTTTTGAATTGTCAGAAAGCCTTTAAAACAGTACCCCATAAGAGACTGGTGCACAAGTTGGAGATGCAGGCAGGAGTGAAAGGAAAGGTTCTCTAATGGATAAGGGAGTTCCTAAGTAACAGAAGACAGCGAGTCACTGTGAAGGGTGAGGTCTCAGAGTAGTGAGGTGTCACCAGTGGAGTCCCGCAGGGTTCAGTCCTTGGACCTATACTGTTCCTGATATGTAAATGATCTCCCAGAGGGAATAGACTCGTTCCTCTCAGAATTTGCTGATGATGAAAAAAAAATATGAGGATAAAGACAGAGGAAGATAATATGAGGATAAAGGATGACCAAGACAAACTGATGGAATGGTACAACAAATGGTTATTAAAGTTCAGCCCAAGTAAATGTAAGATAATGGAACTAGGGGGGGGGGGGAGAAAATAGGAGGCCAGACACAGGATACCGAATGGGAGAAGAAGTCCTTCATGTAACGGACAGAGAGAAAGATCTAGGAGTTGATATCACACCAAACCTGTCTCCTGAAGCCCACATAAAAAGAATAACGTCTGCGGCATATGCGAGGATGGCTAACATCAGAACAGCCTTCAGGAACCTGTTTAAGGAATCATTCAGATCCTTGTATATAACATATGTAAGACCAATCCTGGAGTATGCGGCCCCAGCATGGAGCCCGTACCTTGTCAAGCACAAGATGAAGCTGGAAAAAGTTCAGAGGTATGCCATTAGGATAGTTCCAGAACTAAGAGGAATGGGTTAGAAGGAAAGGCTGCGGGAAATGCACCTCACGACACTGGAAGACAGAAGAGTAAGGGGAGACATAATCACTTTACAAAATTTTCATGGGAATTGACAGGGTAGACAAGGATGGATTATTTAGCACAGGTGGTACAATCACAGGTGGAAACTGAGTACCCAAATGAGCCACAGAGATATTAGAGAGAACATTTTCCATGTCAGAGTAGTTAATAAATGGAATGCACTAGGAAGTGATGTGGTGGAGGCTAACTCCATACCCAGTTTCAAATGTAGATATGATAGAGCCCAGTTGGCTCAGGAATCTGTACACCAGTTGATTGACAGTTGCGAGGCGGGACCAAAGAGCCAGAGCTCAACCCCCACAAGTACAACTAGGTGAGTACACATGTGAAAGAGAGAGAGAGAGAGAGGTTACCTGCTGCCTGTGAATATTTCATATGGAAAAGGACGAGTAAAGGAGGGACAGCGGCCAGCAGATCCATCCCTTCATCAATACCAGAGTACCGGCCCACACCTCCAATATGACGCCTTATGATACATGTACAAGGGGGCAGCATTACCATGATCGATCTGCCACGAGCTAACTTGATATATTGCCCTGTATTATATATATATATATATATATATATATATATATATATATATATATATATATATATATATATATATATATATATAAATATATATATATATATATAAATATATATATATATATATATATATATATATATATATATATATATATATATATATATATGACCGAAAAAGTAAGATTAATAATTCTAACACGAATTTTCTCAATCTTTCGTACATTTCTTTTCACTGCTGGTGGTAATTCAAAAATCAATTCTCCAAAATTCATTTTTATTTCTAGTCTGACGCGACACTTGAGCGCGTATCGTAAAACTTATTACATTTTCAAACACTTTAGTTTACACATACACAACTGAATAGAACTTACACATCTCCGATTTGTTTATATCTACATTTGAGTGAGGTGGATGGGGGTGAGGTGGTATTAATAGGGTATTAAATTCATCAACACAAGACAGAACACGAAACAATGGGTATTGAATGGAAGTGTTTGTAGAAAGCCTATTGGTCCATATTTCTTGATGCTTCTATATTGGAGCGGAGTCTTGAGGTGGGTAGAATATAGTTGTGCATTAATTGGCTGTTGATTGCTGGTGTTGACTTCTTAATGTGTAGTGCTTCGCAAACGTCAAGCCGCCTGCTATCGCTGTATCTATCGATGATTTCTGTGTTGTTTACTAGGATTTCTCTAACTATGGTTTGGTTGTGGGAAGAGAAAGGTTGCCGAGTTCCTTGTCCGAAACTTGGAAAGAATCACACACACATACACACATATTATTCTAAGAAAATATTCTAAGGAAACTACTCCAAGCTTGTACTAAAGAGGCACCCTTCTTGAGCCCGGATGGGCACATGTATAAGCAAGTAGACGGGGTCACCATGGGTTCTCCCCTAGGTGTCCTGTTTCCAAACTTCTACATGGGTACCATCGAGCAAAAAGTCTTAGTCGACATGAACTTGAATCCGGCCATATACTGCAGGTATGTTGACGACATTTTTACACAGGTACCTGATGTCAGACATCAGCAGGAGCTGAAGGAGGCATTTGAGCAGAGTTCCGTGCTGCGTTTCACTTACGAGATGGAAAAGGATGGGAAGCTGCCCTTTCTAGATGTAACAGTCATGGAAAAGAGCGGAGGTTTCCACACTGCAGTCTACACTAAGGAAACGAACATAGGAATGTGCCTAAATGCCAACAGCGACTGCCCAGACAGGTACAAGAGGAGTGTTGTTAACGCATATGTCGACCGTGCTCTCAGCCACAGCTCAGAATGGAAGCAAGTCGATGAAGAACTCTGTAGGGTAAGGCAGGTCCTAGTCAACAACGGCTTCTCCAATGGTTTCGTCGAAGACATCATAAGAAGGAAAGTGAAACGCCATGCAACCTCTGAAGAGACAACTAACACAACACCTATACCCCCTATTAGACTATTTTACAGGAACTTCTTTTCCACAGCTCATAAAACGGAGGAAAGGATCCTGAAAGATATTGTTAATAGAAACGTTATCCCTACAGACAAAAATCAGAGGATACAACTGACGATTTACTATAAAACCAGAAAAACGGCCAGCCTACTCATGAGAAACTCTCCAGACACAAAGCAAAACGCTTTAAAAGAGACCAACGTCGTCTATGCCTTCAAATACCCTCTTGGGGACTGTAAGCTCCAAAAAACCCAGTATATAGGCAAGACAATAACATCTCTTTCTAGGCGTTTAACGATGCATAAGCAACAGGGCTCCATTAAGGAACATATAATCTCTTCCCACAACCAAACCATCGCCAGAGAAATCCTAGTAAACAACACAGAAATCATCGCTAGATACAGCGATAGCAGATGGCTTGACGTTTGCGAGGCACTACACATTAAGAAGTCAACACCAGCAATCAACAGCCAATTAATGCACAACTATATTCTACCCACCTCAAGACTCCGCTCCAATATAGAAGCATCAAGAAATATGGACCAATAGGCTTTCTACAATCACTTCCATTCAATACCCATTGTTTCGTGTTCTGTCTTGTGTTGATGAATTTAATACCCTATTAATACCACCTCACCCCATCCACCTCACTCAAATGTAGATATAAACAAATCGGAGATGTGTAAGTTCTATTCAGTTGTGTATGTGTAAACTAAAGTCTTTGAAAATGTAATAAGTTTTACGAAACGCGCTCAAGTGTTGCGTCAGACTAGAAATAAAAATTAATTTTGGAGAATTGATATATATATAATATATAATATATAATATATATATAATATATAATATATATATATATATATATATATATATATATATATATATATATATATATATATATATATATATATTTATATATATATATATATATGTGTGTGTGTGTATATATATAATATATAATATATATATAATATATATATATATATATATATATAAATAAAAAAAAAAATATATATATATATATATATATATATATATATATATATATATATATATATATATATATATATATATATATATATATATGTCCAATTTGTATGTCCATTTTATTCATGTTTTGCTTTTCTAACGTAATTAAAATCTCATTGTTAAATTTACTTATGTTTTGTGTGTCTTCCCATTACCCTACCACAGACGAAGTTCCAGATTTTCTCTTTTTTGTTTCTATATGTGACGAGGCCATACCCCTAGCTTTTGAAACAGCCGAACACCAACGCGTTACCGTCACATATTAAGTGGGGGCCTGTCCTAGGAGCTTCACTCAGGTACTGGTGCCAAGTAGTAATTTATGGTAAGCGTATTTAACTTTGGTAACGTAGCTTTTACTATTTTTCATATTCAATTTCATTTTATATGGTGCGGAGTGTATTGTGCATTACGAGAGTAGCATATGGTGAAGGTGAGACAACTTTGGATTACGTGGTGACTGTAGGCCTCAGTCATACTCTTAATTGGTCATCTCTCCCTCCGTATTATTACTCGTGTTTACCATCTTTTGTCCCTTGGATATTTCTCATATTTTTGACAGATCATCATATTGGTACCCTGGTACTGTGGTCTGCCCCGGGTCAAGTGCACCTAATCTTCTGCAATCTGACTGTAGGAGGACAAAGAGGGCCATAGTTCCTCTAGCTCGAACTTTAGTTGCTGAATTGGGACCTCAGCAGCAGTTCTCGTCACCAGTTGACACCTCGCACCCCTACACGTCAGTCAGAGATGATGATACATACAACGGTAGGGAATTAGCTTACTTTTTCAGAGCACAAAAGTTCGCTAATTCTGTAAGTATCATATTAATTTCAGTAGGAAAAACTTGCTTATATCCTATAGAGACTCGGCAAGGTATGCCTACATCCTTGGACTACCAATTTTACTTTTGAGGCAATTAACTGTTTCATTTGTTTTCGAAACTCTGTTTCATTTGTTTAGTAGGATTTTCTTGCCCTTATCCTCTTACATGAGTACCGGGTACAAGATTTCCTGCGCCTTTGATTTAAATTAATCAATTAACATCTTGTACTTAACTTTAATTGTTTAAGATTCCACAGGATAGGTACCAGTTGCCACGTTGTCCTGTTTCTGACATTCACTATATAACGGTATATTCGTTGTACATTTATTTGCTAATTTCACCATGTTTCGTCTCCAAACTTTCCGTGCAAATCCAGCAGGTGAAATAGGGACTTTAAGTCGTGCCAAGAAGACTGAATTACAAACTCTTGCACATGAGTATCAACTAGAAGTTTCCTACCAAGCCAACAGAAATGAACTACACAACCTGTTGCTGGATCACTATTTAGAGCAAGGTAAGATAGACTCTGAAACTCATGAAACTTACTATATTGCAGATAAAACTGATTTGGCAACGATGAAACTCAAACTAGAGCTGGCCAAGATTGAACGTGAGCAGCAAAGGGAAGCAGCTGCCGTACGAAGGGAAGAACAAGAACGTGAGGCTGCCTTGAGGAGAGAAGAACACGAACGAGAAATCGCCCTCAAGGAACGTGAAATCGCCCTCAAAGAACGTGAAACTGCCTTGAGGAGAGAAGAACAAGAACGTGAGGTTGCAATGCTCCAGGAGCGGGAACGAGTACAGCTTGAAACCAAACAACGCGAGTTGGAGATGCAACGCGAACATGACAAGCAACAAGCGACTCTGGCTCTAGAGTGTCGTCAACAAGAAATCGCGTTGGAAACTTCACACCTCGCTCAACGCCAGCAAGCTACTGCCAATCTTCCCATCAGTTTTAATATATCACATGCAAGTAAGTTAATGCCACCATTCGTAGAAGCAGAAGTTGATGTGTTTTTTACCACCTTTGAAACCCTTGCTAATCAACTCAGTTGGCCTGTCGACCAATGGGCCACACTTCTCAGAGTCCATCTTACAGGTAGAGCTGCAGTCACACTCAGTACTCTGGCGTCTGAGAATGACTACCACACTCTGAAACAAGCAGTGTTGGACGCCTACCTCCTCTCCACAGAAAGTTATCGAATGAAATTCCGTGACCACCTGAAGGCAAGTACCGCTACCTTCCTCGAGTTTGCTAACACAAAACGGAGATATTTTATGAAATGGCTGGAAGCAGCACATGTCTCTACTTTTACAGAACTCGTCAACCTGATGCTAGTTGAAGAATTCTTGAGGCGTGTGCCGCCTCCTGTCCGTCTATACTTAGCAGATAAAGAAGAAACCGACTACCTGAAGTGTGCTAAGTCGGCTGACACTTACAGCCTCATCCACCGGCTGACACCCGAACCATCCTCCAGTAAGAAGTCGTGGTACAGTTACGAGAAAGCAAGTACCGAACAGGCTAGCTCGCAATTGTACTGCAAGTATTGTAGACTCTATGAACATTCCATAGACAAGTGTGGTAAGTCTCAATACAAAGGAACCACTAACACACAGAAACCCAAACCAACTCCTCCTAAGTCCGGTAAGCCTGTGATGAATGTTGGTGTTCATGTTAATGATCTTTCTCTTTTCAGTAACCACCTGTATACTGGAACTGTCTCTGCCAACGGTTCAAATCCGGAGGGACGTTTCAAATTGAAGATCTTGAGGGACACAGCGGCTCTTCAATCGATCATCTTGAAGTCGGCTGTGCCCAACATCGCCTACACCGGAGAAACTGTCTTCATCACTGACCTCACTGCTACCACTCCTTACCCTCTCGCCAGAGTCCACCTGGATTGTCCCTACGTGACAGGAGAAGTCCAAGTCGCCATCAGGGAAAAGCCTTTTCCCATGCCTGGAGTGCAACTTCTCCTAGGCAACGACTTGGCAGAAGACCTGCAACCGACCAACCTGATCGTTATGGACAAACCCCAGGTGTGTACCTCTGTGCCAATTAACCCTATACTTGAGTATGTTCCAGCAGAGGTTCAAGAGAGTGATGAAGTTTCTCCTCCGGTTCTAGTGACCACCCGTGCACAAGCCGCACGTCCACAGCCAGCTGACTCTACTGTTACCGCTGTCCCTCAAGACCCTCAGAAACTACCCCCGAATCTGACCAAGTTGGAGTTCCGTAAGTTGCAGAGGGAAGATCTTACCTTAACACCATTGTTTTTCCAGGCTGAGACTCAACCCGACAGTATTCCTGGGTTCTTCCTAGAGAACGACTTGCTCTACCGCAGATATAGACCCAGTAAACTGAAAGAGGAGGACGATTGGGCCAACATCGAACAACTTGTGATTCCTACCAGCCTGCGGCCCACTATTCTACACCTGGCCCACGGAGCACTCTCCCACTACGGATTCAACAAGACTTACCATGGAATTCGTCAAGACTACTACTGGCCAGGTATGGTAAATAGCGTCAAACAGTACGTAAAACAGTGTCATACATGTCAGATGGCAGGCAAACCGAGCATCTCCATTCCCAGAGCGCCACTGATTCCCATACAGGTGCCTGCGGAACCTTTCCACAGACTTATAATAGACTGTGTTGGTCCTTTACCTCGGACCAGTTCAGGTAACGCCTATATCTTAACCATCCTGTGTCCTACCACCAGATTTCCCATAGCAGTTCCAGTGAAGAACATCACGGCTGCTACGGTTGTAAAGCATCTATTGAAGATCTTCACTCAATACGGATTTCCCAGGGAGATTCAGAGCGACTGTGGTACCAACTTCACCAGTGATCTCTTCAAAAGGACACTGGAGGAGTTCAACATCAAACAGGTATTGTCCAGCCCCTATCATCCTGCTTCACAGGGTTCTCTTGAGCGTAGTCATCAGACTATCAAAGCACTCTTGAAAAAGTTTTGTAGTGAAACCTCTAAGGATTGGGATAAGCAAATTGATTTGATTATGTGTATTTACCGAAGTCTTCCCAATGAGTCCCTAGGAGTATCTCCTTATGAGATGCTCTACGGCCGTAAGTGCCGTACTCCCCTTAAGGCTTTCAAAGACTCTCTAAGAGATGCCACCTTCAGTGAGCATCAGAATGTGCCCCAGTTTCTTCAAAACCTTCAACACATTCTAGAGAGAGTCCACCGTTTTGCCCATGATAATCTATTGAAAGCCCAGGAGAGGATGAAGACTCATTACGACCAGACCAGCAAAGTAAGAAAATTTAAGCCGGGAGACTTCGTGCTAGCATACTTCCCTATCCCAGGTTCTCCTTTACAAAACAGGTTTTCAGGACCCTACCGCATCAAGGAGTGCAGAAACAACCACAACTACGTTCTCGAGACTCCAGATAGGCGGCGGAAGACCCAGCTGTGCCACGTCAACCTCCTGAAGCAATATAATGGTACTCCTCCCACTGTCATGATAAACTATTCTACCTTCACAGAACCCTACACCCACAGTGAGACCTTCCCAGCTTCTCCTCCCGAAAGCACTGACAAGAAGTCAGCGCTTTCTAATTCAAAAATCCATATTGATAATCCCAGCCATTTTCAGGACCCTAATAGGGTGACCCTTTGCCATATTCTAATTCCACTCTCACCTCGTCAGATAAGCCCTTCATCCTCGATGTCGACGCCAGTGGTACCGACGTTGGTGGTGTCGTGATGCAGCAACGAGGCGAGGAGAATACACCTGCCAGCGACTACTGCTACAAGGAACTACAGAACAATTGGCAAGGAGCTACTCTTCATCATCCTGAAGCTCCAGCACTTCACTGCACCCCTGAAAAGTGCTCGGTCTACCATCAACATGGACCACACCACCCTACACCTCCTGCAGCACGCCCACTTCTC
The DNA here is from genome assembly GCF_040958095.1 of Procambarus clarkii. Classification (NCBI taxonomy): domain Eukaryota; kingdom Metazoa; phylum Arthropoda; class Malacostraca; order Decapoda; family Cambaridae; genus Procambarus; species Procambarus clarkii. The sequence goes on from NC_091175.1 coordinate 40,344,229, forward strand.
AACTCATCGTCTTCTACTATGGGCTTGATAACTGCAGAAATTCAACCTGGAGACATGCTATACCAAGGTTCCGACAACATCTTAGCCGATGCTCCCTCCAGAGTTTATGAAGTAGAAGCGACTCCATCTATTACTCCACCACATAACGACGTACTTCTTCCAGAACCGCAGGCTTCGGGGAAGAGTTGTGACGATAATCTCCTTCAAAAGAGATTGAGCCTGCTCTTCCCTCCTAAGATCGTCGCTATACTTCCCTATACAACTAATATGGAAGAAATATCCAACAAGTACAACTCCAAGATTTGCCAGAGAGCAAACGTATTCAGCACCAGGAACACCTGCTCCGCCTCCACCACTCGAACCACCAAACTACCTGTCCTTCGCCTGCTCATCGCTGATTGGCTGGTGGTCAGTCGTGCCTGCTCCTCCACCGCCACACTACCTGATGTCTGGGGCCACACGACCTGCAGACCTCAGAATATCCAGTGCTTTCAACAAGTTAACACGTCTCGTTGGTAGACTAAGCTCTGGCTTACGTGTACTAAGAGGTGGCAGCTTAAAGCCAATATTCCTGCACCCAAATTTGCATTGTATATTGTTCACTTGTTATTACTCACTTGTCTTAACGTAACTTTTCATTTTGCCATTTGATTGTTCTCATTATTTTGATTGATTGATTTTATGTTCCAATTTGTATGTCCATTTTATTCATGTTTTGCTTTTCTAACGTAATTAAAATCTCATTGTTAAATTTACTTGTGTTTTGTGTGTCTTCCCATTACCTTACCACAGACGAAGTTCCAGATTTTATCTTTTTTGTTTCTATATGTGACGAGGCCATACCCCTAGCTTTTGAAACAGCCGAACACCAACGCGTTACCGTCACAATATATATATATATATATATAACTGAAAACTCACACCCCAGAAGTGACTCGAACCCATACTCCCAGAAGCAACGCAACTGGTATGTACAAGACACCTTAATCCACTTGACCATCACGACCGGACAAAATGAGGTGATAGCCGAGGCTATATGAACCACCCCACCGCCGGCACTCGGATAGTTATCTTGGGCATAGCATTTTACCAAATCACCTCATTCTTTGGGGCACACGTGAGGAACACAAATGCGAACAAGCCTGAATGGTCCCCAGGACATATGCAACTGAAAACTCAGTTGCATATGTCCTGGGGACCATTCAGGCTTGTTCGCATTTGTGTTCCTCACGTGTGCCCCAAAGAATGAGGTGATTTGGTAAAATGCTATGCCCAAGATAACTATCCGAGTGCCGGCGGTGGGGTGGTTCATATAGCCTCGGCTATCACCTCATTTTGTCCGGTCGTGATGGTCAAGTGGATTAAGGCGTCTTGTACATACCAGTTGCGTTGCTTCTGGGAGTATGGGTTCGAGTCACTTCTGGGGTGTGAGTTTTCAGTTGCATATGTCCTGGGGACCATTCAGGCTTGTTCGCATATATATATATATATGTATATATATATATATATATATATATATATATATAATATATATATATATATATATATATAATATATATATATATATATATATATATATATATATATTACACGACGAGGTTAACAACATTATTAAGAGAAGCCTTACCAAAGCCGGTTGTCCAGCAGAGAGAGAGCCCCATTACCTAATGTCACGCAACTCTGATGAGCCTGTCGGTCGCGGTGAACCCCTGGAAGAATGGAAGACAGTTGGTGTGGGACTACACTTGCGTTTCAACTTTAGCCAACACCTATGCTGACTTCAGTGCTACACAAGTAGGAGGAGCTGCCAATCACCGGGAAGCAGCCAAGTCACGTAAATACAGTGACCTTGAGCATCACCACAATTTTGTCCCCATTGCCTCAGAGACACTTGGTGCCTGGGGTAAAAGTGCTGCTAGTTTTTTGAAGGAGTTGGGGTCCAAGCTAATTGAAGCAACTAGAGACCCTAAAGCTGCCAGTTTTCTCTTTCAGCGCCTTAGTGTTGCAATCCAGAGAGGAAATGCTCACTGCATCCATGGTTCCTCCCCACCATCTGAGGAGCTGGAGGAGCTCTACAACTTGTGACAAGTAGCCTTGTACCCTGCATGTAACCAATGTTGTAACCCTTTTTGTGTAATGACGTTTTCAAATAAAGTTAGATATATATACACACATATCAAAAGAATAGGGGTAGTAGGAGAAGAAAATATCAGTGTCAGTGCGGATCCACAAGGTCTTCTCTGAGTACTCTTTATTTTCTATGTATATATTATTTGATAGCTCTCTCGGCTCCTTTCCAAAGAGTATATTTTGAGAGTACAATCGACTTGAGAATGGTCCAGGACGGACTGAAACGTCGTCGTCCCTTCACCTTCTAGTGTGTGGTCTGGTCAACTTATTTTAGCCACGTTTTTGTGACTCATCACCTGCGTGTGTAGTGGGTCCTACTGGGTTTATATCATATAATAGTTGTAAGTTTATGTTATTACATAGGTGAGCAAGTTGAGTCTGTTCATTTTATTCTGGTTAATAGTGCAGGATCCTTCTTGAGGGATAGCTAAACACAGATTAATAATAGATTCACCTATGAATCGATTAAAGATTCATAGGTGAGCAAGTTGAATCTGCTCTTGTTAAATAGTGCAGTATCCTTCTTGAGTGATAGCTGAGCACAGAATCTATGAAAGATTCAAGGGTGAGCAGTGATATGCTCGAATTAGCGTAGGAGCAATAGGCGTTCATATATAATGGCGAGCAGTAATACCATCAAATTAGCATGGGGAACAATAAAGCGCTCGAATATCACGTTAATTCCTAGGTGAGCTGTTGAGTCAGCTATTTACCCATGTTGGGTTACAATACTTAAAGTTTAATGTTAATACATTAAGGGATGGGAAATCTAAGATTGTTGGAAAAATTAATATTGTTGCTACGACTAAACTTGTTTAGAAGATAATTTGTAACGGTTTTTCCCAACCTCTACGTTGTACGGTTTATTAGTTCTCTGTTGTATATTCACTTACAAATTGGTAAGTTTGCAACTTTGCTCATGCTGCACTTCTACAAAATGAGAGCAGAAACGAAAATAAACAGTTCAAACAAAAATTAATGCAAATAAATCACTAGATCCTAGTGCAGATATGTCAAATAAATGTTGTAGTGTGATAAGACAAGTAGTCTGGTTGAGACTAATGTAAGGTTTTCTTAGCAGACCTTAAGTGCAAGTATAATGGACCTTGGTCCTGGTGAATTTGCAGGTGTAGAAGTTCTTGTTAACTTCGTGTTATTGCTAAATTCATGAAATGCTGGATGCATTGGGTGCTAGATTCTCTAGCCTAATAACATTAATTACATAGGGAGACTGAGTGTGGTCAATTATTATTGTCGAGAATAATTCTGAGACTTCAGTGGTTTCAATGGCTTGGTCGCTGTGACATGTACCTGTTTAGGCTACGGACCACTGAGAGCCATAAAACATCTCTGCAAATATTAATTGTACTATACTCAAACTGACTTTATTACTCAGCTGGGTTTCTCATTTAGCTTGTTGCTGGAGAATTAATTTACTGCTGATTAATTTATATTAATGTTGTTATTAGCAGGCGCAGGCTTCTTCAGGTTTAAAAGTTTACCTGTCAGTAAGTAGCTACCTACAGATTGGAGCATAGTCATGCCCAAACGTTTAACATGCCCAGTAATAAACTGGTAGTAGTAATCTGCTCCTACTAGTAAATTTGCATTGTCAAGGTGGCCAGAGGTAAACCAGTTGTCAGCCAATTTAACTTCACGTTCCTGCAGGAACTTGGCTGTATACCCCAGACCCTTAATATTCAGGTCAAATGGTATTTCATCTACAACTATGGCTTGGATAGCCTTGACATAACCACCTAGACGTACGAGCGGATGAACTACTGAATAATATTGGGGGCCTCGATTTATCATGAACCCGGACAGGGTTAATTTTACCTGTGAGGTTGGTTTTAAATTAAGTGCCTCTGCCGCTTTCTGAGTAGGCTCAGGAATCTGTACACCAGTTGATTGACAGTTGAGCGGCGGGACCAAAGAGCCAGAATTTAATCCCCGCAAGCACAAATAGGTGAGTATAGGCGAATACACACACACATGAGGTCTCAGATTAGCGAGACGTCACCAGTGGAGTCTCACAGGGTTCAGTCCTTAGACCTATACTGTTTCTGATATATGTAAATGATCTCCCAGAGGGTATAGATTCGTTCCTCTCACTGTTTGCTGATGATGCAAAAATTATGAGGAGGATTAAAACCGAAGATGATAGTAGGATACTACAAGATGACCTAGACAGACTGAATGAATGGTCCAACAAATAGCTGCTAAAGTTCAAGCCGAGTAAATGCAAAGTATTAAAATTAGGCGGTGGAAACAGGAGGCCAGACACAGGATACAGAATAGGATATGAAGTACTTCATGAAACGGACAGAGAGAAAGATCTAGGAGTTGATATCACACCAAACCTGTTTCCCGAAGCCCACATAAAAAGAATTACGTCTGCGGCATACTTGAGGCTGGCTAGCATCAGAACAGCCTTCAGGAACCTGTGTTAGGAATCATTCAGAACCTTGTATACCACATATGTAATACCAATCCTGGAGTATGCGCCCCAAGCATGGAACCTGTACCTTGTTAAGCACAAGACGAAGCTGGAAAAAGATGAGAGGTATGTCACTAGGCTAGTCTCCACCTGTGTCCTCTTGTTCGCGTACCTCCGGTGTTCAAAAATATATTCTTATCTACCCTGTCAATTCCTCTGAGAATTTTATAGGTAGTGATCATGTCTCCCATTACTCTTCTGTCTTCCAGTGTCATGAGGTGCATTTCACGCAGCCTTTCCACGTAGCTCATGCCTCTTAGTTCTGGGACGAGCCTAGTGGCATATCTCTGAATGTGGGTGTAATCCCCTATTTGTACTGACCTGTTTGTGTCTGCAGGATCGAGCATTGACTCTTGGATCCCACCTTTCCAGCCTTCGGTTGTTTACAGCAATGACTCCGGTCCCATTTCCCTATCATACCTGGTTTTAAAATTATGAATAGAATTTGCTTCCACAACCTGCTCCTTAAGTGCAGTCCATTTTTCCACTACACTCACGCTAAAAGAAAACTTCCTAAGATCTCTGTGACTTATCTGAGTTTCCAGCCTTCACCCATGTCCCCTCGTTCTGTTTTTATTCTGTGTGAACAATTCGTCTATGTCCACTCTGTCAATCCCCCCGAGTATTTTTTACGTTCCTATCATATCCTCCCCTCTCCCTTCTTTTTTTCTAGTGTCGTAAGGCTCAGTTCCTTCAGACGCTCTTAATACCCCATCCCTCTAACGCTGGGACGAGTCTCGTTGCAAACTTCTGAACCTTTTCCAGTTTCCTTATGTGTTTCTTCAGGTGGGGGACTCAATGATGGTGAGGCATACTCTAAGACTGGCCTCACGTAGGCAGTGTAAAGCGCCCTAAATGCCTCCTTACTTAGGTTTCAGAATGATGTTCTAAATTTTACCAGTGTAGAGTACGCTGCTGTCGATATCCTATTTATATGTGCCTCAGGAGTTAGATTAGGTGTTACGTCCACGCCCAGGTCTCTTTCTCGCGTCTCAGATCATACCTGTTCATCACAGGTAGGCAGTTCCCCTTCATTGTGTACTGTCCCTTTGGTCTCCTATCACCTCGTCTCATTTCCCTAACTTTACTTTTGTTCGTGTTGAACTCATCAACTTTGTGTCATCCGCGAATATCGACATGAAGGATTCTACTCCTGTAAATATGCCGTTAACATATATTAGAAATAGAATTGGTCCCAGCACCGATCCTTTAGGTACTCCACTCGTTACTGTTCGTCAGTCCGACTTCTCGCCCTTTACCTTAACTTTCTGGCTCCTTCCTGTTAGGTAGTTCCTTACTCATGATAGGGCCATTCCGCTTACTCCTGCATGCCTCTTAAGGGGGCATATAAAAAAATATCGTTATAAATTAAAATTGTTCAATTTGCTTATAATTTTTTTTATGAAATGGTTATAGAAAGGGCTGCAACTGGTCCAAGTTTCACCATCACACCCTAAACAGAAAAGGAGAAAAAAAATACACAACGTATTATGCAACGAATGTTCAACATTCTCAAATAATCTCAGGGAACACATGTGTCAACTAAAATGTCTACTATGTGCTGTAGAAGCACAAACTCTTGTAATAATTGTAATATGTATGTTCAATATATTTATATTTAATTTTTTTTTTTTTTTTTTGCCAATTTTTTTTTCTCATTTGTTATCAAGGGATTTGCATGAAACTTGCACACCTTGCTCAATGGATGCCTATCTGCAAGGGTGCCAATTATGAACGAAATCTGTCGAAGTCAAGCTCAGCTACAGGTGGCCGAACTTGGATCTTTATTTTACTCTGGAAAGTAATTTACACCTTCAAATTACTTCAGAGCTTTCATTTATTAATCAATTTACATGCAAATTACACCTTATATGTAGCGTTTGTGCTTCTACAGACTCTAGTAGACATTTTAGTCCAAAGTCTATTTATTGATTTTATAAAAATTTATAAATATCATATATTGCATATTTTTTTAGTAGGGTAACTTTGAAAAATTATATTATTGCACTAAACACTTTTTTGATAAAACTGATCACTAGAATCCTTTATTATGTGCTTAATTTAATATCTGAGTGTTATAGAAATGATTTTAGTTGACACATGTGTTCCCTGAAACTATTTGAAAATTCGTTGTTTATTTTTTTTCTCCTTTTCTGTTAAGGGTGTGATGATGAAACTTGGACTAGCTGCAGCCCTTTCTATAACCATTTCATAAAAAAAATTATAAGCAAATTGAACCACTTTTAATTTTACATCGATATGCCCCCTTAAGTTTGAATAGCAGTCTCATGTGCAGTACTGTATCAAACGTTTTTTCCACTCGCTGGCCAGGCCTTGGGCTGAGAGGATGTGCGCGCCTCCTCTTCCCTCTAGGGGTTAAGTCCCTCGCACCCAACCTTGTGCTGTGATCGCCGGGGCGGTATCGTCACAATACTATTGTGCTGCTGAGTGTTCTGACACTATTGCATGTCACTAGTATTAGAGGAACCCTAGAGTGAACTAGTGAGTGGCGTCTGAGGCTTGGAGGCAGGCTAGCCTGCCCCCACCGCTCCCTTAGGGGAAGTTGATGCATTGCTGGTGCTAATAACACAGCATCACCTGTACAGTGAACCTGGGACTCACTGTAAGACTCTCTAGCAAGAACCACAGGGCATCATCAGCTTCAGGCAACAAACAGGAAGGAGAGTGGTGTGATCGTAATCTGACCCTAACGGGCCTTTGACCCTTGCGATCAGAGCACTGACCCAAGTTCCCAACGGTCTCCACTATCCATTCCCTGATGGGAGGGTGACATAGCCGCCAACACTACAATGATGCCAGCTTTGTACAGAGCACCTGTACACTCCTAGTTATAAGACTTATCTTCCCCACTTTCTCTTACTCTTCTCATTTCACCATTTCAACAGGTCAAGTGGAACGGTCCAGTGGCCCATGCGGTTACCTGTAAAATCTGGGGGCCACTTGACTTGGGCATCTGTTCACCCTTGTTGTAGGGTTAGGCTGTCTTACGGGACATTCTGTCCACACATAGGACATAGGAGAATAAGTCACTGAGGGCTAACCTCTGCGAGTCCCAACCAACCAAGTGGAATATCCAAGTGTTTATCCAAGTGGTCTGAGCACTCTCAGACCCACTGAGAGTGCTGTACCCCTCAGAGTAGGTTTATGACTGTTGGTGCTGATGACTGGTAAGGCATGCTGCTTGCCCTGCCATTTGTCATGTTATTCATCATCACATGGTTATAAATGGTATTAACCAGGTATCGAACGAAATTACTTCAATTAATGTCGCCTGAAGAAGCAGTAATGGAGGAGGTAGCTGCCGGACCATCAGGGCTTTCCCCTATCATGACCAGTGACGCTGTCACCCCACCATCCAGTGATGGGTTTGTGACCATGTTAAGTAAAAGCCAGAGAAGGAAACAAAAGCTTGGTGAACAACAGGGTGGACGACGTCCACTAGCACCAAAGACAGAGTACACACGCCTGGCCTTCCCTACAGGCACGAGAATAGCTGAGAAGATTGTTTGGAGCAAGGCATACAAACCTGGCTCTGTAGACCTGCTACATCCACATGTCAACTCCCCATATGTGTACGTTTCATGACAGAATAAGCATGTTGTGGGTGCTCTTCAGCAAGGAACAATAGGTGGTATAAAGTTCTCTCAAACAAAAGTTCTGTACAAAACAAGAAGATGGATGAATACCTGGTCAACAGATATCATCACGAGTATCCACTAGAGTGGGTCTATGAATTAGACGGGGTACACAAAGCAAGAAGATTGAACAGAAATGGTAAACCTACCAATCAAATAGTCATAGTCTGGAAGAAGCCTGATCCGCCACCTAAAAAGTATTGGTTTGGTGGGGTGTATGCGTCCCCCAGCACGCTCAGGGTGTTTGAGCCGAACCCTGTGGAGTGTTACGAGTGCTGTGGCAGTGGCCACATAGCTAAGCACTGTTGGTGCTCCACACCCAAGTGTGCTCTCTGTTCCGGTGATCACCCACTGAAGAACTGTCAGTAAAGAAGACCAAAGACCAAAGAAAGCAGGAACAGGAGCCACAGAACACTGCAACAGAAGCAGGGCAACAACCTGTAACTGTGCCTCCGTCTAAACCGCCGCTGAAGTGTTTCAGATGTGGTATGGAAGGAGTAACTATCTGGCACTCAGACTGTACCAAACGGCCAGCCTCCCTTGGCACAAGGAGGCAAGTGCCCGAGACTCTACAAGTGCCAACTGATGCCGGCTCTAGTACTGTTGACCCATCCCATAGTGGTGACAGTACCAGCAACACCCCTGGCAACACACAACAGCCTGAGACAACAGTTGAAGGACAGTTGTCAGCCTTGCAAGCACAGGTAGCAGAAATGGCAAAAATTATAGAGACGCTACGTCGGGCTCCTTCACATGAGATACAGCAGCCTCCACACTGCTGTGTCACAGCCGTGGCCCGCGCTGGTAAAGGGTCCTGTGGTGGTGGTGACGGCGGAGGCGGTAGCAGCAGCAGCAGCAGCAGAGGTGAGAGCGACAACAGAGGTGGTGGCAGTGACGTCGTCAGTCAACTCAGTGATGACAGCAGTGTTAGTGACACAAAAACATTAACTGGAAAAGGAAGTCGATCTGCATCAGCATATATTAAAATGATTGTTGACCTTAACGAACGCGCTCAAGCCAAGTAGAGAATGAAAATGATAATATTCTGAGTGACAGTAATTATGCCATGAAACTTACAGAGAATATTCACTCGCGGACCATCCCGAGTTGCTCAGTGATCAGGAAACTGATGATGTCACCAGATGTTCCTGACGACACCAAACGCCAGGTTGGTGTGGCTCTTTACGTCGTAGAGTCACTTATTGACACATTGTGTAAGTGGGACGAGGACAACAATGGGACCACCAGTCCCAGGGAGGAACAACACCAAGATGATGGCTGCTGCTGACACAAGGACCATTAGGTTTCTCAGTTGGAACATTCGTAGCATCAACAAAAGACTGAATGACCTAATTGCATATGTTACCAGTAACAACATAGATATAATTGCTTTACAGGAGCCCTACACGTCCAATATGATAAACAAAACCCCACCAAAGATCAGAGGGTATGCATCCTATACTAACAGAAACGCCACAGGCTTATTAACATACATCAGAAGTGATTTACCGCACATTCTTGTGAGCACGTCACACAATGTACACACACAGTACCATCACTTTCATGTACAAACTGCAGCAGTCCACTTCTCATTCCTCAACATATATGCCAGAAACTCAATGTAACATTGTTCCCGGATCTAGATAATCATGGCACAATATACATGGGAGATTTTAATGGCTAGACATATTACGCTGGGAGACAGTACTAACAACGATAATGGATGCAAATTTATCAAATATGTTTATGACAACAGTTTAACTGTGTATACTATGGATACTCAAACTCATTTATTGGGAGGCAGACTTGATTATGTAATGGGTAGAAACCTTGTGCAAGATAGGATGGAATGTTCGTTGGTAAATCACTTGGTTAGTGATCACTATGCAGTTTCTGCTTCCTATGAGGTACAGTGTGATGTACCTAATAGACATCAAAGACGGAAAATGAATATTCCATATGGCTTGCATGACCACTTTATTATTTGTATGTCAAACTGGTATCAAGATTACACAATAACGAATGTACAAGCCTTCTCCAGAGATCTCGTTGACACAATTACTACCTACTACGACACATGGGTGTGTTGGGGAACAGGCCGTAAGCCTAGCAGAAGTGGATAACACCTACCACCACCCAAGTGGGTCCTTGACCCCGTATTTATTAAAAAACATGAACGAGTAAAGCAACTTGGAGATACATACAAACGAACCAAAGCACAAGGTGACTTGCATGCATTTCTTGTCGCAAATAGAGAGGTGAGAGACATGAGCAATGCTATACATAATAAACATTGGGAAGAGTTCCTACAAAGTATAAATGAGCAAACAACACTTGTTGAAGCTTGGAAAAAGATACGAAAAATTTCTAGAAGCAGCCCAACCAAACCGCTGCACCACAGCCCACTAGAACAAGCAAACATTCTCCTTGATCAATGGGCACTAACATCGAGCTACGACTCACTCCCAATTAACATACAGCACAAACGTAATGACAAACGCCCCAACAGACAACGAACCATCAATCTTGCCTGTACAGCTATCGACGTGTCGGACCTTAATGATGTAACTGAATGGGAATTAAATCATGCATTAATGATGGGCAAATCAACTGCTCCTGGAGAGGACGGTATTACTTACTGTCTACTGAGATTAGTCTCACACGTACCAGGTAATCCACTATTAGTGTTGTACAGAATGAGTTTACGTGAAGGAGTATTACCTGATGCTTGGACAAAGAGTGTCATTGTTCCTATCCCCAAACCACACTCAGATAATTATAGACCCATATCTCTAACATCGTGTGTTTGTAAAGTGCTTGAACGTATTGTTCTTAACCGACTCATGTATCGTATACAGGGGCACCTGTCACCCCAACTGTTTGGATTTATGCCTGGGCTCAGTACACAACACTGTTTTGCTGAATACTTCGCTCGTATTGAAGTTTCCCTTCAAGCAGTCTTCATTTACCTAGCTGCAGCTTTTGATACAGCAAACAGGGAAATCATACTAGAACAGATTGCTGAGCTGGGAATACAAGGAAAAATTACTGAAATAGATAAATGGATATTTGTCTAATCGAGCAGCATATGTTTTGTTTAATGGTGTTAAAAGCACAGAGAGCAAACATTTTGAACTGGGAACTCCACAAGGAGGGGTCCTCAGCCCCTTGTTGTTCAGCGTTCTGATGCTTAAACTTATTAAAGATCTTCCAACTAATATTGAAGACACTGTCATTTGTTATGCTGATGATATATGTTTACAGGCTGCCACCGAGCCTAGAATGCAAGTTCTGCTCGATGCTTTTGCTACTAGAGCTGAGGAATGTGGCCTCCTTATCTCTGTACAGAAAACTCGTGCCCTCATTCCGTGTGATATTCCACCACCCAATTATCAAATAGATGGGCGAGCACTTGAGAACTGCGAGTCTTACAGATACCTTGGTGTCCCCATGAAACGACCCTGGGTACCTTTCTTCTCTCAAGAAGAGACTGTGGGAGAGATCAAAGCCCTTGCGGGTCCTTGTTGATGTCAATCATGGAATTAACGTGAGACTTGCTAGAATGTTTTATGTATCATTTATACGCTCTGTGATTAACTACAATGCTCTACATCTCACACTGTATACAGACAAAGAGCTGAAATCTCTTGAAAGCTTGCAAAATGAAGCTATGCGTCTCATCCTTGGGGCTCCAAAGTCCACGTGAATAGTTAATATGAGAGCAGAGTTAAAATTACCTACCATAAGTGAGAGAATTTTGTCTATTAGCACAGTTTTTGGCGTGAAGGCATTGAGTAGATCTAGGCAACACATGAAGTTTCAAGCTAAACTTTCTAATATGCTGCACTCACCTGAGGTCTATAGAAGAAGAACGAAATCTGATTATGTATTTTGGTTCTACAAGGTAGCTAACTCCATCAAAATATTAAATATGTACCCAACTCAATTAATAATTAATCAACCAATTACTCCATGGGATAACTAGGATCTATCAGTTGATTTTGTAAATGCAAGAAAGATAGTGTACACTCTACATTATTAAAACAGTTAACACTGAAAAGCATCACTGAGAGTACTAAGAGTACGGGTAACGATGTGTATCAGTGCTATACCGACGGTTCTGTAGAAGAAGGTGGACGATGTACCGGATCTGGATGTAATATCTGAATAATCTTCTCTCGTACATACAGCAATGAAGCGTGTCAATGACTGGGCAAGTACAACTCAAACCGAACTTGCAGGCATATACCTTGCCACTGAATTTTTAAAAGACAAAGGCAGTGGACTTATATACTGTGACTCGCAGAGTGCACTCCTGGCATTGAACGCACATAGTAGTGACACCCATAAAATAGTCAGTGATATTCGAATGAATGTTTTAGCTGCTAAAGAAAGATTTTAAATTAAATTCCTATGGATACCATCACAAGTTGGCATCTCAAGGATACCATCACATGTTGGCACTGTTGATATGCTTGCAAAGACAGCCTGTAGAAAACCAGTGGTAGAAATTGGTATGGGTGTTTCATTAGCAGTGAAAAAGAGTATACTTAAACAAATATCTAATGAAGATCTCACCGACCTAACAAATTCACAAAGACCTGAAAGTTGTAGCATTAAATATTATGATAGATATCGTGAGGAGATATTCACATATGGGACTAATAGAACAAGAACCCGGCAATGTGATGTTATTGTGGCCAGAATACGCCTGGGATATAGACGTATCTGGCAGCTTTCTCAAAACCCAAATGTCGAGTACACAATGTGTCAACTTTGTGAAAGAGAAAACATGCACTCTCTTGAACATTATATTGTAGAATGTCCCATATTGACTGACTTTCGCCCCCCCCCCCCTGGGCTAAGGTATGCTGAACTCTGTAATTACTACATGAGTACTGGAACACTTGATGATATATTGGACTTGTACCCAAGGTTGACCATGTAACGTGTCAATTATACAATGTATGTATGTGCTGTAACTATATAACCCGAGATTGTAAAAGCACCTTAATCACCTTCAGTGATTAAATGCCTAATTGCACACTAGTTTCTCTATCAGCTATCTCACCCTGTCAGAGTAAAAGAGACAAATGTATGTGAATGCATGTGTGTGTATATATATGTATATGTACGTTCATGTGTGTGAATGTATATGTATGTGAATAAAGTACATATGGAAGCTGATCAGAATTACATTTCACCTTTATGTAGGGCATACGTAAATCTGTGTATCTATGTATTTGCGTATGTAGGTTAGCTTAGCATTTTAAAAGCACCGAATCACCTTCTCTGGTTGATTGTTCAATAAACCCCTGAACTATATGTTTAACACTTCTCTAACCCTGTCCATGGAGGACAGAAGAAAATGTATATATGCTGGTTAGCATTGTAAATGTGTGGCCACGTCTGTGGTAGAAAAGAATAAAAAATAGAAAAAAAAATTGGCAGTCCAATAATATGCAGTCTGCCCAACCTTCTCTGTCCTGCCTTATCCTCGTTATTTTATCATAAAATTCCAAAAGGTTTGTTAAGCAAGATTCCCCTTTCCAGAATGCATGTTGATGTTTGTTTACAAACCTGATGTTCTCTAGGTGTGCAACCAGTCTTAGCCTAATTATTCTTTCAAGTGTTGTGTGTGTGTGTTTGTGTGTAGTCATATAGTTGTATTCACCTAGTTGTGCTAGCGGGGGTCAATCAACTCAACTGTCAATCAACTGTTACTAACAATTTGTTTTTCACACAATCACACCCTAAAGAAGCAGCCCATAACAGCTGTCTAACTCCTAGGTACCTACTTGCCGCTACGTAAGAGGGGCATCAGGGTGAAAGAAACTCTGTTCATCTGGTTGATACCTGGTTGATACCTGGTTGATGGGGTTCTGGGAGTTCTTCTACTCCCCAAGCCCGGCCCGAGGCCAGGCTCGACTTGTGAGAGTTTGGTCCACCAGGCTGTTGCTTGGAGCGGCCCGCAGGCCCACATACCCACCACAGCCCGGTTGGTCCGGCACTCCTTGGAGGAATAAATCTAGTTTCCTCTTGAAAATGTCCACGGTTGTTCCAGCAATATTTCTTATGCTTGCTGGGAGGACGTTGAACAACCGCGGACCTCTGATGTTTATACAGTGTTCTCTGATTGTGCCTATGGCACCTCTGCTCTTCATTGGTTCTATTCTACATTTTCTTCCATATCGTTCACTCCAGTACGTTGTTATTTTACTGTGTAGATTTGGTACTTGGCCCTCCAGTATCTTCCAGGTGTATATTATTTGATATCTCTCTCGTCTTCTTTCTAGTGAGTACATTTGGAGGGCTTTGAGACGATCCCAATAATTTAGGTGCTTTATTGCGTCTATGCGTGCCGTATATGTTCTCTGTATTCCCTCTATTTCAGCAATCTCTCCTGCTTTGAAGGGGGAAGTGAGTACTGAGCAGTACTCAAGACGGGACAGCACAAGTGCCTTGAAGAGTACAACCATTGTGATGGGATCCCTGGATTTGAAAGTTCTCGTAATCCATCCTATCATTTTTCTGGCTGTCGCAATATTTGCTTGGTTATGCTCCTTAAACGTTAGGTCGTCCGACATTATTATTCCCAAATCCTTTACATGCTGTTTTCCTACTATGGGTACATTTGATTGTGTTTTGTACTCTGTATTATGTTTAAGGTCCCCATTTTTACCGTACCTGAGTACCTGGAATTTATCACTGTTAAACATCATGTTATTTTCTGATGCCCAGTCGAAAACTTTATTAATATCAGCTTGAAGTTTTTCAATGTCCTCAGCCGAGGTAATTTTCATACTGATTTTTGTGTCATCTGCAAAGGATGATACGAAGCTGTGACTTGTATTTTTGTCTATATCTGATATGAGAATAAGGAAAAGCAGTGGTGCAAGGACTGTACCCTGAGGTACAGAGCTTTTCACTGCACTTGGACTAGATTTTATATGGTTGACAGTTACTCGCTGAGTCCTGTTTGACAGAAAACTGAGTATCCAGCGTCCTACTTTACCGGTTATTCCCATTGACTTCATTTTGTGTGCTATCACGCCATGGTCACATTTATCGAAGGCCTTTGCGAAGTCCGTGTATATCACATCAGCATTCTGTTTCTCTTCTAATGCCTCAGTGACTTTGTCGTAGTGCTCAAGTAGCTGTGAGAGGCACGATCTTCCCGCTCGAAATCCATGTTGGCCTGGGTTATGAAGGTCATTGGTCTCCATGAAATTGGTGACCTGACTCCTAATCACTCTCTCAAATACTTTTATGATGTGCGATGTTAGTGCAACTGGTCTATAATTTTTTGCCAATGCTTTGCTCCCTCCCTTGTGTAGAGGGGCTATGTCTGCTACTTTAAGTGCATCTGGTATCTCCCCCGTGTCCAAGCTCTTCCTCCACACTATACTGAGTGCCTGTGCTACCGGCACTTTGCATTTCTTTATAAATATTGAATTCCATGAGTCTGGACCTGGGGCCGAGTGCATGGGCATGTTTTCAATTTCTTTTTCAAAATTTAGTGCGCTCGTGTTTATATCAGTTATATTTACCGGGGTTTGAATATCCCGCATAAAGAAAATGTCTGGATCTTCCACCTTCATGTTGTTTATTGGAGTGCTAAACATGTCCTCATACTGCTTTTTTAGGATTTCACTAATTTCTTTGTCATCCTCCGTGTATGAACCTTCACTTGTACGAATAGGTCCAATACTGGCAGTGGTTTTTGCTTTTGATTTCGCATATGAGAAGAAATATTTTGGATTTTTCTTTATTTCCTGAATTGCTTTCTGTTCTAACTGCCTTTCTTCAGTTTCATATGAGTGTTTCAATTTCCGCTCGATTTCTTCAATCTCCCTATTTAAATTATTCCTTCTTTGACGGGAAATTCGTGTCTGCATAAGCAGTTCCATTATTTTTTTCCTGCGTTTATAGTGTCGTCTGCGTTCTCTTTCTACGTTAGATCTCTTTCTGGCTTTCCTCAAAGGAACATGTTTCAGACAGACTTGATACGCTTCTGAAGTAAGTTTTCCTATTCCTTCTGTAGGACTTGTATTATTTAGAACAGTTCCCCATGGAATGTTTGTAAGTTCCCTGTTTATTATCTCCCAGTCTATCCTTTTATTATTAAAATTGAATTTACTGAATAGCCCCTCTCGCTTTATCAACGTTTTAGGTCTATTCTGAGTATTGATGGTCGTTTGCACTTCAATGAGTTTGTGATCTGAGTATGTGGTATCTGATATCGTAATGTCTCTGATAATGTCTTCATTGTTCGTAAAGACCAGATCTAGAATATTTTCATTTCTCGTTGGCTCCGATATCTGCTGATTGAGTGAAAATTTGTCACAGAATCTAAGTAG